>NC_058159.1:12817315-12891747 GCF_020080835.1 Cotesia glomerata | reverse complement strand
TCATGTGGAAGTCATATTGACGGCAAATAGAATTCAAACGCATTCCGGATGAATCTGAAGAATATGGAAAGAAAGTTAGATAGATTGTAATGATTTTGGTTATAACTGAGGACGTAAAATAGAAATATTAAAAAGGAATTTGAAAATTTAACAAAGTATTATTTTGTTTTGGTTAAAAAAATTAATTTTAAATAATAAATTTTGTAAATGAATTTAGTTTCTGAAGAGTTATCCGATTGTTGATAAGCTGCCTCGGACAAATAAATTTGGCATGGGATCTGAGAGATTTACTACTTCCTTAGTGTAATATACCATCCGAAACAGTTTAAGAATTTGGCAGAAAAATTTTACAAAGAAATAAAAGTTATGCAAAACCATTTTAAAAATTTTGAGATTTTCAAAACTTAGCGAACCGAATGAATAAAATTTTCACGTAAATTGAATGCATGATACCTGCTACGGAATCCGATCCCGACCTAGCGGGTCAAATCAAAAGTAAGAGGCTTTACAATAATTTGATACCCATCGCGAGAAATAGTTTGTGATAGTTTTAGAGTTTCAAAACGTTGAGATTTGATGAAAACTTGGTTGCAAATGGGGTAAACCAATAACTTCCCTTGAATTTTTAAATTTTCAATTTTCTAGAGGAAAGTTAAAAATTCTACCAGTTATTTTGAACAGGTTGATTAAAAAGTTTGGTAGAACCTCCCTGAATTTCCCTAAATACCCGTATGAATTTTTGTAGGAAACCACGTAAAGCTTTCACTCCAAATTTTTATGGAGTTAAAGATGAAAAATTGGATCTTAGTAAATTTTAGAGAAAATCTATAATCACAATGGCAGAGCTTTGGTTTGTTTGTCCTGCCGATAATTGCAGACAACCACTTCCGAAACCAGATCGGCTTGAATACCATACCATAAATTAGCCTAAAGCGTAAGTTTCGAGAGTTGCCTAGTATAGATTTAGTGATCTATCTGGAGCTCATATTTTTTGACTTAGAATTTAATGAATCTTTGATTGTAACTAACACCTTATCTCGATCCTGATTTGTTCCAAATAAATTTTTTAATTCTCTATGGCTGAAGGTTTATATATTAGGCAGATTTCTTCACCTTATGAGGACCTGCAATTTATTTAACTCGAAACTCTCAATGCTCATTAAAATTTTTTCAAACTCAATTTATTATTCATTTTTGTAAGGAAGATCAACGGAAATGTTAGTAATGATTGCAACATTAAAAGTTATAAATGAATATTTAGCTTTTGAACAATTATATTGGATAAAGGTGCATGCCAATTCCTTGATAGAATTGAGAGTCTGTGCAAAGTCAAAACAATGACTCTAATTAAATTTCAAGTTTAGATTTAAAATGTAACTTATAAAGCGCCCAGCGGAGCGGTAAGCGAGTAATAGCTTGTAGTAACAATAAACCGGTTAAATCGGATTAAAACATGACATTTTGAACTCTTGAAAAGTGGAGAGAAACCAATTAGTATTTACTTGGCAATGAACGCAACAAGAACATAAGTTTTATTTTCAAAATCCTCGAAAACAAATACAGTTTTTAAGTCAATTAATTATGAGTCATTGTGTTATGAATATTAAATAACAACACCGCTTACAGGGAACCTGCTTAAAGTTTTCATGTTTATAAGTGCTTGAAGAAAAACAATATGGTTTGGGTGACCCTAGAACCTACAGAACGCTGACAAAAAACAAATTCTTCCTGTAGTAATTTAATTAATAACTAAAATAATTTGTGATTAAGAATTTATGAACAAAAATTTCATAAAAATTTGTTATTTGTGATTTATAACCACAAATGTTGGGGAATCGGTGGGAGGAAAGCCCAGTAGCTTTGCAATAATAACACCATGTGAACCTAACTGCCTAGCCTGTAATGGTGAGGACGAGTACCTTGCTAATTGTGTTTTATCTGTCTGAATTATTTTGAACATTGAACAGAATTTACAATTTGAATCCAAGGTTTTGGTCAGTAGAAATTGAGCATTGAGGAGGAACCCGAAATGTTAGTAAGAACTGTAACATTTTGCCTGAATTGGAATTGATGTTTTTAATTAGTGGTTATTGGCTAATACCTATGAGGCAAAGAATCTCAGACTGTAATTGTTGTCCGAGGCAAAGCCGATGGTCAACAAACATATGATCTGAGGCTTGCTTCCCGTGGAGGTATACTTATTTTGCTAATTTAGCAGGAAGCAACTTATAGTGGTGCGGGCTGGGAAAAGTTGATTTCTGTCATTTATTAAAAAATTTTTTTTGAATTAACTATCACTGAAACCATATTTTCAAAGAATCTTGCAAAAATGTTTGTTATTAACTAACATATTTATTATTCCAGTTTTGGAAGAAAATTTTGTTATGGTTCGTATATTAATTTAACAACCTAAGCTATCAAGATCGCACAAATGCCAAACCTTGATTGTGTTTTAATTAGTTTAATTATCCCAAGAATTTTATAGTTAAACATATGAAACAAGAATGTTTCTAGAGCTAGAAATAATGATAATTGTTTCCTTTAATAAAATTAGATCTGATGTAGACATTTTGTACTAGTCCCCAACTGAAATAAAATGTCTGTCCAATTCTAATCATTAATAAAAATTTATCAATAAATTAGTCTTGAATTTTCTTTAGTTAATATTGAATGTTTGTAGGATAAATTTTACGGGAGAGGGAAATATTAAACCCTAGACTGAACCTGAAATTGACCAAAGTGCCAAGGCAGAGGAGAAGAATCTGATGTCCCAACCACTCAGAATTCCAGCCAAATTATAATCATTGAGGAAACCAAAAGTAATCGAGGTTTTGAATAAAGGACATTGTTGAACAGTTATTCTTTCTTTCATATATAGAGGCAATCACTATAGTATAAGTTTTAGTCAAACATAATTTATAGCTATAACATGAATCTGTGAAAGGTAATTAATGAACACGAATTATGTAAAAAACAGTTAATTTCACAATCCTGTGTTAAATTATTGGCCAAGTGTTTACAACTCTGACTTTTCAATATTTAATGAAAGTCTCTAAACTCAGTCTCTTTTAACTTGAAATTTTTTAATAGTGATATCATCTTTTGGTCTTTACTCAGATTTAACCTCTAAATCATTTGAATTCCATTGGTGCCTAAAAATTATGACTCCACATTGAGCGATATTCAGCGTGGACTCACCTTCTGTGAATTTCCAATCTATGATTACCTGGACAAGCTGACTGAACAGTATTTGCCGAATTTTTATTCTCCACGACTCCATCTGTCCAATCTTATAATGGTTTTTGAAATGCAAAAGAACTTTCTTCGAATCATTGAATCTTGGAGTATTCTGTTCATAGCATTTGAGTAAAAATTATTTTCAAAACCTTTGATTTTGTATTTCAAAGTTTAATGTTGACTCTGAAATGTTGTTAAGGAGCAGTCTCATGGGAATGATTTTCATAGATTTGGACTTCACTTTTGCCTTCATAAAATTTAAATAAAAGGATTTTCAAATAATGAATTATTCACCATGAAAAAAAAAAAAACTAATTTGATTATAATATTGGAATTTATAGTATGATGAAGTACACGTAGTGAACTAAACTTTGACCTCGAAATTAGACAATACATTTATTTATGTTGTTTTCTTTGGAAGCATTTACTGAATCATATGAAACTTAAAAATATAATTTGACTTTTTGTATGAACATGGAATGATGTCATGGATTACAATAAACCTATTATGCATTTTTTTTTTTTTTTTTTTTTCCAAAGCAGATTCTGCAGTTACCGGCGGAATCCACAACTTTACGGGATGTTTCTTGATCAACTAGTGCATTTAAGTTCACCCTTTTTTATCTTCCACGACTTCCATTTCGTCCAATCTTTATACGGTTCTTTTGGAAATGCAAAAAAAGAAACTTTCTTCGACCATTTCGACTCCGGTCAATTTATATTCGTTCATAGCATTGAGTAAAATATTTTCAAAACTTTCTTTGATTTGTATTTCTTCGTCATTTACTGGCGATTCTCGGAATGTTCATGACTTGAACATGTTGTTAAGAGTAGTCTTATAACATTTTATAGGGATTGACTTTCACTTTTGCTCTATGTGTACTAAAATAAAGATTTTCGTACAATTTTAAATTATTCAACTTATTAAAAAAAAAAAAAAAAACACGATTATAATATTGAATTATAAAGATGAAGTACATCGCAGTAACTAAACTAATCTCGAAATGATACATTTATTTTATACTATGTTGTTTTTTCACATTACTGACTCCATATAAACTAAAAATATAATTATCTCTTTTTTTGTATGAGATAATGATGAATGATTATTATGATTATAATAAAATCATTATAAGCATTTTTTCTTTTTTTTTTTTTTTTTTTCCAAAGCAGATTCAATCATTAAATGACATTTGTAATATTCATTTGACATGTCCCGATACACAAAATAAAGTTTTGGGATGCGAAGTAAACAAGTAAGTAAAATATTAAGATATAATATTACGGTTTATTTTCTTAAATGCTAGAAATGTACGAAAAAAATTATTATTGATGAATTCATATCAAAATTAATATAAAAACGATATTTTCTTGCTGGTCAATGTAGATATGCTTTTAAGGGATGTTCACTCCCTTAAACTACTACCTCTTTCGGAAAAACCCCGAAAGACGTATTCTCTACTTTTTTTTCCTCCTTCTTCCTGATTGCTGCTGGTTTCTGGTTGAAACTATCGAATAGTTTTTTATATAAAGTTTTGTGTATTTTCGAACCCCTCATAACTTTTGTTCTATCCATTGTTTTATAATAAAACCAAAAGCAATTTTCTTTTTGCATGATTTTCCAACCCTGAAAATTATGCAATTGGTCCCATTCGATTATTTAAACTGCAAGTATGCGAAACTTGAAAAACACCCCTTTGGAGGCTAACTTTTGAGGGGTAGTTTCACCCCCTAGAAATGTTTTTCCGCAGATAAAAAAAAATACGTGTCTCTTAGATTTCGACGGAGAATAACATATCTCAGTTTCATCAAAATCGGAGGGGGACACCGGAGAGAGTTTCCTTGTAAGTATATCACTGATATTAAAGGAAGTAATTGTTTATGTTAAAATAAATTCAAGTTTTATGAATGCCATCGTTCCATTTACCACCTTCAATCACTAAGAAGCAACGCCATGGACCATTGTGTTATCAGTGAATCATTACTGCGTCATGTATAAGTAATTAAAGTTATTAGACTGATTCATGGGCTAGATTCTGCTACACTCTAAATTACATTTATCAGGTAAAGGGCGCTGACATTTGTGAGAGCTGGTCGTTCATTGAAATTTAAAGACTTGAGTGACTAAAATTTAATCCGCAAAATTTTGATTACTTAAGGAACGTTTTCGAATAAAAAAAATGGTCTGAAGGTATGCAATAGCTTATATCAATTTAATTTTACAGATTAAATAATATAATCAAATTTTTATACCGCAATATACAATATACAAGTCGTTCTTTTCCTTCAAAATGTTAACAAATGGGAAAGCAAACATCTATGAATATTTTAAGAATTTATATACAACTTAATGCATACAGTATGAAATTAATATTGGCAACAAATTAGCTATACATAATTTTTTACGTCGATTTTATACTGTGTAAATAGATTTACTATAGAACTATATAACCGAACTTTAACAAAAAACAATAGTAAGAATAGTTAGTTAGCTCACCTCACTATCATGACGCCAGATCATCGTCGGGGGTGGATCTGGAGCATATTTGACCAGACACGTTAAGTTAATAGTGCTGCCTTTATTCACATAAAGATCGGGTTGACCAACTATTATAGTGACCGGTTCTGCAACATATTTATGCAAATTACACGAGCTATAAAATCACATTTATGGATTAAGATTAGCTTATTTTCATTTACTTTCTCTATCGAGCAGTAATAACCTTTTTCTAACTATTTAATCAATTTATAAGTTTAATGTAACTTCATGATATTGATTTAATGGATACTTTAGTATTTGGCATCAGTCTTGAATTTTTTCGTTAAGTCTATTAAAAATCCTCATTAAATAAAACGATCAAACAGTATTCGTTTTTTTTTATCATTTATAGCAATTTAAGTAAATACATCATGTATAACTTCTAATGAACGTTCAGCATATGAGGAATCATTTTTAGTTCTTTCGTTTTTTCAGGGAAAGTGCTCATCATAAAGACCATAAGTTTCTATGAGTAAAACCGGAAAACAACAAATACTTTCAAGAGTGGCTTCTCATTACTTGCAGCCCCAATCTGGATACATTGACAGTGTCGCAGTAGAATAAATTTTTTTATACCAAAGCCTTGTCAATTCTTAAATACTAATCTATATCAATGTCTCGCGAAATCTGTATTCTTTCTAATTCTTTAGTGCTTCACCAGAAAAAAATTGTGAGAATCCAATGCCAAGTACTGAAGAGTTAAGAAAGTTTTTTACTTAATAATCTAATATAATCAATCTTACCAACTATGGTTAAATACACAGGATGCCCAATTGGTGGAGTAGTTGATATTTGGCATTCGTAGAAACCGGAATCTTTTCTTTGAGGATAACGGATTTTAAGGGTCCACTCCTCAGTATGTGGATAATGCTGGGCTTCAAATCGTTGGTCACTCGTATAGGTATATCGTCCCACGGTTAATAAGTGAATATCCCGATGTCTCACCCAGGATACCTGTCAATAACCACAATCAATTGAAAAAAAGATGATGTTCGCAATCTAACTATCACTTTTTATATTCTGTATTTCAGGATTATGCTTCAAATAAGTGTAACTTAAAACATAACGCTTAATGACGTGATTGGGATTGATATCTTATAATAATGCTTTTCGGATGTGTTTAACGTCTTAATCGGGAAGTGTATGATAGCGATTATATACACAGTAATCAATTAGAAGGATGTCATTTTATTGATCGCACTGACCCCCACGAAAAAAACTTATAATTAGAATATAAAACAAAAAATCAGGAAAACGGTTGACCCTGAAGGCCATCCCTGCAACTTCCCGCTAATTTCATACCCAGGCGCTTGAAATATTGCACTTATGATGTTTTTGAGCTCTTCGACCACAAAAATACAATTTATGTGTTATTTTAAGCTCTCCGAGCTCAAAGAGATAGCTCTTCTATGCTTTTGAGCACGAAGAGCTTAGAAATAGACAAGTAGAAGTTTGATGAAACACGATTTTTTGAATTTTCAAACCGCAGTAACTTTTGAATGAATCAACCGATTTTCACACGCTTGGTGGAAATCGATGTAGTTTTTTGAGCTCTATAAAAAATTTCGAATAAAAAAATTAATCTGATGAAACATTTCGGAGTTATTACAAAAAAAACACTTTTTTCGATTTTTTTCGACAACGATATCTCACGAACGCATCAACCGATTCTGACGCACTTGGTGGCGATCGATGCGGGTTTTCAAGGTTAAGAGCTGATTAGTTTTTTAAGGTCGACCAGTTCAGCCAATTCGGAGATATTTTAAAAAAAGAAAAAAAAACTACTTTTTTCACATTTTTTGCAATTTCGCGAAATCTACCTGTCCGAATTGGTTTCAACTTACAGGAAATGTAAGTTTGGCAAAGCCCTTTTGAATGACACAATCTGCGATCAAATCGGCTAAGCCGTTCAGAAGTTATAAGAGGTTTACACACACACACACACACACACACACACACACACACACACACACACACACACACACACACACACACACACACACACACGCACATACATTCCTCGGTTTTCTGAATCCTATCTTCCAATAATATGATGCGCTGATCATTTTCTTTTTCTCGCCTTTCCATTTCTGGTTCCTGACGTCAATAACTTCTTTAAGGGCATCACCTTTATGACACTTATAGTTTATTTCTTCTTTCCTTTTCTCCATTTTACCGTTTGTTGTCTTTAATTCTTCCATTGTTTTAAGGGGCCATCCATAAATTACGTCACATGAATTTCAGGACTTTTCAACCCCTCTCCCCGTCCTTGTCACAGGTTGTCACATTTTCTGAACCTCCCCCTTGATGTGACGTCACACATTTTTCAATTTTATGCATGTATTTAAAAATAATTATAAAGAAACAGTTATTTTCATTTTTTAGAAAAGCGAGCAAGCACTCGCCGACGATTTAAACCTACTCAGACCCTTATTGTTTAGAACTCTTGAGAATTTTAGTATCTCACTTGCATTACAACGCCGCTTTAGAAGTTAAATGTTGTTGCGTGAGAGATAATCTTATAACGAGAGTGCTGAAGGATTAATAAATATAAATTGAGTTCGTAAATATTTTAAATTTTTTATTCACATATACAGTGCGCGTCATTGATTCGTACCGGTTGAAAATTTTATGGTAAAATAGAAAAATGAAAATTTCGACATTTGTAAATTAAGAAATCAATAAAACGAAAATCTTTATAAGCATCAATTTAAACAAAATTGAAAAAATAATTCACTGAAAATAAATAACTCAAAATATCAATCACAATTAAAATAGAAACTGAAAATATTAGCAATTAAAATGATTACACACCATAAAATAAATAAAAGTAAAATTATAATACTAAAAAAAAAGATAACAATATAATTGGATAATTTTAAAATTTATCAAATATAAATATAGACATTGAATTAAATAAAATGAACTGAATTCAGAGAAGTCAGTAAAAAGACATTTGAATATTTATATTTATAAAAATATTGACAGTTATTAATATATGAATTCTTAAGCAATAAACATCTATAAATATAGACCAGCAAATTTAGAAACCCGTGATTTTAGACATCTGTAAATTTTGATTTGTATAAATTCATAAATTCAAATAAAAATACAATTAAATATATAATTGCTTGCAATTTACGAGGTAATAAAAAATTAAAACAAAACTTCTATAATACTCGAGAGCACTCGACTACAACCCTTAGATGTTTACGGGTCGGTTTTCTAGGAGGTTGCGGATCAGGCAGCAGCGAGATTCTCCACACTCCAAAAAATAACCTAGACATTTTTTAAATAGTAAGTGTCGTGTTTATCAGAGTTAGCTACTCATGGAGGTTTACAGAGTCGGTACTCCAGGAGATTGCGGATCAGGCAGCGGCAGGATTCCCTGCACTCCAAAAAATAATCTAGACATTTTTATGATAGCGTGTGTATTTTTTTAGACTGATCCGCAACTTCCTGGAGGACGACAAACCTCCATGAGTAGACAATTTTAAAACAGTGAGTGTCGTATTTATCACAGTTAGCTACTCATGGGGGTTTGTGAACTATTTTTTAAAGTGAATTATTTTTTCAATTTTGTTTAAATTGATGCTTATAAAGATTTTCCTTTTATTGATTTCTTTATTTACAGATGTCGAAATTTTGATTTTTCTATTTTACCATAAAATTTTCAACCGTCACGAATCAATGACGCGCACTGTAAGTTTCACGTTTGAGTAATTCAAATTTTAACATGTGACCTCACAAAGCTTTTGACCCCCCCCCCCTGCCCCTTGTCACACAATATCACATTCTGGTGATACCTTCCCCCCCTCCTTTAAGGTGTGACGTAATTTATGGATGACCCCTTACTGAATGCATTCTCAATACGCCCACTTTGTACTGCACTACTTCTGATAGTAGTAGTGTGTCTGCCAATTTTAGTCGTTTAATTATAACATGAATTTTGCGTTCTACCATTTTTTGCATGCTATCATGCTTGCTAGCTACTTTACCGACAGCTTCAGACAGCTTATACTTTACATACTCTATGTAGAACTAGAAAATTTGAACTTGCTCTATTCAACTTTCTTTTTTCGTAGACAACAAATTATACAGTAATTAAAGGACTGAAGGCGATATAAAATAGTCTGAGAGCTATAAAAGAATTACTAAAGAATGAATTTGGAGTAAAAATTGACCCAGATGACTTTCGGCTGCAGAACAGTGCCAGAAAAGTGGTAATAGTGAATCTAAGCAAACGAGGAGTTTGGAGGGGAAGGGGAAAAATAGATTATGATAAACAATTGTTTATCAACTTAAGTTGGTTTGAGGAGAAAAGTTACTGTGACAGCCGAAAAAATAAGTGATTTTCGGGAATTTTTTTGATTCTGAAAATAAAGAAATATCAGGATCGTTTATTTTATTTATATTATTGAGTATACAGCCAACAATTTCAACATAAGTTTTTATTAAAAACTATTAAATAAGCTTAAAGACATGACCGTTGCCGTAGACCCTGAAAAATTGCGAAGGCAATCGAAAGACAAGAAACGCGGAAAGAAAATTACATCAGAGTGACTGAAAAGAAAGAATTATGTATATGTAGGGACTCTCAATATGTGAATCAAAGCGATTCACAGATAAATTATTGAGCCACCTACGAAAGAGAAGAAAGTGCGTCTATGATTGGCTGTATGAGTCTATGTGGCTGAAGAAGAAGATAAAAAGTTAAAGGTATTTTGCCGGGGGTAAGGCGTTTCGTGTCAACGATGATACACACTATTTAGATACTAGGTCGGAATCGCAGTTTTATATTGAGCGGTGAATTTAGTGAGGGTATTGTATGGGTAGTAACACCAGCAACATCTTACGTGTCATGCTAATTTTCCCCAAACGAATCTGTTGCTGTCTTTCGGTAGATGGTAAATAATCTTGAAAAAATCATCCGCGAGATGATAATTATAAGCGGAGACTTTGATGTCAACTCTGCCGATTGAGGAATGAATGAAGTGACACGAATAACTCCAAGCTCCTGGACATAGTGGCGAGTTTAGATTTTAGTCATTACACAGGTCCACAAAAAAAAAAGTGGTCTGTGCTGTGTGTGCGACACATACTTTCCGACGTATTTTTTATCGCTGAACACGAATCTGAAGTCAAAATTGGGGGTCAAACTGCAAAAAACGGAGAAAAGTCGAAAAAAACCGATAAAATCCATTATCTTATAGTATTTTCCGTATGTTATGATCAAATTGCAGTTCCTGCTTTGTTTTTTTCTTTAGCATCAATCACTGATTCGCAAATATGTTTATTTGCCACTGATTGTGTCTTATCAAAGTCTTTTATTAAATGAATTTTGTCTTTGATACAATAGAAAACGTCAGGACATTGAATCGGTACATTTATCGGCAAAAACCTGCTATCACGAAGTGCTTGAACTACGACGATAACTGCCCTTTAACGGGATGTGTAGAATGATTCGCTACCCGGGAAAAAATGATCAGGACTGATCAGACCTGTTCATATTTGATCAGGCCTGAAATCCGATCTAATCAGGCCTGTTCATGTATGATCAGGCCTGAAATTAGGCCTGATCAAACCTGTCCATGCCTATTCATGACTTAACTGTTAAATACACTCAGACCTGATCAGACCTGTCCATGCCTATTCATGTCCGTTCATGTCTGAAGTGTTAAATACGCTCAGGCCTGATCAGACCTGATCAAGTCTGTTCATGCCTGCTCATGTCTGTTCATGTCTGTTCATGTCTGAAGCATTAAATACGCTCAGACCTGATCAGATTTGATCAAGCCTGTCCATGCCTGTTCATGTCTGAAGCGTTAAATACGCTCAGACCTGATCAAACCTGTCCATGTCTGATCATGTCTGATCTAGCCTAAAATAGATAAGGATTAAAACTCCATATATCAGCTGACAAGAACTGTTCATGCATGATTTGCCCTCTTAAATGATATTTTAAGTCTGGAAGAAAAATTTTATCGAACTATAGACTGCAGTTCTATTTTTAAAATTAATTTGTTCCGTATGTCGTATCAGTTTCTATCCCCTTATAAATTTTATCTGTACAACTTTCATCAAAAATTTCGGCTTATATAAGCATGAACTTTTTAATTTTCCATGCCAAAACGATGATTTTTAACGATGAATTTTGACAAAATGACATAAAATTTTTTACTGTGTTCCATTGAATACGCGAAAAATAAGATTATTTAGTAAAAGCTTCAGTGAGTTTGATAGCGTGAAAATACCAAAATATATCAGTTGATATCGATAGGCGATAAGTCCTTTCAAGGTGTCTGTTATTATCTTAAGCTACGACTTGGTCCATTGCAGTAGTGTCGAAGCCCTGGCGGATCCGAATCACGGTAAAATACCGTAATTAAAGTGATTCACGGTGAATTCACGGTGGAAACCTGTAATTCGGTTATTTATCGAACTTCTCGGTAAAAAACGGTAAAGTCACCGTGTTTTCACGGTAATTCACGGTGAAATTTTTATGAAACACCGTAAAATCACCATAATTCTTCGAAATCTCAAATTACGGTAAAATGAAACGATTACGGTGAATTTACGGTAAAATACGGTATTTCCCTGAAACACCGTGCCGTTACCTTTTCATGTAATTTTGAGTTTCGTAGACATAATGTCTTATCCCGTATATTTTGTTTAGCTGAAACTGAACATCGTCATTATTCTTGCGAAATCATGGGCCATCAATTGTTTATAGCCATTTATTTAAACAATTGTTAAAAAAAATATATTTTTACTAAAGAAATAGTTTTTTATTATTTCGAACAATTTTAAGGCAAAAGTTGCTCTTATAAAAATTGCGAATAGTTAAGAATTTTTGAGTTTTGAATTTTTTTAATTTGAAATACATATTTTTTCACAATTTTAAAGATTAATTACAAAAGGAAAAATTATTTAATATTAAAATAAATATGTATGAATGTAAAGAAGATCACCGAAAGTTGCTATTCGAAATCTAAAATGCTGTTGTTGTTCGTTCATAACACAAAAACAGAGCAATCAAAGTTGGTCCATTTGACAAGTGACTCGCTACAATTGGCGGCGCATGCGCAAAGCGAGCATTCATTGCTTTTTTTTTCTCAAGCGTTTTATATAAATAATATATAATGACAAAACTTTCGTCTTCAAATTATCAAAAATATTTCAACAAAAATATTCGTTGTAAATTAAGCATCCTATTGATTATCTGTTGTACTGTCTAATCGAAGTATTAGTGGCATATTTAAAAAAAAAAAAAAAAAACACAAGCAGCGTGTGATAATGTTTTCTTTTTATAGCTTTCGGAAAATAATTTTTCATTTGATAAATTCATTGCTACTGCTCGAGGAAAAGAAGTTATTTATAAGTAAACAAAATTGTTTATAAATAATTGTATAATTTTGTATCACGAGAAAAAATGACAAAAAAATTTGTCTAATTTTAAGAAAACAAGTACAAAAGCATCAGAAAAAGAAATTTTGAATGCGAGCGCTAAAAATTTAGTGATAAAAAAAATCACGGTTTACGCCAGAGCTTTAAATGAAATACAGTGGAATCACTGTAATTTTTGGTGAAATCACCGTGATTTTACCGTTAATCGCGGTGATTTTACCGTAAACCACGGTGATTTTACCGAAAATTACGGTGAACGTGCACGGTGAAATCACTGTGCAATCACCGTAAATTCTGGTAAATCGGATCCTCCAGGGAGGCTACTAAATCGTAGAACACACAAATAATTCTTCATTTCCTATACGTTTTAATTGAAAAAAACTTCAATTTTAAAAGAAAACAATAAAATTATAATTACGGAATAAACCTTAAAGAATTTTTTTTTTACTTTACATAGAACCATAAGTTAATGGAGCGAAAAAAAATACATAGCCGTCCCAAATAAATCACTCTAATATACACAGTAAAAAATTTTGCGTCATTGCGTCAAAAATCTTAGTGTTAAAAATTTTTGTGTTAAATATTTAACACTTTTATGTGTAAATTTAACATTTATTCTGTTAAATCAACAAAAAAGTGTTAAATATTTAACATAAATTTTTGACGCAATGACGCGAAATTTTTTACTGTGTATCATTAATTATTAATAATTAATAAATTAAGTATAGAACTCCGTTAACTATAAGGATAAGTCATGTATAAAATTTAAATTACTTAAAGTAGTTTGAAAGGTACGTGAGAGTTAAGATAAGTGATTGGGTCAGCCATATTAAAGCAAATTTTAAGGGAGCTGGGAAAGAACGGATAGGGGAAAGGGGGGACCTACTCAGTGGGAATTTTTTCCGTAATTGAAAAAATAATCAGACAGCCCAGACTGGGAATCGAACCCAGATCTCTCGGTTACGCGCCAAGGGCTCTTCAGGTAAAGTATCAGTCTGAAGAACGCAACGTACATGGTTCGAATCCCCGTCGGCACCAATCTTTTTTTTTTTTTTATGGACCTGATCGAGTCAGACATAAACAGATCTGATCAGAAATGAACAGGCCTGGCCAGGTCTGATCAGACCCGGTCATTTTTCATATCTGATCAGACCTGAAGACTCATGCCTGTTCATATCTGATCATTTTTTCCCGGGTAGTCGACATTTCGTGGTATCGAAGCCAGGCGAAGGCGCGCTGTTTTGCAGGGAAGCGCTAGAATATGAGAATGATGCCGTAGTGTGAAAGCCCTCATACTTAAGCCTGGGAAGGTATGAGGGTTTATCACCCCTAGGGCGGCTGATTAACTGCGATCAAACCAGGTTCTAGCTCGCGGAGTTTGTTTATTCTAATGGATTGTAATGCTTCTTCTACTCAAAATTTAGCTGGATCTTCTAGTACTCATGGCGATCATGAATGTTTTAAGAATCCTAATTTCTTTTGCTACGTTTGTGCAAAATACATTGGGATGAAAAATAAAAAGAAACTCACGAACAGGTTTGTGACTTTGTATGAAAAGTGTTTCAATATGGAAGTTGCTCACAATTTAAACAATTGAATACTCAATGTTGTTTGTGGTTCATGCTATAACATGGTTAACCGATTTGAGAAGCATTAGGACAAAGAGAAACTTTAATTTAAAACTCCAGCTATATGGAAGAAGCCTCTTGGTGCAAATGACTGCTACTTTTGCACGACAAAAGTTGAGACTGCGGGCCAAATCCATAAGGACAAAATTTTGTATTCTCCTGCTTCAGGTGTGCATGAACCAGTTGCAAACTTTATAGAAGGTTCAGAAGATGATACGTCAAAAGACAGCCTGACCTGTGGATTCGATACAATGGAAGTCGACGTCAATCCTGAGAATGTAGCTCTTAATGACGAAGAGTCTGCTACTGGCAGTGAATCCAATTCCAGTGAACCTGATGAAAAAGTTCCTTCAAGTAGTGAAGAAGAGTACAGGCCGATCGGTGAAGAGAAAAAGCCAGAAACATACGACCAAAAACATTTAAATGATTTAGTTAGAGAAGCTAAACTCTTAAAAGAAGCGGCTGAAATACCGGCTTCGAGTATGAAAAGAAGAAATCTTCTGACAAAAGGTGCTAAAGTTTTATTTTATCGGAATCGAAAGGAGGCTTTCCGTAAATATTTTGAAAAAGAGAAAAATTTGTTTTATTGCACTGATGTAAAAGGACTTGTGGATGAATTAAAGCCAAATATATATAAGCCTGAAGACTCGTCTCAACGTAGTCTTAAGGCAGTTCTTCTTCAAAACACCAACAAAGTTCCTCCTTTACCTTTAGCTCACTCAACTGTACTTAAAGAAAAGTACACAAATCTAGAAACTGTCCTGGAAAAAATTAAGTATGAAGAACATAAATGGCAAGTATGTGGTGATTTGAAGATTTTGTCCATGATCCTGGGACAGCAATCTGAATTCACGAAGTATCCATGCTATTTGTGTATATCTGACGGTAGAGATCGCAAAAATCACTACGTCAAAAAAGTTTGGCCTTCGAAATCTTCATTTAGGGTTGGATCACATAATATAATAAGAAAACCGCTTGTTGATCCAGCCAAAATTCTCATTCCTTCTCTTCATATTAAACTTGGGTTAATAAATCAGTTTGTGAAAGCTCTTGATAAAGAAAGAGAGTGCTTTACATACCTGCGTTAAGTCTTTAAGCATAACATTTGTTTCAGTGATGGATGAACAAGAAAAGGCATCATGGTTAAGTTTCAAAGAAGTGTGTACCAAGTTTTAAGGTAATACCAAAGATGCTGATTACGAAAATATTGTGACTAATATGATCGGAAACTTTCAGGTTACCTAATGAATTTGAAACTCCACTTTCTTGATTCGCATCTCAACTACTTTCCGGAGAACAACGGAGACTTTAGTGAAAAGCAAGGAGAGAGGTTTCATCAAGATCTCAAAGAATTTGAACAGCGATTTCAGGGGCAGTAGGGAGTAGGGTGGTTCATTTCCGCAAACATTTTTTTTTTTTTCGGTGCTCATGCAAAATATTAATCTACATATAGAAAAAAAAAATTCTTACCAAGTTTGAGCTCTTAATAATAATTTTAAGTACTTACAATAAAAATTTAAAGTTTTACCATTTAAAATGCATGTAAAAAAAAATTTTTTTTTTTTCAAATTTCTAATGCTTACCCGGCTTTTACAATATTGCAAATTGGTTTGATGGACCTTGTGAGGAATTTCACACTCTTCAAAATAGCTCTAAAGTTTTTTTGTGTAACTAGCACTGGTTCACCGGTACGAGTTGTCAAAGTACAGTTTTTGAAAAAAAAAATATTTTTTTTTAATTTTTCGAGCAAACCGCCAAAAGCAGGAAGAAAAAAAGTACTGACTCATAAAAAAAAAGTTATCCAACCAATATTGAATGAATTTACAGCCATTTTTATACCGGAAAACGTAAGAAATTGATAAATACTAACTCATAATGTTATTTAGATTCATTTTTTTTATTTATTACCATTATATTTCCCTACACTAAGAACTTTTTTAAAATTAATATGATTTTTTACTCATAATGAATACAAAAATAACACATGAATTCATAAAAAAGCAACAAAAATTTAATCAAAATATACAGAAGGTTACGTTATTATGTAAAATGCTTGAAATGTGATAAAAATCTAAATAGTTATAAAAAACAAGTTAATAAATTTCAAATAATTACTAATGTTATTGAAAATACATCAAGATTTTAAAGCTGAATATAGTTTTTTGGCGCACGTTGGAAAGTCTTTTCTACATCGTTGAACCATTAATAATAAATATTGTTTCTGAAAATTAATAAATTTTTTGTTCCTTTAATTTTTACAAGTAGTATATTTATAAATTGAATTAAAGTTCAAATTTACCAGTATTTACACCAGTAGTGTCAAAGCACATCCCTACTATATTGTCAGTAATATTCCACTCATTTAACGCTTCAAAAATAACTTCGGCTTCATTAGCTCCAGTAGATTCATTTAAAGCAGGTACACCGAGTAATTGTTCCACATCCATTCCGGAAACAACAATAGGAAGTCTTTCAACTTTTTTCATTGGCTGATTTGAAAGTTCCGGAAGTAACTTACCGTCCCAGTGTACGATGAGATTTTGTGCAGTTTCCTCTATCCCGTCTTTCAAATTCCCCGCAGAAATGACAGCCAAAATAATATGCATTGCACTCTGATTACTGGTTTTAGTGCGATCCAGTACTGCTACTAGAACTTCCGTCATAACATCAACCTTACGTTTCCTTTTAGCTTGTGGAAGCTCATCTTCGTAATCTGACAAAGGTCTTTTTCAGATTGATTTGATGATTGGCTACTTCCTTCATTAGACATTGAGAACTGCAATAATTTTTGAGTCAGATCTACAAAAAAATAAATGCATATTAATTATAAAATAGTAGATTACGATCTCTTAAGAAATAATTATTTGATATGATTTTATAAAATAATCGTTCCATAAGTCTTTTAAATTGTAATAGTGAGTAAAGATAATTTTGAAAATAATAATCTGTTAAAGAGGAGATATATTGATACGATATTGTAATGAACAAAAATAAAATTCTAAACTTTTTCAATATTCTAAGGATATGACGACAGAATTTACTAAAAATCGCGAAAATAAATGCCAAAAAGTGTGAAATTTAATATGACAATAGGATAAATTCATTATCATGAATGCAGAAATGACAATTCAATCATCAGTGTGAATATAATTCTATACTTACTAAATTCAATGTTGTTATTTTCATCTTGTATTTCATTCTGTATATCTTGCAAAACTGATTGATCAGAAAGTGCTATTGCATTTTCGTTTAACTTAGATATTAATGGTAAACATTTATTGCCATCATTTTGGCGACTTTCCTCTAAAAATAATTGTAAATCACTTGGAAGATTCTCAACTTCACTATTATCAGCATTATCGAATAATTTGTTCACTTGATTAACGAAATTTTCCACTTTGTGCTTTTGACTGTCTGAGAGATTGTTGAGAGATTTGCGTTTCTTAATGTCTTTGTAATCGTCATAAAACTTTTCAAATTTCCGAATACTATTTCGTTTCAGTGTCGTGGGAATTCCAATTTTATCCCACATAGCCTCTAATTCATCGATAGCTTCGGTAGTACTGATACGTATAGTCAATTTTAACGTCAAATGTTTATACATAAATAAATTAATAACGTCACGATAAGTAGGTAATTTATAACAATTAAATTCTTTAATTTGAAAGCCAACTAAATAGTTATATGTCCTTTTACCAATTACTTCAGTCATAATGAACAATAGTTAGGTTAGAAATTTAACGAAATGTAATCAAATAAATACTGAAGAATATCAAGAACTAATTTAAATACGATATATACCATTAAACACAAGTGACAGCAAAAAATTGATATTAAAATAGTAATTTGAATATAGTTTCTTAAAAAATTGGCTTATTCTGTCTTAGTATCAGCGTCAATTGATTCTCGGATTAATCACTCAACACAACAAACAATGAGAAAATTATTTTAAGGTATGTCATAAAGGATCAAATTTGTCAACAAAGACAATAAAGACGGTAATATCATGCTAATTAATTAGAGCAATGTTAGAATATGCCATCTTGGGACTGCTTGGTGCAATTTTTCAAAGAATGATTTCTACTTATACAAAGTTGGCGTGAATAAAGTTGACAATGAAAAAAATAAAATTTTTTGCTAATTTTGGAATTTTGTTGCAAAAAATTAAATAATCTTCATTTTTATTTTTTTGGTAAACGACAGAAATGTTGAAAAATTGCAAGATCTATGTTACAATTTTATTCTTGTAGTTTTTTTATTAATTTGTGTGTTTTAATATTTATTATGAGTGAGAAATCATAATGATTTTAAAAAAATTCTTAGTGTAGGGAAATATCATGGTAATAAATAAAAAAAATGAATCTAAATAACGATATGAGTTAGTATTTATCAATTTCTTACGTTTTCCGGTATAAAAATGGCTGTAAATTCATTCAATATTGGTTGGATAACTTTTTTTTTATGAGTCAGTACTTTTTTTCTTCCTACTTTTGGCGGTTTGCTCGAAAAATTAAAAAAAAATATATTTTTTTCAAAAACTGTACTTTGACAACTCGTACCGGTGAACCAGTGCTAGTTACACAAAAAAACTTCAAAGCTATTTTGAAGAGCGTGAAATTCCCCACAAGGTCCATCAAACCGATTTGCAATATTGTAAAAGCCGGGTAAGCATTAGAAATTTGAAAAAAAAAAATTTTTTTTACATGCATTTTAAATGGTAAAACTTTAAATTTTTATTGTAAGTACTTAAAATTATTATTAAGAGCTCAAACTTGGTAAGAATTTTTTTTTCTATATGTAGATTAATATTTTGCATGAGCACCGAAAAAAAAAAAATTTTGCGGAAATGAACCACCCTAGTGGGGAGTAAATATATTTGCAGATTACTGCTGGATGCTACAAAGAGAAACTCAACAGAGAGGAAAAATGCGTAGCAAAAATCCGTTGCACAGGTCATTTGAGGAGAAAAGAGCCAGAAAACGACAGAAATTATAATATTTTAATTATCATGCTGAAAAAATTATTAGATCAGAAGTTTTATCGGTTTTTTTTATTTTTTTCCGTTTTTTGCAGTTTGACCTCCAATTTTGACCTCAAATTCGTATTCAGCGGTAAAAAATACGTCGGAAAATATATGTCGCACATCCAGTACAGACCACTTTTATTTTTTTGTGGGCCTGTGTAATGACTAAAACCTTCTTATGTTGATTTAAGAGAACTAATACAAAAAAAATGTTAAATTTACACTTATAAGTGTTAAATATTTAGCGCAAACATTTTTAACATAAATTTTCTTAACGCCATCGCGCAAAATTTTTGACTCTGTAATATCTGTAATACTCGATCAATTCGGTTACAAAAACAACTACGTGAACTTGAACGCCGCATTCAACACTAAACAAGAAAACGTCAGATTATCAAGCACTTATTTTTTCACTTATTTAATTTAATTACTGAATTGATTTGTTTATGAATGTTCTGTGATGTAAATCTATTTGCACTTAACATTTTTTTTCGTGAGGGAAGTTAATCTTAATTACGAGTTATTTGAAAACGTGAGAAACCGCGACATAATTGCAAGTGCTACACTGGAAGTCTCTGAGACTATTACTCACAGAAATTACTTGTCGCGGAGATGTATTGTCGGAAATTGATTGTCTGGGTATAATTTGTCATGAAGACAAATTGTTTCAAGGATAAAGTATATTGGACTCAAAACACAGTGTACCCCTAAGAAATATAAGTAAAGAGTGTACACGGAAAAAAAATTCTATGAAAATTTTCAATAAAACTATCGTAATGCTGGACTATACATGTATCAACCGGTAACTTTCAAATATTTTAGATGAAAATTTCTAGTACTGCCTCTGGATCTTTCCAATAGAAGTAACAAATTTTACAATAGTTCAATTAGAATGATTTTGAATTAGTATGAGTGATAGCCGTGCACAGCGCTAGACTCCGAGTTTATGTAAATGTTGAAGGACATCAATAGTAGTTTACCTCGGATAGTGTAGAGGGAGAGTCTTTAGCTAACAACTAAGAGTTCTGGGTTCGATTCCCGGACGAAAATTCCGATTTGTATTTTCGGTTACTGCAAAGTTACCAACAAGTCCAATCTCTTACTTTCTCCCTCCTTAAAATTTCATTTAAAAAAAACCGACTGTCCATTTCTACGATAGTTGAATTGTAAAGTTTATTAGCAGGTCTTGTACAATTAGCTCTTATAGTATTGGACGTTTTAAGTCTCTCCCTCGCGGTCTTGAAACCACAATGGATCCACCGTGATTTCACAGTAGTTTTGTGCCATTTTGCCATGATGGTTCCACCGAGGATTTATTGCGGATCCATCGTGGTCCTAGAAACCAGCTTGGTTCAGATTTGACGTTTGCTGCGTAGGTTGAGATTTTTGAAAACCAAAAAAACCCCACCGTACCACTTCCAACAGTTAAAGTCGGCGTTATGACTAATTAAAGAAAAAAAAAATTATGAGTGACCTTTCAAAATTTAAACTTTGAACTGAAACTTTCAGAAACTTTTTTTTTTTTGGTCTAAAAAATTATACCGTAACGAGAAAAAAAATAAAAAAAAAAAAAAATTCGATTTTCGATGATTTTTGAAATTTAAAAATTAGGATGAAGGTTGACTCTAAAGGCTATCCCTACAACTTCTCGCTCATTTTGTACTTAAGCGCTCAAAGTTACACATTACGTTTTTGAGCTCTTCGAGCTCAAAACTCTAATAGCAGTTTAATAAAACACAATTTTTTGAATTTTCAAACAGCAATAACTTTTGAATGAATGAACCGATTTTCACGCGGTTGGCGGCATTCGATGCAGTTTTTGAAGCCCCATGAAGAATCTTCAAGTTGTAACAGGCGGCTTTTAGTGCCACCTGTTAATAATATTTTTTTTTAATTTAATTTAATTTACAATTTGAGTTTTTCTTTATTATTGTCAATTGGTTGGATTCGCCGCGACCGAGTCGCCCTCGCGTGAAAGTTAGGGGAACCGAAGCTCGACTGCGCACGAAAACCCAGAATTTATTTGCGTTGATAAATAATTTAAAATTAGTAAATAAGTTAGCTTTAAGTCAGATTTAAGTATTTAATTACTGTAACTGGTACAAAATACGATGGTCACTCGCTTGAGAAAAGAAGACGACGAGACTCTTCTTCAAAATCATCAACGGCGAGAGGATGGCTGTCCACAGAGCAAACAAGACGACGGACTACACGAAACTTGGAGTGAGCAAGCGGCACAGGCGTGAAGTTGGAAAGCGGGGTGTCGAGCACGCCAATGCTCCAGCCAATACATCAATTGGCACGTCGATATCGGAAAATTGGATACACGGCGCCATCTCTGGAGTTTAACGCTAACGGCGGACCCATCATAGCGGGGAGAGAGGCGAGGAATGCGACATGTGATGATTTTTCCTGCTTTCACGTTTCGTTCGGTAGAGTACGGGCGCATTTTGCTATTTTGATTTTGGAATTTTGTTTTGGTAGAAATTACTCGTTATTCAGGAGCTGAATAATAATTCACGTACGACGGAGAGTATTTCTAAGTAACTGTTGCTATTTTGTTGAAAAACCAATTAAAAATCGACGCTAAATTGACTATTGTCAATCATTTGAACAAATTGTCAGAAAAGTACGACGTGTGTGTGTGTGGATTGGTCAACCGACGTGCCCGATACGAGAGTGTTCTTTTGAAGAACCTCGCCAAGGATAAATCATACGTCAACAAACGACGCTACGCCGGACTGACCGACATCGGTTTCTTTTTGCGATTCGACGTGGAAGCCGAGGACGATCGCCGTGGTGACACCACCCAGGACATTAGCCGTGGAAGTCTTCGACCAGGGTAAGTGGCAACGTTTCTCTAAAAATAGCTCGTGGGATTTATTTCAATTAAAATTTAATCGAGTTGCTTAAATAACTTATTTTTTGTTAAAATAAATTGTCGTTGATGCTTGGCGTGACTTATCGTAGAAATATTTCAAGGTTGAAGTTGTGTTACTGATTAGCAATAATCCCACGAGGTATTTGGGTACCACCATTTTTTTTTGTGTTTACTGCTGTTCGGTTGTCATTATTATTATTGTTTGATTTTTGCGTCTATACTCCCGGGGTAATCGATGAGTTCGATTACCCATTGATCGAGCTTCAGGTTCGTGCGCAGGTCGACTTACCGACACCGAATACACGGCGGTTGACATTTTTGAATTTGAGCTTGGCCGCGCTGAAACTTAGAGTGAATTTGGAGAGAATTTGATCATTTATTTTAATTGAACTAATGGCGGCGCTCGATTTTTTTTTCTTTTGGAGAGCATTCAATTATTTATTATTAATTAAATTAAATGCGACATTGGAGTATTTATTTTATAATTTTAATTAATTATTATTAATTAATTCCGGCGATTAATTTTTTTTTTTTTTTTTTTTTTTTTTTTTTAAATTGAATTAATTAATATTAATTAAATTCGGCGACTGGATTAGTTTCTTTAAAAATTAATTAATTATTATTAGTTAACTTCGGCGAATTGATGATTTTTTTTTTTTTTAATTTAATCATTTAATATTAATAAAATTCGGCGATTTGATTATTTTTTTTTATTTTGTTAGTTACCAGTAATACAATGCGGTGATTTGAGTATTAGGTTTATTTATTTAATTAATCGTTATTAATTAAATTGAGAGCGAAAAGTGAATTTTTTTTTGTTATTATATTTAATTGTTATTAATTAAATGCGAAGATTTAAGTATTTTTTTTATTTGTTATGATAATTAATTATTATTAATTGAATGCGGTGATTTAATCATTTTATTTTATTTACTTATTAATTATTAATTAGTATTAATGAAATTGAGCAAGATTTATTTTTTTTATTATTTACTTAATTATTATTTAAATGAATTTATTGCGGCGAAATTGAAATTTTGTTTGGGTTGTTCAAAGTGAGTTTTGCTTGCGAGCAGCGAATCGGCGACAGCGTCGACGATTATTATTTGGCGTTTAGTTTCTTTTGATATTGTTTACCTTGACATTTTGTTTTAATTTATTGTTAATGAATTAATAATTTTTTTTTTTTTAATTAATTGCGAATTGATACGAGTAACCCCGAAAATTTTCCTCGTTCCTTCTATAATTAAGTCGTAACCTTAAGGCCCGCCACCCGACGAAGAGAGTCCCGGATCGAAGCAGCCGGAACCGACATGATTGGAGCAAAGCTCCTGGCGCCCAACAAAAGGTAAATCAGGTAGGCCAAGTGATTTATTTCGGGTTTCGTCCTCGCTAACACACGAGGTCGAAATACCCGTTATAAAGTTTAAATCGATCGAGCCAGGAATTTCGAAGTAATTCCGAAAAAACACTTTTTTCGGTTTTTTTTTCGACAACGATAACTCACAAACGAATCAACTGATTTTGGCCGGGCTTGCGGTGATCGACGTGGTTTCTTGATCTTAAGAGCTGATTAGATTTTGGGATTGATCAGTAAAGACATTTAAAAGTAATTCCAAAAAATTTTTTTTGTAATTTTTTTTCAGATTTCTCAAAATCTACTGGTTCGAATCGGTCCAAATGGTATTCAAAATCTAAGTTTAGTCAAGCCTTTTCGAACGGCACCAACCGCGATGAAATCGGTCGAGCCGTTTAAAAATTATACACACACACGCACACACACACACACACACACACACACACACACACACACACACACACACACGCACGCACACACACACACACACACACACACACACACACACACACACACACACACACACACACACACACACACACACACACAGACATACGGACGTACGGACATCATCGCGAAATTATTCAGGGAAGCTTCCTAGGACCTCAAAACGTCAAGATCTAATGAGAACTCGATTTTCGAAAAACGGGGTAAAACCAATAACTTCCCGATTTTTGAAAATTTTCAATTTTCTTAGCGGGAAGTTGAGAAAATTTGGAGCGACCTCTTAAAAATTTTTTTTTAAGCTGTCCTTTGGAGAGGGCTCTTAAAACATCAAAAACTAACATTTTTCACTCGAGACTAAAAAAAAGAAAATAGTATGATTATATATAATTATATATCTATCTATATATAAGAAATTTCCACCTATATATTGACTGATCACGTAGGATTATTCTTTTCGCCGAGTAGAGGTCAGCTAAGAACGGATTTTACGAAATTTCACCCACAAGGGGGGTTGCGGGGGCGTTAACAATGGAAAATTCCCATTTTTAAACTGTAGCTCTTATCGACTTCAAATTTGGTAGGAATCTTCTATATGTGATGTAGAAATGATCTGAGAGCGGATTTTATGACAATCTACTTCCAATATGGATTACGGGGGTGGGGCGTTAACAATGAAAATTTAAAATTTCTGAGCTATAGCTCCTACAGTATCCTAATTTTGTATGAATTTTTCGTAAGTGATGTAAAAATAATTTATGAACAAATTTTACGATATCCTACCCCAAGGAGGATTGCGGGGGCGTTGAAAATAAAAAATTGCTGTTTTCAAACTATAGCTCCAATAGATTCCAAATTGGGTAGGAATTTTCTGTAAGAGATGTAGAAATAATATAGGAAAGAATTTTACGATAGCTCACCTCACAGGGGTTTGCGGGGGTGGGTGTTAACAATTACAATCTTTAATTTCCAAGCTATAGCTCCTATAGACTTCAAATTTCGTAGGAGTCTTTTATATGTGATATATAAATTATCTAAGAACGGGTTTTACAACGAATCGCCTCCAATAATAATCACGGGGGTGGGTGTTAACAATAAAACATGTTATTTTCCAAAATAAAGCTTCTAAAAACTCTAAATTTGGCAGGAATTTTTTATTTCTTTCTAGAGATCATTTCAAACTGGATTTCAACAGAGTTAACTTCTGATAGGAATTGTAGGGTTGGGTGTTAAAATCTAAAATTTTAATTTCCAAACTAACTTCTACAGACTCCAAATTTGGTGGAAATTTTCGTGTATGATGTCAAGTTGAACTAAGAATAAATTTTATCAAGTTTCATTCCCGGAAGGGATTACGGGGGCGTTAACAAAGAAAAATTCCCGTTTGTAAAATATAGCTCTTATAGACTCCAAATTTGGTAAGAATCTTCTATATGTGATGTAGAAATAATCTAAGGGCGGATTTTACGACGAACCACCCCCAATAAGGATTGCAGGGGTGGGCGTTAACAAAAAAAAAATCTTAATTTCCAAAATATAGCTTCTAAATGCTGCAGATTAGGTAGGAATCTTTTATTTGTCACGTAGAGATCATCTCAAAACGGATTTCAATCAATTCTAATTCCGATAGGGATTGCGGGGGTGGGTGTTAAAATCTAAAATTTTATTTTCCAAACTGTAACTTCTACAGACTCTAAATTTGGTAGGAATCTTCGTGTATTATGTCAAGTTCAGCTAAGAATAGATTTTCTCGAATCCTAACCCCAAAGGGAATTGTGGGGGGTGTTAACAATGAAAATCTCTCATTTCCAAACAAAAGTTTCTATAGACTCGAAGGTTTGTTGAAATCTTTTGTTTTTAATGCAGAAATTATCTCGAATAGGATCTTACGAAATTCCTCTCCCACATAGGCGTGCGGGAGTGATAATTATCAAAAAAATTCCTATTTTTCAAGTACACTTCCTACAGATATAAAATTTGATAGAATCTCAAGAGAAACAGGAAATTACAGGGATCGCCTCCAAGGTCAACCGAATAAAATATTTTTTTTTCTTAATAATTATATTTTCTGACAAAAATCGTCTCCTTGGCAGCGGTGAAAAAATCATTGTAAGGTCTCCGAAATTTAACTTTACATGTAGCTATTCAGTCAACAGACTAAGAACTTTATATATACTTTATATTCGCTGATCAAATAACCGATGAATTGTTCTTATTACAGGATCGCGGGAATGTAACTGGTTAAAATGAATGCATTCTTTAAACACTTGAGCTGTGGAAAAGAAATTTGGCTACTTATTTTAAAAGAATTCGTAAAAAACATGTACAAATAATTTTCTATGAAAAATTGATAGTACGGAGAAAATTTTAATTGACGACAAAATTCGTCGCACTTAAAGCTAGGCAGATTTCGACTTTACTTATGAGACTTGCAATTACTTTATCCGAAACTTTCAATGCTCATTTCAAATTTCTTTCTTCGTGTCAATTATTATTCATTTTCGGAAGAAAGCCACGGGAATGTTATAGTGATTGCACATTGAAAGTTACAATGAATATTAGCTAGAATAATCACATAGATAGAAGGTACAAGCTAATCCGATGGAATTTAGAATTCGTGCAAGTCAAAACAATACTTCAATTAAATTTCAAATCTAGATCTAAAAATACAATTCTATAAAGTGCCCAGCAGAACGGGCAGGTAACAGCTAGTACTTATATATAATTGTATATGGAACTATATATAATCCTGCATGGTTGTATATTGCTCCATATATAGTCACAATTATTTGTTAATATTTAAATTTTTTATGATGTTTTAAAAGTTTCTAAAACAATCCAACATATTTTGAACCGATAAGAATATTGATATACATTTTAACGCTTTCTAATTTATTCGGAGTTACTCTAGATCATTCTAGAATTTTCTAAATCACTCTCACTCAATCAGAATCTGAACGTAGATTTTAGAATTTTCCGACCATTCTAGAAATCTATAAGACATTCTTATTGGATTAAAATCTAAACGTATGTTTTAGAACTTCCCAGATCATTTTAGAAATTTATGGATCATTCTAGAATTTTTTTAGAACATTCTCAGTTGATTAGAATCTAAACATAGATCTTAAAACTCCCCATATCATTCTAGAACTTCCCAGATCATCCTAGACATTTCTGGTTCAATCGAGAATTTTTTAGATCATTCTAAAATTTTCTAGAACATTCCCGACCGATTCCAACATTGGTATACATATGAAAGCTTTCTAGATTAGTCCAGAAATTTCTAGAACAATCTAGACCATTTTAGATCAATGATAGTCTCACAGTTTTAAAGTTAACATCTTTCAACCCCCGTATCTTTTACACCCTTATAATTATCAACTTTCAACCACCATAGTGCACGATGAGAACGTTGTACTTATTGCCACATACAAACACTATTCGTCTGCGATGCGTAGTTTTTGCTGCAAAGTGAAATATCGGGACACACACCTCCAATTATGTATGTATATATATATATATATATATATATATAAAGATATATACTTATATATAATTGTATATGGAACTATATATAATCCTGCATGGCTGTATATTGCTCCATATATAGTCATATATAATTATATATAATCTTATATACAATTCCATATATAATCATGTATGATTATACATAGTTAAATATGATTATATATCTATCTATATATATATAAGCGAAATACCACTCACTCATCACGAGATCTCCGAAACTATTCGCCCGATTGACTTGAAATTTAGCATAGTTACTCCATTCGTGATGTAGACGCTCACTAAGAACGGATTTTACGCAATTCCTAGCCAAAATGAATTTTTCGTCTACCATCACATATGCCCTCCCCTCCCCTCCCTCTCATTCTTCTCACTCCTCCCGTGCCCTATAATCTTTCCCCTTCCCTATATCTCTCGCTTTCTTTGGGAGCGAAATATCATTTTGACCCTCTAATCTAAGAAACCATCAGTGGCACCCGTAAATTATCGAACTCAACCCCCCTACAACCACCCACGCTAATCAACCGTTGCCATGGTTACCATTGTCATGGTTATCGTTGCCATGGTTACCGTTGCTATGGTTACCGTTGCCGTGGTTACCGTTGCCATGGTTACCGTTACCATGGTTGCCGTTACCATGGTTACCGTTATCATGGTTACCGTTGCTATAATAACTGTCAAAATGATTGATTTTAAATTTTATCGATTGACTGTTGGGACAGTAGGAATTCATAATCATACGTTTTTTAAGAAAGAATAGCTAAATCATTAATAACTGAAATAACTTATATGTATTGGAATAATCATGAAGGATGAACTCGATTATATCATAACACAGATAAATTAAACATAAATATTATCAAGTTGATATTGTTAAATGATTATACTGATTTTAATGATTAAAATTAAAATGGTAAATTGTGTCTGATGCGTCTTCTCTAAAATTTTACAACGATATCGTTAAATTATTATAAAAACGGTCGATTTAAGATAATCTATATATATAGAAGCGAAATACCACTCAATCCTCACGAGATCTCCGAAACTATTCCGCCGATTGACTTGAAATTTAGCATAGTTACTCCATTCGTGATGTAGACGCTCACTAAGAACGGATTTTACGCAATTCCTAGCCAAAATGAATTTTTCGTCTACCATCACATATGCCCTCTCCTCCCCTCCCGTGCCCTATAATCTTTCCCCTTCCCTATATCTTTCTTTGGGAGCGAAATATCATTTTGACCCTCTAATCTAAGAAACCATCAGTGGCACCCGTAAATTATCGAACTCAACCCCCCTACAACCACCCACGCTAATCAACCTTTGCCATGGTTACCATTGTCATGGTTATCGTTGCCATGGTTACCGTTGCTATGGTTACCGTTGCCGTGGTTACCGTTGCCATGGTTACCGTTACCATGGTTGCCGTTACCATGGTTACCGTTATCATGGTTACCGTTGCTATAATAACTGTCAAAATGATTGATTTTAAATTTTATCGATTGACTGTTGGGACAGTAGGAATTCATAATCATACGTTTTTTAAGAAAGAATAGCTAAATCATTAATAACTGAAATAACTTATATGTATTGGAATAATCAATCACGAAGAATGAACTCGATTATATCATAACACAGATAAATTAAACATAAATATTATCAAGTTGATATTGTTAAATGATTATACTGATTTTAATGATTAAAATTAAAATGGTAAATTGTGTCTGATGCGTCTTCTCTAAAATTTTACAACGATATCGTTAAATTATTATAAAAAACGGTCGATTTAAGATATTTCTAATAAAATGAGTAATAATAAATATATTTTTAATACCACTTAATTTGTTATGAATTTATTAATAACTAGCTGATACCCGCCCGCTTCGATAGGAATACAATAAATTTTTATGGTGTAACCTAGATGAAAAATATAAACAAAATGGTTAATTTCAAAAAAGATAATGAATATAAATTTTGAATTAGAGAAAAGTGATTGTTTGTGATGACCGGTGTTAGCGAGTATTAAATATATGAGAAAAGTATTTTATTATTAACATTTTTTAAAATTAAAAATTATTGACATTTTAAAATTAAATAATACTATGAAGCGGAAAAGAATAGGAGTTATGGATAATTATTACGTGAATCGTTCCAACATTCACGTAACAGAATAATTGAGGAGGAAGAGATTGAGAAAGAAATAGGAAGGACCTTCTTAATAAGAGTTTACAGAATATGCGAGAAAAAATTCAGATAGCTCGGACAGGGATTCGAACCCAGAACCTTCCGGTGACATGTCGGCTACTTCTACCATTTGACCTATCCGGTCTAGACTAAATGTTTAGGATAACATTATTATAATGGGAACGCATCTCACTACACAGTACGTCGTCATGGGTGATGCGGAAATCTGTGTCATGACAGATTTTACTGACTAACTGACCCATTGATTGATTGATTATTAATAATAAAATACTTTTCTCATATATTTAATACTCGCTAACACCGGTTATCATAAACAATCACTTTTCTCTAATTCAAAATTTATATTAATTATCTTTTTGAAATTAATCATTTTGTTTATATTTTTCATCTAGGTTACAACATAAAATTTTATTGTATGCCCAGCGAAGCGGGTGGTATCAGCTAGTAATTTTATATAATTATATATGTGATTCCATTTATAATTATGTATAATTATATACAATTATATATGATTATATAGAAAAATTTTTTCTCGGGTAGGACCACAATTTTAGAGCAATTAAAAACAAAATTACAACACCAATCGCCTATCATGACGCCACCTCGTTGCTATTTACTCATTTGTATAAAGCTGTTACAATTTTTATTTTATCTGAAAGGGCTGGGGAATTAGACAATGGTTGGGTGGGAATCTCTCGTGTGAGATACTCGGATAATTTAGATCAAACTTCGCCGGCCTTCGGCCAGCTCGTAAGATCTTCCAATTATCCTTCGTGTCTCGCACTTCGATATTATGAAGGTATCTATTTAGAGCAACATTTTTATAGTTGAAATGTTTTATTAATAATGACAGCGTGAAATAAACATTTGTTAAATTGAACGGTAGCTGTCTTAGACAACTTATTGACAGAGGTGAAATCACTCAAAAATACTGGTGGGTGATAACACCGCTTTTGCAAAATTGTTATTTTTGAAAATTATAGGTTGGTGATAAAACTTGGAGAAAACTATTGATTCTCAGAACCAACCAGCTACTTTTTTGATCTCTTCAATAGGAACGCCTCTTCCATAGGCTTTAGAAGTTGACGCATGGCGCGTGGAGTGCACTGTGAATCTCCGATTAACTCCTAACTCTCCCAGCATTGGCTTTATCCAACGGGCAATTGTTTCACTCTTAACTGCCTTGTGAGAGATAAAAAGTGAATTGGTATCACCTCGAAGGTCTTTAGTCGCAGTCAAATTGTGGTTTAAGGTTTTCGTAATGCACAGGTCCGGTTTTTCGAGGAAAGAGGGGATCTTCAACACTAGTTGTGGAGCACCTGGCCGAGATGTTTTTGTTTTATCCCAGCTGCTGTTTCGTCGGAGGTTTTCTAACAGTTGAGACTCTCCCGCTCGTCTGAGATACCGACTTCTTGTGACTCGACGAGCTCTTGAAGTTTACAGAACTCGCAGGCACGCAAGGTTTTTTCGGTAAGCTAGGCTTCATCTCTTCGCCTACCTTAACAATGGCCTTGATTTCCCCTTAACCTTCTCTACCAAATAAACGGTTGATACCGAATAAATAGTCATCAGTTGTTCTTTTTTCCAATGCCGAGGCATATGGTTTGATTAGAGTGGGTAGAATGCACGCCTTCCGGGAAACGGTCTGAGATCTATGAATCTCAATCAGCAGCTTCGCAGTCTCCCAGACCTTCTCCAAATATCACTTACTGTCTGGAGCTTTGGAAGGCACTAGCGACTGAATAACTGGAGCTAGAGCTTGGCCTTTGTCAGTGCTCTTCCTCAAAATCGTAATCAATAAGTCCCCACTTCTGGTCTTGTTGATCTTATCCACAGTTGAACGAACCTGCTCATCTGGGACGTCCTGCTTTATGTGACGCAGAATTTCGGCATACTTTGTTTTCTCGGCTGGGCGGATGATCAGTGCGTCGGGTCTGATCCAATTGCGTGGTTTTTTCCGCTTAGGCTCTGGTCTGGGCTCCTTCAGCGGCTGCTTTGAGACTTGCTCTCTAGCTAGCTTCCTCTTCTCCTTCTTAAACTGTACTTTTTCCCAATCAGACGCCTTCTGAGGTTCGTCACTCTGCTCTGCTACTCGTTGCGGAAGGCTTTTTTTTAAGTCCTTCTTCTTTGTGACTTTGTCGGTTGGCTTTGGCGAGTTTTGGTCCTTTCTCTTTCCAGGCCTTGTGCTATTTTCACTTTTGTCCTCAGCAGCAGATTCGCCATCACCATCAGCTCCAGTGTCCACTGCTTCTTCAGTCTCAACTTCACTTTGAATGCGTCGTCATGATGACTGCCATTCCTCGTCCAGTTTCTTGAATCTTTCAAGAGCATTGACTACACCGGTTGTCTTGATCTTTATCTCCTTGTGGATATTGACCTTTGTTTGGACAAACTCTTGCAGCTCACTGGTCAGCTTTTCAAGGCGTTCCAACGCTTGCGACCGCTTCATTTCAGCGCTTGCTTCAATCGCTGCTTGTTGGGCATGAGGCCCGTTTTTACTATTGTTGTTTTCCTAAATTTTACTCATACTTTTAAATTCACCAGCGCATCGTACGGAGTGGAGCAGGTTGTCATAACTAGGAACGGGTGTACCCCCGAAGATGGTACTCCTACCCCAGTTCCCTGAGGCCTAGTCGACACAGCCAGTCCCGGAATACACGGACAGACTAGACTCGCTCGGGGCGGTGAAGATTCCGATCTCTAACACTCACTGCGTATTTCCTGATCGAGGCCCGAAATGACTGGCTCCTGATCCACTACTGCAACTTACACCTCGGCAGAGCAAGCTCACATCGTGTGCATGTGCGTGTGCGTGTGCGTGCGCACGTGTGTGTGTGTTATTATTTTTTTTTTTTTTGTTTTAAGGGGGGGAGAATCCTTTTTACGGATTCTAGGCATAGTTGTTTGGCCTGGATGTGGCGACTCGACGCAGTGTCATACTAAAACTCGACGCTAGCGCCCCTACCCACTAAACCCTAAACCCCTTTTCCTCTTTCCACTAATCCCTCATGGAAACCGTCGTTAGGCATTACTACGTGAGGAGAGGATCTAGCTACTGCTCTTTCTTTTGGTAGCTAAGGTGTTATTTTACCTTTCTTCTAGTTGTTGTCATTTGCTCTTCTTCTTTCGATGGAACGCAAGTCTATAAGGACTTCTGTTGCAAATGTGCTGATGGCGTTCCAGGAGGCTCTTGATGACAACATTGCTTCTACTATTGTCTCTGGTTGGATTTTCTTCTTTGAGATCATCTCCAGCTCATCTCGCTGTAGGTAAAATCGTGGGCACTCAAAGAAAACGTGCTCCGCGTCTTCATTGATTCCTGGGCAGGACGGGCAATCCGGTGAATCATCATGCTTGAAGCGGTGAAAATACGTCCGAAAACATCCATGTCCTGACAACAACTGCCTCAGATAGTAATAGACCTCGCCATGACTTCGGTTTAGCCAAACGTCGATCTTTGGTATGAGTCGGTGTGTCCATCTCCCTGTTGTCGCGGCGTCCCACTGCGATTGCCATCGTGCGATGCTGTTCTGCCGTTCTTCAGCTCTGAGTTCCTCGGCACTTTGTGTGGTTGTCCTCTTTCGTTGGTAAAGGTTCCGTCTTTCCTCAGCTAGGACTCTGAGCGGCAAAGTTCCGGAAATGACACACACTGCTTCCTCTGATATTGTTCGAAAGGCGCTTGCAACTCGTAGGGCACTCATACGATATATTGGTCCAGCTTTTCTCCATGAATCTTGCACCTCTAGTGCGTCAGCCCAAATGGATATTCCGTAGGTGAGCACCGATGTGACTACTGATGACAATAGTAGCCTCCTGCTCTGCTTTGGGCCTCCGACGTTCGGCATCAATCGTGCGAGACTAGCTCTCACTACTGACGCTTTCGTACAGACGTGTTCCACTTGCTGCTTGAAGTTGAGTCGGGCATCAAGCATCACTCCCAGATATCGTATATGAGGTTGTGATGTGATTTCTCGGTCACCGACTTTTAGCTTAATTGTTTCAACTTCTTTTCGGCTGGTAATAAGCACTGCTTCGGTCTTCTGCTTGGCCAGTTGTAGGTTCACTGTATCCATCCACTGGTTGATCTTCTCAAAAGTGATGTCAAACAGATGTTGAATCTCGTCGAGGTGTTTGGCGACGATCACTGCGGCAACATCATCCGCATACGCTACCAGTTTGACACATCTTGGAAGCTTCAGTCTCAGGAGCCCGTCATACATGATATTCCACAGAAGTGGACCAAGAACAGAGCCCTGTGGCACACCACCGGTTATATCATACTCTTTCGGACCATTCTTTGTATCGTATTTCAGCACTCTATCTGTAAAATAGCTAATCACTAGTCTGCGAAGATATGTTGGCACGTTCTTCTCGTCGAGAGCTTGCATGATGCAGTCCCAATTAGCGGAATTGAAAGCATTTTTGATGTCCAAGGCAGCCACCAGGCAGTACTTCTTCGTTCCACCCTTCCATCTAGTTCCTGCGATTGCCTCTTTGGCCGTATTAACAACCAGGTTGATCGCGTCCAGGGTTGATCGTCCTTTCCGGAATCCATACTGGTTGTCTGTCAAGAGTGGGTCGACTACTGCATCTATTCGCTGATGGATGATACGCTCAAATATCTTACCCGCCGTATCTAGCATGCAGAGTGGTCGGTAAGATGACGGTTCTTCTGGCGGTTTCTTTCCTTTAGGTAAAAGTACTAACCGTTGCTGTTTCCACTTACGAGGAAAAGTCCCCTCCTTGAGGCATGCGTTGTAAGCGTCTAGAAATAATGTTGGTGCTGCCTTTATGATGGTTTTCAAGGCTATATTAGGGATTCCGTCCAATCCCGGCGCTTTATTATTTCCTACCCGATTACAGGCCTCCAACAATTCTTCTTCAGTGACAGGTGGAATGTCGTCCAGTTCATCTTGCGTTGACTGATAATTGAGACTGTGTTGCTGTGGAAACAGCGCAGTGACGATTTTCTGAAGGAGTTGGGGACACGTAGGTGACGGCATTTGTTGTTTCTTCAGGTGCGTCATGACCACCTTATACGGCCGACCCCACACGTCTTTGTCGACCTCGTATATGAGCTCTTTCCAGCATCTTCCTTTGCTCTCTTTTATGGCCTTATTAAGTTCACGACGAGCTTTTTTGTACTCTGCGATCAGCACTGCAGAGTTAGGTCGTTGATAGCCACGCTGAGATATTCTTCTCTTTCGATGACACTCTTTACGGAGGTTGCTGATATGATCATTCCACCAGTGTACCGCAGGTCTTGAATTCATAACACGTTTGCGAGGCATACTGGCATCACAAGCTTGTGTTACTCGCATCATCAGGGCCTTAGTATGTTCTTCTGCACATCCAGTCTCTATCGGATCACTATCGAGGGCTGTTAGCAATACTTCTGGGTCAAGAGATTTCACCTTCCAACCGACGGTGTTAAATTGCTTGATAGGCCCCTGAGGTTCTGGTCGTTTGACGTTTCCCAGAGTATCGCATGATGGTCACTGGCAGTGTAGATGTCCAGTACCTTCCAGTTAGTGTTACCTTTAGCAAGGCTGGTACTGACAAAAGTGACGTCTACAATCGAGCTTGCGTCACCTTTGGTGTAGGTCGGCGTGTCACCACTGTTGAGCAAGACTACATCTAGTGTAGAAAGAGCTTCTAGCAGCTCTCTTCCTCGTGCATTAGTCTGCTTACTGCCCCAGTCCACTGCCCAGGCGTTAAAGTCCCCGGCTATCGCCACTGGATGATGTTGCTTCGCGTCCTCGGTCAGTCGATCCAAGAAGTCAGTAAACTCAGCAATTGAGAGGCTAGGTGGTGCGTAGCAGCTGTAAAAACGGATGCCATCTACTGATGCTGCTACAAAGCCAGCGCTGCCATTGGTAGCTACACTCTGGAAAGGGAGCTTACCACAAGCCCAGATCACAGCTTTCGTGGTGATATCCGTCTCCCAAGGTTGTCCAGCTAAATGTTTATATGGCTCCGATAAAAGCACAACGTCGAGCTTTAATTCCCGTACTGTCTGCATAAGCAGGTCATGCGCAGCTTCGCAGTGATTGATGTTAAGCTGCAGTATCCTCATGTTCGTTTATTTGTCAGCTTCTGGAGTGCTTCTTGGAAGACTGGGCATCGGCCAGAACCAGACCGGTGAGCAGTGTCCTGAGAGCCAGGTTTTTCCGCACATAACGCACATTTCACTTTATTTGGGCATTGAGCAGCTTGATGACCTGTTTGCCCACATTTGATGCAAAGCCCAGATCGGTCGACTTCGCTTTTACATTGGGCAGTAGTGTGCCCGAAGTGTCAGCACTTATAGCATCGTAGTGGTGTCTTAACTGCTCTGACACGGTAATTTACCCAGCTAATCCTTATTTTGCCTGTCTTTCCGAGTATCTTCTGCACTATTGCTGCTGGCAATCGTACCGAAGCAGTTTGAGTACCTCTGTATGCCGGACGAATTTTAATGACATCTTCAGGTATTTTGTAGTCATTTCCAGCTGCCTCATGTAAGGCCTTCCGGACATCGTCTTTAGTTGTTTCGTCGTCAATGTCCCGGATTTCAAGCTGTTCCTCTGGGCCTTTACAGATGACGCGCTTCTTCTTTAAGGATGCTCTTGATGGTCTTCAGCAAAGCTTGTCCTTTGTCTGCGGTCTTTCTGGAAAGCGTAATGAACATATTCCCATCATTCGTCTTTTGAACCTTGTCAACGACGTCACGGGTCTGATCTGGTGGGACATCTTTTTTAATCTGACGCAGTATCTCGGCATATTTTGCCTTCTCAATGGGTCGAATAATTAAGGCATCTGGTTTGGTGAATTTTCGCGGTTTTTTCCGCTTAGGCTCCGGCCGAGATTTGTTCACCTGTTGTTTTGGTAACCGCTCTCTCGTTTGCTCCTTCTTCTCCTTCTTGGATTGGACCTTCTGCCATTCAGTCACCTCTTTTTTTCCGGCGTTCTGCACTGCCGTGTTTTTCGGAGGAGCTTGGTTTCAGGTCCTTTTTCTTCACTAACTTGGCAGATCGTTGGGTCGGAGAAGATCGATCTTTTCTCTTAGTTGACTTGCTGCTAGTTCTGATTCTGTCTTCCGCGACTGATTCACCGTCACCTTCGGCTCAGTGTCCATTGCTTCTTCATTCACGACAGGTTCTTGAATGCTTCTCTCCGGTGTAGTGCGAGAAGTGCGTCGTACTGTTAAACGCCATTCTTCATCAAGTTTCTTGAATCTCTGGAGGGCATTGGCTACGCTGGTCGTCTTGGTCTATTGGATGAAGTCATTTAGCTCACTGGTCAGCTTTTCAAGGCGTTCCAACGCTTGCGACCGCTTCATTTCAGCGCTTGCTTCAATCGCTGCTTGTTGGGCATGAGGCCCGTTTACACTATTGTTGTTTTCCTGAATTTTACTCATACTTTTAAATTCACCAGCGCATCGTACGGAGTGGAGCGGGTTGTCATAACTAGGAACGGGTGTACCCTCGGAGATAGTACTCCTACCTCAGTTCCCTGAGGAATAGCCGATACTTAGCCAGTTCCGGAATACACGGACGGACTAGACTCGCTCGGAGCGGTGAAGATTCCGATCTCTAACACTCACTGCGTACTTCCTGATCAAGGCCCGAAGTGGCTGGCTCCTGATCCACTGCTGCAACTTACACCTCGGCAGAGCAAGCTCGAATCAGCCGTGGCCTGCATCGTCGGAAATAATCGACACGGGTTCCGGACACCAGGGAACGATCGTCTTGAACTCCCAGTGGGTCACAGCAGGGAACGATCGTCTTGTTAGGTCAGTTAGTGTGACCAACCCATTAAAGGGGAGTTTTGTCCACGGGAACGTATTTTATTTGGTTCCTACCCTCTGTACCAGGTACAGCGAGCGTTCTCCCATCTACTACGGGAAGACGCGCCTGGTAGCAGTTTCTCCTCTGCCCCAAGTTATGTATGTATGTATGTATGTTTTTTTTTTTTTTTTCAACTTAGGGGGGGGGAATCCCTTTTACGGATTCCAGGCATAGCTATTCGGCCTGGATATGTGGCGACTCGACGCAGCGTCATACTAAAACTCGACGCTAACGCCCCTACCCACTAAACCCTAAACCCCTTTTCTTCTCTCCTCTAATCCCTCATGGAAACCGCCGTCAGGCATTACTTCGTGAGGGGAGGATCTAGCTACTGCTATTTCTTCTGGTGGCTAAGGTGTTATTTTTCCTTCCTTCTAGTTTCTGTCATTTGCCCTTTTTCTTTCAATGGAACGCAGCTCTGTAAGCACTTCGGTGGTAAACGTGCTTGTGGCGTTCCAGGCAGCTTCGGATGACAGAATTTCTTCTACTATTGACTCTGGTGTGATTTTCTTGTTCAGGATCTTCTCTAACTCATCACGCTGTGGGTTAAAACGAGGGCACTCAAAGAAAACATGCTCCGCATTTTCAGCAACTCTTAAGCAAGACGGACACTCTGGGAAATTATCGTGCTTAAAGCGATGAAGGTACTCCCGGAAACAGCCGTGTCCTGACAACATCTGGGTCAGATAGTAGTTGGCCTCGCCGTGATTCCGGTTAAGCCAAACGTCAATCCTTGGTATAAGTCGATGAGTCCATCTTCCCTTCTCCGCAGTATTCCATAGTTGTTGCCATCTTGCTATACTATGTTGTCGCTCTTCAGTTCTCAGATCTTCAGCGCACAGTGTAGATGACCTCTTTCGGTGGTATAGGTTCCGTCTTTCCTCAGCTAGGACTCTAAGAGGCAGAGTTCCAGAAATGACGCACACTGCCTCCTCGGATATTGTGCGGAAGGCGCTTGCAACTCTCAGTGCACTTAATCGGTAGACCGGTCCGGCTTTCCTCCATGATTCTTGGGTCTCCAGTGCGTCTGCCCAAACGGATATTCCATATGTGAGCACTGATGTGACTACTGACGACAGCAATAGTCTCTGCTTCGGGCCTCTGCTCGGGTCCTGCTCTGCTTCGGGCCTCCAACATTCGGCATCAGTCTTGATAGGCTAGTTACCACCTCTGATGCTTTAGCACTTACGTGTTCGACCAGATTGATCTCTTCCAAGTGTTTCGCGACAATCACTACCGCTACATCATCGGCATATGCAATAAGTTTCACCTCTGATTGTAATGCAACTCTCAGGAGACCATCATACATGATGTTCCACAGCAAAGGACCCAAAACCGAGCCCTGTGGCACTCCTCCGGTTATTTCGTACTCCCTTGGACCGTTTTTCGTGTCATATTTGAGGACTCTGTCTGTAAAGTAGTTTGCTACCATTCTGCGCAGGTATCCTGGCACTTCTTTATCTTCGAGAGCTCGCATGATGCAGTCCCAGTTAGCGGAATTGAAGGTATTTTTGATGTCCAAGGCAGCCACTAAACAATACTTCTTTCTGCCACGTTCCCATTTCTTTCCAGCGATTGCCTCCTTAGCTGTATCGACCACCAGGTAGATCGCATCCAGCGTTGATCGTCCTTTCCGGAAACCATACTGGCCTTCTGCTAGGAGTGGATCGACGACTGCTTCTATTCGTTGGTGCATTATACGCTCTAATATCTTACCCTCTGTGTCCAGCATGCAGAGTGGTCGGTAGGATGATAACTCGTCCGGTGGCTTCTTCCCTTTAGGGAGAAGTACAAGTCTTTGCTGTTTCCATCTTCTAGGAAAAATCCCTTCTTTGAGGCCCGAATCGTAGGTATCTAAAAATAGATTTGGCGCTGCTTTAATAGCTGTTTTTAATGCAATATTCGGGATTCCATCTAATCCCGGCGCCTTATTATTCCCTACTCGGTTGCACGCCTCCATCAGTTCCTTTTCTGTGACAGGTGGAATGTCTTCTCGATTTACTGGCAATGAAGAATAGCCGAACTTACTTTGTCGAGGAAACAGCGTAGAAACTATTCTTTCCAGGAGCTTTGGACACGTAGGTGATGGCATTGGCTGGAGCTTCAGGTGGGTCATGACCACCCTATACGGTCTGCCCCATGGGTCCTTTTCTACCTCATCGACGAGTTCCTTCTAACAGCGCCTTTTGCTATCTTTGATGGCCTTGTTCAGTTCTCGACGGGCCTTTTTGTATTCTGCGACCAGCTCCGCAGAGTTAGGTCGTCGGTGGCCACGCTGTGATAATCTTCTCTTTTTGTGACAAGTTGTGCGAAGGGCGTTAATCTGATCATTCCACCAGTGCACCGATGGTCTTTTATTGATGCCACGCTTACGGGGCATGCAGGTGTCGCACGCCTGGGCAATTGTCGTCATTAATTCCTTCGTCTTCTCTACAGCATTTCCTGTGATGATGGTCGAGTCACTGTCTAAGGCTACTACCAAAGCTTCCGAGTCAAAGTCTTTCACTTTCCATCCAGCTGCATTAGTTTGTCCAGTTGCTTTTTGAGGGTTCCGGCCAGCCGATATTTCCCAAAATATTGCACTGTGGTCACTGGCGGTGTAGGTGTTTAAGACTTCCCAAGAATAGTTTCCTTTCAATAAGCTGCTGCTGACGAATGTGAGGTCTATTATCGAACTAGCCTCTCCCTTGGTATATGTTGGTGTTTCACCGATGTTGAGAAGGACCACGTCCAGTGAGGCCATTGCTTCACGTAGTGCCTTGCCTCGCGCATTAGTCTGCTTGCTGCCCCAGTCTACCGCCCAGGAATTGAAGTCCCCTGCTATAGCTACTGGGTAGTATTGCTTTGCGTCTTCGGTCAGTCGTTCCAGGAAGTCAGTAAAGTCGGCAATGGAAAGGCTAGGTGGTGCATAGCAACTATAAAAACGGATGTCGTTAATAGACGCTGCTACAAAGCCGATGCTATCATTGCTCACTCTGCTCTGGAAGGGAAGTTTGCCACAGGACCAGATGACAGCCTTGGTGATGCTGTCAGTTTCCCAAGGTTGGTTATTCAGGTGTCTGTATGGCTCTGCTATTATTGCTAAATCAAGCTCTAATTCACGCACGGTCTGCATGAGCAGGTCATTTGCGGCCTCACAGTGATAGAGGTTAAGCTGTAATATCTTCATGTTTGCTTGCTTGTCATTCTCTGGAGTGCCTCTTTGTATACCGGGCACCTGTATGTGCCGGCGGTGGAAGTAACTATGACTCTCTTGAGGGAGTGAGGGCGAACTCAAGAGAACATAGTCAAGCAAGCAATTTCCTTTCCGTGGGTTCCGCCATAAATAACATTGAAAGGCATCCCTCGATGCGTTACCCCAAACTAAAAATTGCCACTGCGCTTTCTATTGCTGTTCTTTTTATTATATTTTGGAAAGCAATACGTCCCGTCAAAAGGGATACGAATGAAGCAAGTGACTTCCTTTCATGGAGTTTGATGAGTAGGTAGTGTGACCCTAGTCATGTTACTGAAAATCAAAAGTCACCACTGCAAGGTAGAGCAACCTAACTCTGGTAGGAACTCTCCCCATGGGAGCTTCTTTATTATTATCTTGTTATTATCATTTGTCACCAGAGAAAGGGGAGTTACGCCCCCTGCCTGCTCAAGTACGGTGTTAGTTGGACCTTGCGACTCTCACCAAGAAAATTATACTTCCAATGCCCAATCTCTGGCCTACTAGCTTAGGACAGAGCAACGGATTTGGATTATAGAGTTAATGCAAGGTAGAGGACTGCGAAGGCACCTCGCCCTATTACTCAAGGGATATACATCAGCAGGCTGGAGCATCATGGGTTGCGGTCCAGCCGGATCTAAATTACGTAATGGCCAAAACGGCCAAGGTAGACAGGGCTACCAAAGACAGAACGAGGCTGTCAATGGCTGAACACGGCTGCCAAAGGTAGAGGAGACTACCAAGGTAGAAGGTGGCTACCTGAGTAAACCACACAATGCAGGATGAATGGGTTCTCGTCCTGCACTATAACCCCAAGTGGGGAGTGCAAGTCACTCATCTTGCCCACAATTGTAGATCACGGGGGACCGCACAGCTGGTTGTGACAGCTGATGATCTGAGTAAAATCCTCCGGCTGATTCTTCATAGGGAGGCTCAGCTAAGTTCTGCCCCGGTTATCCAAGGGTTTCTACGCAACACGTAACCACCCGAGGTAACATGAGAGGTTCCTTTCTGCCCCGATTTCCAAGGGTATCACGCAGCACTTAATCTGTGAGTCTTTTCTTTGAAAGTATAAAGGCCGGAGGTCGTGTGTAGTGGATGTGGCAGAACACTGTCATGTTACTGCACAATTCCTGTATTGTGTGATCACCTGAGGAGACGATGGAGTTTTGTGCGCTCAGAGAACTAGTCGTGTGTGGGTGTGCGTGTGCTTCAGCATGCGCGCCCCATGCATGACTTTTTTCTCGTTAAGGAGATTTTTCGTTTTGTTTTCTTTCACTATACTTTTCGGAAGCAATACGAATGAATTTCCGGCGGGGACCCTGGAGAGTTTGTTCGCATCTTTATTATTATCTTATTTTATTATATCTTCTAAAGCAATACGAATGGATTTCTGACAGGCACCGCAACAAAACCCTGCTCCACTATACCGGTGACAAGCCCGGGGCCCTGTCTATGACGGGTAAGGAGAAGTCGGAGGGGTAAAACCTCGTGAAAAAACCAGGTCCATCTGGCTCCGGATGGTAGCAACCTGTAAGGGCCCCTGACTTGGGTGACGGTCCTACTTCATTTACCTTAGTGCTCTGTGTGTCACGGGTCAATAGTTTTGCACCAGTAGGAATACCTACTGCGCTCGCTTGCTAATGGCTCTTATGTGGCAGATCGCAATCACGGTAAATGCGACCACGAACACCATAGTGGACATATGTCCCGTTCGTTGTGAGTCGGCCCTGTCACTCTTGCCAAGGGGTTATGCAGCACTTAATCTGTGAGTCTTTTTCTTCAAAGAGAAGGGCCGGAGGTCGTGTGCGGTGGACGTGGTATGCGCAAGCTGCCGGGTTCTTCGTGCAATTCCTGTGTCTGTGTATCGCCTTTGACTGAGTGGGAGGGATGCAGCTTACTGCCCCGGTCTCTGAGGGTTTACACCCAAGGTGACTGAGAGGTTCTTTTTACCTTTTCAGCTAACCTAAAAAGCTAAGCTTGACTTACGTGGCGAGGGCTTGTAAGGCAGGGGGGTTGCAAACCCTGTCACCAACGTAGCGGTACCATGCGTCCGGCAACAAGTGGTTTCGTTAAACGCGAGCGCCGGGGGGAGAAGCGGTTGTAGGTGTTACCAGCTCCTACAACTTTAACAAATTGGTCAGGAAAATACGGCAAAGCCTCGGATAGGTGACGCACCCACGTTCGGTGGTCACCAAACTCTTTCGACCGTTCGACGGAGCGCCAGAATAGCCAACCGCGTTTCTCCGAAGGAACTGCTATCTGACGCTCCCGTTCATCGCCGGCCAGCGAATTCGGCATCGCGATCGCGTTCGTGTAAGCTCGCGGAAGCACTACGTATAAAACAGCTAATGCCTCTAGCTACGCGACCCTGTTTGGTTAAACTCACGCGGTTGAACTTAGTAGAGGTAAATCCAAGTAGAAGGGGGGTTTCCGAATCTTACTCGCGAAGCATCGACCGGCGAAGATGCGTAGGGACGACTAAAAACACCCTCAGAGGGTCCGCGAAATCGGCAAACTTAGATGGGCTCGCGCCGGGCGTTAGGTCAAATCGAAAGTCTCCGCACGCGACCCGGGGAATGGGGGTTGAAGGTTTTCGAGTTTTGCAGGCGAATTTGCGGAACGACAAAGCTGGGACTCTGGAGGCGAGTCAGTTGTAGGAGGAAAAACGTATTAATGTTCTCCTTCTACAAGAGTCATACGCAGCACATAGTAATAATAGTTTCAAAATACCTGGGTTCGGTTGCGGCATACAAGTTGCTGCCGAAACCAGGTCTAGGCCATATGCGGCCATTTGCTTAATGAATCCTAAATACCAGTTGCTGGTTTTATCACAACTTAGTACAACTCTGCGTATGCGCTCAGATCATGGGACCTGACACATCGTTCTTCGTAGTCTCGGCATACTTCCAGTACAAAGACGAAATAGACATGCATTTAAAGCACTTAGAGAAAGTGGTCCGAGCACTGAGAGGGAAACGGGTATTAATATCAATGGACGCAAACGCGAAATCCGAGAGATGGGGATCCGAGACTGACGACGCGCGAAAAGTTAGAGCAATTTATTGACGCACACGAGTTAGAGATAATCAACAACGCGAGGGAGGGTCTGACATTTGAATCAACTAACGGGAGTTCGTATATCGATGTGACACTCGTCACGCCTAAACTCGCGAGTAGCATTCTTAGCTGGTCCATTAAGAGAAGTTGGGTGCAGAATACTGACCACTACCCGATCGAGATCACTCTAGGAGCTAAGTCGGGGGAGAAGGATGGCGCACAGGCAAACCCCGAGAGGTTCAATTTAACGTTGGCCAATTGGGAAAAGTTTGACGAAATCCTTTTCTCGTGTGCATGCACAAACCTTGATGGCCTTGAAGTGGAATCGGTTGAGGATGTGGAAAGGTATGCTTCTGCACTTGGCAAATCAATCTTAGAAGCTTGCGAAGCCGCGATCCCGCGTAGGAAAAGCCATGTAAAATCATACCCATGGTGGACCAGGAAATTAACTCGCGCGAAGAAGCTGGTGAACAAAGCCAGACGGGTATATCAAAGGGAAAGAGACGAATTAGTTAAAAATACCCTAAGCGTCAAATACAGAACACTACGGAAACAATACTCGACAGACATAAAGCGGACGAGGGAAAGCAGCTGGCGGGACTTCGTTACGAAGAAAGGTAATCAATAAAAGTGGGGTCCTATTTACAGAACCTGCGCAGAAAAAGTTAGAGTCAAAAGTGCAATGCGCACGCTAAATCGTAACGGAGCATCCACGGAAAACTTTAAGGAAGCAGCCAGGTGTTTTCTCGAGACGCATATTGTAGACGATGACCAGGACAACGAAACCCCCGATCAGGAAAAGATTAGAGCCAACACAATTTAACTACCTGACACCGCGGACGCCGAACCGTTCACCCCGCGCGAACTGGACAAGGTCTTAAAAACACTGAAAAACAAGAAGGCCCCGGGGCCGGACTTAATAGAAAACGAGGTAGTTAAACGTGCAGGGGTTATCCTTCGCGAACAGTTTTTAGAGTTATATAATGCTTGCTTGGCGCTAGGAGCATTCCCAAAAGAGTGGAAGAACGGGGCAATCATAATGTTAGTTAAAAGCACCGACAAAAACGCAAATGACCCTAAATCTTATCGGCCAATTTGCCTCTTTTCGGGTTTAGGTAAGGTGTTCGAGAAGCTCATCAAAGAGCGACTTACCACCACAGTCTTAGCGGAGGGGAACATTTCGAGCCGACAGTTTGGCTTCACAGCCAAAAAGTCGACGGAAGATGCAATTGTGGAGATGTGCCGATTGGTAGACTCTTCAGAGAAGAGACTGGTGGTCGGACTTCTCTTCGATATCTCTGGCGCTTTTGACAATGTGTGGTGGCCGTTAGTACTCGAGGGCCTCAAGGCCAGAGGCTGCCCTAGCAACATTTACGCGGTAATTCGGAATTACTTTGAGGACAGATCGGTCACGCTGTCATAGGGTTTTGGTAGCGAATCGAAAACGCCGACGCGAGGGTGCCCTCAAGGATCAGTGCTGGGACCATTATTTCGGCACATCATGTTCGACGATCTCCTTAAGAGACTCGAACTGACAGAACACGGGAATAAATTAGTTGCGTTTGCTGACGATTTGCTCGTCTTAGTAGAAGGCTCTTCAAGAAAAGAAATAGAGCGTAATAGTCAGGTAGTAGTAGATAAGATACTGGAATGGTGCTGTTCCGCAAAGCTCGAGCTGTCGAAGTCGAAGACTGAAGCCATCTTCCTCAAGAACGAATTTGTACATCGCGGTCCACGAAAGGACAAAAAGAGCCCGTACCCCTATGAAGCAAAAGGACGGCAGAGAAAGCCCAAATACGATAATAAACCGCCAAAAATAATGATAGGAGACTCCAAAGTCAAATTCAAATCAAGCGTTAGATACTTAGGGGTACACTTCGACGAGGGCCTCAAAGTGAAAAATCACATTAAAACAAGGCGCGCAAAACTAAGTAGGGTATTCGGGCGCATGCGGCGTATTGCGCGGGCAGAATGGGGATTGCGATACCCAGCTATGTCCACCATATACTAGGGTTTCTTCATGCCTGTCGTCACATATGCGGCGGCAGCTTGGAGTGACCGTTGCGATAGGGAGGACTGGAGACATCTTCGAGCACTTCAGCGTCAAGCGCTAATAACAACGACTACTGCCCACAGGACAGTTTCGCTTAACGGGATTTGTGTAGTCGCGGGGGCAGTGCCCATTCAGCTCGTAATAGACGAACGGTGCGCGCGATACAACCTCCGTATCGGCGAACAGGCTACCCTTGGAAACGTCACTGTGTAGCCAGATGCGGAGGATCGCCTTGTCACCCTTAGAACTGAAACCATACGTCGGTGGCAAGAACAATGGGATACATCAGAGAACGGCCGCGAAACTAAAGTCTTCTTTCCAGACGTAGCAGAGCGTCTAACAAACAAATGGATCAGCCCTAACTTCTGGCTGACCCAAATCCTAACCGGCCACGGTTGTTTTAGAGAATACCAATACAAGTACGAACATACGGATAGTAGATTCTGCGACGAGTGGAGGGAGAATGGGTTAGGAGAAAGGGTCGACAACGTGGAGCACTTAATGCTTGAATGCCATGAGTACGAGCCTCAACGTGAGGTGCTCAAGGACATATGGGGTGGGAACGCGGAGTGGACGAGCGTTGCGCGTGCGATTGCCACATCCCAAAGTAACTTCAAGCTTTTAAAAGGTTTCAGTAAAGTAGTAATGTGCTGCAAACTCCAATTCCAACTAACTAATGAAAACGCGACTAGGGACGAGACTCAACAGACATCCACCTAGGTAGAGTCGAAGCGCCTAGGCACAAGCGATATGCTCCACACAATTGTGAGGACAGTATAAAGCTTTGGATGACTGCCGTAGAATAAGCTAGGGAAAATGACCACAAATAACACAAGTGCCCGGGCACCCTACACACGCAAACACTTACACGTAAAATCATACTTTACACACAACACATCATACAAACAACATGGTCTTCAATCGACTCCGCCTCCCCGTGGTTCCCGCTGGATACTGCTCATATCCTGTTTTACATCTCGATGTGCCTACAGGGAATGAGTTGCTAGAGGAGTCGATGAGAGTTGCACACACTTACAATTATACGCAACTCTTGCAGCTGTTCAATGAATGTGTACAAACACAAGAGAACGGCGGTTTTTCCTTGTCCGCGAACTGGGCTGTGTTCTCGTTATGGTGGGAGTAGGACAAATATACGTGCGTGTATAGCTCTTTTGAGCCCAGGAAACGGCCTCTTCGGAGGTAGGCAAAAGCCTCGCCGTATATTCTTCTGTATGTGCCGGCGTGATGGGCAGCGTTCTCTGCGCTCTTATTTTCCGCGCATAATACACACTTCGCTGGGTTTTTACAGTCCGTAATCTTGTGTCCTTCTTGGCCGCATCTGATGCATAGCTTGGATCGATCTGTCTTGCTTCTGCACTGGGATCCGTGGTGCCCGAAATGCCAGCATTTGTAACATTGGGTAGGTTTCCTCGTGGCTCTAATTCAGCAGTTGACCCAGCCTATTCGGATTTGACCGCTTCCTTCTAATATCTTCTGAGCTGCTGCAGCCGGTAGTGTCACGACAGCGGTTTGGGTACCTCTGTAGGCTTTGCGGATCTTGATTGTCTCTGGTGGTATTTCGCAGAGCTCCTTGGTTACCGTATGCAGGGCCTGAATATCCTCCTTTGTTGTGGTGTCATCTAGGTCTCGGATCTCGATGTCTTCTTGTGGCCCTTTGCAGATCACTTTGGCCTCCTCCTTAAGAATATTTGCGATGGTCTGTTGCAGGCCTTGGCCTTTGTCCACACACTTCCGCGAAATCGTAATCAGCAAGTCCCCGCTTCTGATCTTGTTGATCTTGTCCACCGTTGTGCGAACCTGCTCATCAGGGACGTCCTTCTTTATGCGACGCAGAATCTCGGCGTACTTTGCTTTTTCGGCCGGGCGGATGATCAGTGCGTCGGGTCTGATCCATTTGAGCGGTTTTTTGCGCTTAGGCTTCGGCCTGGGCTTCTTTAAAGGCTCCTTTGGGAGCTGTTCTTTGGCTAGCCTCCGTTTCTCTTTCCTTGTGTGGACATCTTCCCAATCAGTCGCGTCTTTTTTTTCGGCGTTCTGCTTCATCACGTTTTTCGGAGGACTTGGTTTCAAGTCCTTTCTCTTCGTCAATCGCCCATCTATTCCATCTGGGGAGTTTCAGTCCTTCCTCTTGTTAGACTTGTTGGAAGTATGACCTTCGTCTTTAGCATCAGATTCACCGTCAGCATCGCCTCCGGTGTCCATTGATTCTTCGATCTCCACAGTAAGTTGACTGCTCTTCTCCGGCGTAAGACGAGGAGTGAGTCGTCGAGTTGACTGCCATTCTTCGTCCAGTTTTTTAAACCTTCGAAGGGCGTTAACTACCCCGGTTGCCTTGGCCTTTACCTCTTTATGGATATTGACCTTTGATTGGACAAACTCATGCAGTTCGCCGGTCAGCTTTTCGAGGCGTTCCAGCGCTTGCGTCCGCTTCATCTCAGCGCTTGCTGTAGTCGCTGCTTCTTGGGCGTGAGGCCCACTAATACTCCTGTCCTTTTCTTGTTTTTTCGTTTCTTCCATGATTTTGAGTGATACTCCAAAGCAAAAGGTCGTCTCCGAACGCGATGCCTCCGGAAGTGGAGGGGTGATCACTCTTACAGCTACCTCCATTGCTATAAGAGCTTTCGGTCATTGAAGCGGGAAATCTCAACCGCTTCGACCCTGCACCTGCTTCCTTCATCGGCTTCCTCTTGCTTCCGTGGGTGCTGCATGTAGATGCCGGGAGTTACCACGTACACCGCGCTATAAGGATCATTTCGCACATCTCTTTCGAGCAGCGTCACCGTATCCACTTGCGTACGTGACTCTAGGTCAGATGGTGTGACCAACCCTTTCTGCCGAAAGGGGAGTTTTCGTTTTTTACCGCGAGAGCTATTTTATTTCGCTCTTACTCTCTGCTCCGAAGAACAGCGAGCTTTCTCCGACCCACAAGGATACACGGACGTGGCTGTTACTAATCAGCTCCGATGCCTGATTTGGTCCGCGAGGGCTATTTTATTTCGCCCCAATCCGCCGATCTTACGACCGGTTAGGACCCCCCTATCCGCCACCTGGGGACGCACCCGGTGGGAGTTTGGCTTCTTCCGACGGGTGTATGTATGTATGTATGTATGCGTGTGTATGTGTGTGTGTGTGCGTGTGTGTAATTTTTTATCTTAGGGGGGGGGGAATCCTTCTTACGGATTCCAGGCATAGTTGTTTGGCCTGGATATGTGGCGACTCGACGCAGTGTCATACTAAAACTCGACCCTAACGCCCCTACCCACTAAACCCTAAACCCCTTTTCTTCTTTCCTCTAATCCCTCATGGAAACCGCCGTCAGGCATTACTTCGTGAGGGGAGGATCCAGCTACCGCTATTCCTTCTGGTGGCTAAGGTGTTATTTTTCCTTCCTTCTAGTTTCTGTCATTTGCTCTTTTTCTTTCGATGGAACGCAGCTCTGTAAGCACTTCTGTGGCAAAAGTGCTTGTAGCGTTCCAAGCAGTTTGATTCGACAACATTGCATCTACTATTGTCTCTGGTTGGATTCTCCAGTTCAGGATCCTCTCTAACTCCTCACGCTGAGGATCGAAACGTGGACACACAAAGAAAACGTGCCTTGCGTCCTCAATAACCCCTGGACAAGACGGGCACTCCGGAGAATCGTCGTGCTTAAAGCGGTGCAGATACTCTCGAAAGCACCCATGTCCTGACAACATCTGCGTTAGGTAATAGTTGACTTCACCATGGTTTCGGCTCAGCCAAACGTCGATCTTTGGTATGAGGCGGTGTGTCCATCTTCCTTTTCCTGCGGCGTCCCACTCAAGTTGCCATCGCGAGATGCTGTGCTGCCGTTCTTCTGTTCTTAGTTCTTCAGCGCTCAGTGTAGTTGACCTCTTTCGATGGTAAAGGGCCCGTCTTTCTTTAGCTAAGACTCTAAGCGGCAGAGTTCCAGAAATGACGCACACTGCTTCCTCTGATATTGTTCGGAAGGCGCTGGCTACTCTTAGCGCGCTCAGTCGGTAAACCGGACATGCTTTCCTCCATGATTCTTGGGTCTCAAGTGCGTCGGACCAAATGGATATCCCATACGTGAGGACCGATGTAACTACTGATGATAGCAATAACCTCCTTGTCTGCTTCGGGCCACCGATGTTGGGCATCAATCGTACTAGGTTAGCCACTACTGCTGATGCTTTGGCGGTCACGTGTTCAACTTGTTGTTTGAAGTTAAGTCGGGAATCGAGCATCACTCCCAGATATCGAATGAATGGTTGGGATGTGATTTCTTGGTCTCCGACGTTTAAATTGATCGTTTCCACCACTTTTCTGCTAGTGATAAGTACAGCCTCGGTCTTCTGTTTAGCCAGTTGTAGGTTTACTGTGTCCATCCACTGGTTAATTCGCTCAAAGGTGATCGTGAACATATGATTTATCTCATCAATATGCTTGGCGACGATTACTACGGCTACGTCGTCCGCGTACGCTACCAGTTTGACATTTCTTGGTAGTTTCAGTCTCAGCAATCCGTTGTACATGATATTCCAGAGAAGTGGACCGAGAACAGAACCCTGCGGGACGCCTCCAGTAACATCATACTCCTTTGGACCATTCTTCGTGTCATATCTAAGGACTCTATTCGTGAAGTAGCTAGCGACTATCCTTCGTAGATATCCTGGTACGTTCATCTCTTGAAGAGCTTGCATGATGCGATCCCAGTTGGCGGAGTTGAAGGCATTTTTAATGTCTAGGGTTGCCACCAGACAATATTTCTTCGTTCCACCCTTCCATCTGGTACCGGCGATTGCGTCTTTGGCTATACCGACAACCAGGTTGATTGCGTCCAGGGTTGATCGTCCTTTTCGAAATCCGTACTGATTGTCTGCTAATAGTGGATCGACAACTGCTTCTATCCTTTGGTGGATTATACGTTCGAGTATCTTACCGGCTGTATCCAACATGCAGAGTGGACGATAAGATGACGGTTCTTCCGGTGGCTTTTCCTTTAGGAAGTAGTACCAGCCGTTGTTGTTTCCACTTCCGAGGAAAAATCCCTTCCTTCAAGCAGATGTTGTAGACATCGAGGAATAACGCTGGCGCTGCTTTAATAGATGTTTTCAAGGCAATATTAGGGATTCCGTCCAATCCCGGCGCTTTATTATTCCCGACGCGGTTACAAGCTTCCATCAGTTCTTCTTTCGTCACAGGTGGGATATCATTCAGTTCGTCTTGTGTCAACAGGTAGTTGAAAACGCGCTGTCGTGGAAACAGTGCAGTCACGATCTTCTGTAGGAGTTGAGGACACGTAGGAGACGGCATTGGCTGGTATTTCAAGTTTGCCATGACTACCTTGTAAGGTCTGCCCCACAAGTCTTTGTCCACCTCGTTGATTAGCTCTTTCCAGCAGTTCTTCTTGCTATCCTTGATGGCTTTGTTTAAGTCTCGACGAGCTTTCTTGTATTCTGCGACTAGTTCCGCTGAGTCAGGCCGCCGATAACCACGCTGAGATATTCTTCTTTTCTTGAGACACTCTTTCCGTAGGAAGCTGATGTGTTCGTTCCACCAGTGCACCGAAGGTCTTTGGTTCATGCCCGTTTACGAGGCATGCAGGTGTCACAAGCCTGGGTCACTCTCTTCATCAAGTCCTTGGTCATTTCTTCTGCAGATCCAGTAGTAAGCGGTTCACTATTTGGGGCAGCTACTAGAGCACCTGGGTCAAAGGATTTCACCTTCCACCCAACGATGTCAAGTTTCTTAGCCGGTCTTCTAGGATTCTGGTCCTTTGATACTTCCCAGAGAATCGCATTGTGATCGCTGGCCGTGTAGATCTCCATCACCTTCCAGTCGTAGTTTCCTCTGATGAGGCTGCTGCTGACAAAAGTAAGATCCACAATAGAACTTGCGTCTCCTTTGGTGTACGTCGGCGCATCGCCGCTGTTTAACAATACTACATCTAACGTAGAAAAAGCTTCCAGTAGTTCTTTACCTCGAGCGTTGGTGTGTTTGCTGCCCCATTCCACTGCCCAGGCGTTGAAGTCTCCAGCTATTGCCACTGGGTAGTACTGCTTCGCGTCCTCCGTCAGTCGATCCAGAAAGTCCATGAATTCAACAATAGTGAGGCTAGGTGGTGTGTAGCAGCTGTAAAAGCGGATGCCATCTACCGATGCTGCTACAAAGCCGGCGCTGCCATTGTTAACGACACTCTGGAAGGGGAGCTTGCGACAGGACCATATGACAGCTTTTTTGGTGCAGTCAGTTTCCCATGGTTGGCCGCCGAGGTGTTTATACGGTTCCGATATAAGCACAAGGTCAAGCTTCTGTTCACGTACTGTCTGCATGAGCAAATCATGTGCCGCTTCACAGTGATTGATGTTTAGCTGAAGTATTCTCATTTTCGTTTATCAGTTATCTTCTTGAGTGCCTCTTGGTATACTGGGCATCTGCTTGTGCCGGCATGATGGGCGTTATTCTCTGTACCGGATTGATCCGCACACAGTGCGCATTTAGCAGGCTTATTACATTCGGCGATTTTGTGTCCCTCTTCTCCACATTTAATGCAAAGTTTGGAGCGGTCGACTTTACTTGTGCACTGAACCGCACGGTGTCCAAAATGCCAGCATTTATAACATCGGACTGGTCTTAGTACTGTTCTAATACGACAATTGGTCCAGCCGATCCTAATCTTACCGTGTTCTCCTACCACTTTCTGCGCTACCGTTGCTGCCAGAGTCACCGACGCAATTTGTGTTCTGCTACGTAAGACCTTACGAATTTTAATGGCCTCTACTGTTATACCACAATCGTTTCCAGCTGCCTCTTGTAAAGCTGTTAGAATGTCATCTTTAGTTGTAGTATCATCAATATCGCGAATTTCCAGGTCTTCTTCAGGTCCTGTACTAATGACATTTGCGTCCTCCTTAAGTATTCCCGCGATAGTCTTCTGCAGGTCTTTACCTCTATCACTACTGCCTTTCGACAGCGTGATGAGAATGTTCCCTGTCGCGGTCCTGCGTATCTTCTCGACTGTGTTGCGGACCTGATCTGGGCGAACGTCCGCCTTGATCCGTGTAAGTATTTCAGAATACTTATCTTTGTTCGCTGGACGGATAATAAGTGCCTCCGGTCTCGTTGCTGTTCTTCTTGGCTTTTGGTTCGGCTTCGGTGGAGGCACCAGAGGTTTTTCTGGGAGCAGTTTCTTGCGCTCCTTCTTCTTGTCCTTTCTGGACTGCACCTTTTCCCAGCCTGGCTTCTTGTTCTGTTCACAAGAGTTTTGTGGAAGATCCTTAACCACTTCCTGCTTCTTGATGGGATGACCAGGTCCAACGTCTTTCAGCTTCTTGGGAGTATGAAAAGCTCCGCCTTCGGGAGAACGAATTTTTCTTTTCAACTTCCTCAGGATGCGGCCGTCTTGGTCAAAGGATTCAGTCTCTGCCGTTGTGATAGTTTCACTTTCTTCTTCAGCGACTGATTCTCCGTCACCTTCGGCTCCAGTGTCCATCGCTTCTTCAACAACCACTTGACTGTTTCTCTCCGATGTAGCACAAGGGGTGCGGTGTAATGATGAGCGCCATTCTTCGTCCAGTTTCTTGAATCTTCCAAGAGCATTGACTACACCGGTTGTCTTGGTCTTTATCTCCTTGTGGATATTGACCTTAGTTTGGACAAACTCTTGCAGCTCAATGGTCAGCTTCTCAAGGCGCTCCAACGCTTGCGTTCTCTTCATGTCAGCGCTTGCTTCAATCGCTGCTTGTTGAGCATGAAGCCCGTTTCTATTCATGTTTGTTTCCTGTAACGTACTCATACTTTTTTGATTTACCAGCGCATCGTACGGAGTGGAGCGGGTTGCCATAACTAGGAACGGGTGTACCCTCGGAGATAGTACTCCTACCCCAGTTCCCTGAGGCCTAGCCGACACTTAGCCAGTCCCGGAATACACGGACGGACTAGACTCGCTCGAAGCGGTGAAGATTCCGATCTCTAACACTCACTGCGTACTTCCTGATCAAGGCCCGAAGTGGCTGGCTCCTGATCCACTGCTGCAACTTTCACCTCGGCAGAGCAAGCTCACATCAGCCGTGGCCTGCATCGTCGGAAACTACGATACAGGTTCCGGACACTCCCAGTGAGTTACAGCAGGAACCAATCGTCTTGCTAGGTCAGTTAGTGTGACCAACCCATTAAAGGGGAGTTTTGTCCACGGGAGCTTATTTTGTTTGGTTATTTTGCTTGGCTCCTACCCGCTGTACCTCATCAACTAAGAGATTAAGTGTCATCCAAGGACAGCGAGCGTTCTCCCATCCGCTCGGGGAGACGCGCCCGGTAGCAGTATCTCTTCTGCCCCGAGTGTGTGTGTGTGTGTGTGTGTGTGTGTGTGTGTGTGTGTGTGTGTGTGGATGTAAACCTCCTATAACTTTTGAACGGCTTTACCGATTTGATCGCGGTTGGTGCCATTCGAAAGGGCTTGACTGAACTTAGATTTTGAATACACTTTGGAACAATTCGAACTGGTAGATTTTGAGAAATCGCAAAAAATCTACAAAAAAAAATTTTTTTAAATGTGGTTTTTTCAAATAACTTTTAAACGGCTCTACCGATCGATTCTTAAAACTAATCAGCTCTTTAACATGAAAAAAACGTCGATCGCCGCCAACCCGGTCAAAATCGGTTGATTCGTTTATGAGTTATTGTTGTCAAAAGAAAACCGAACAAAGAGTTTTTTTTGGAATTACTTCAAAATTCCTTGTTTGATCAATTCAATCTAAAAATTTTTAATGAGGCTTAAAAAACTACGTCGAATGCTGCCAACCGCGTGGAAATCGTTCATTCATTCAAAAGTTATTGCAATTTGAAACTTCAAAAAATAGTGTTTTATTAAACTCCTATCAGATTTTCGAGCTCGGAGAGCTCAAAATAACACGAAATTAATATTTTTGAGCTCGAAGAGCTCAAAAACATAATTAGTGCAATTTTGAGCGCTCAAGTATGGAATTAGCGGGAAGTTGCAGGGATGACCTTTAGGGTCAACCGTTTTCCTAATTTTTTTTTTTTTAATCAACAATTTCAATGGCTTCTCGGGCTCAAAGGTAAAAATATATTGAAAAAATATGAATTAGTATGAATTAATTATAAATACTAATCGCACTCACATGTGATCTGTTTGACACAAAAATAACGAATGAGTACATCGCAACGAGGCGTCACGATAGGCGATTAGCGCTGTACTTTTGTTTTTCATTACTCTAAAATTGTGGTCCTAGACATTAAAGTAGGGATCCTTCGTAATCTCGAAGTGCGAGAAATAAAGGATAATTATTAATATTTTTAATAATGATAATTTGATATAACTGATATAATTTGACAAATATTTTTAAAACTGGTTAAAAACAAATTTTTAATTTTCAAATATTGTTTACAGTTTTTGCAAATTTAATTTAAATAATCTGTTTAAATATAATCACGAACAATTAGTTATAGAACAATATTCGAACTGCTAGCTCTGACGTCATGTGAGAAGAGAGATAAATGTGTCACAAGCCAACGCTTAGGCCCATCGTGCCTCTCTATCGCTTGTTTCGCGCTCTCGTTTGCATGCTCAGGCTCAGGCGGAACGTGACACTTTTTCGTGCGTGCAGCCGTGGAATCACAGTAGATCCACAGTAAAACCACGATAGATACACGATGACCACGGGTAAAACCACGGTGGGTCCACCATTGGTCCACGGACAATCCACCGTGGATCCTCAGTGGAATTATCATTTAACTACGAAAGAACCATCATGGCAAAATGGCACAAAATCACGGTGGATCCACTGTGGTTCCTCAGTGGATCCACGATGAGCATGTTTTACCGTGGATCCACGGTGGTTGCATCGATATCATATATGCAAACTTACCGTTCGATTTCCAAGATTTTTAACTTTACAAATGAGATCGACAGAATTACCAACAAGGCCGGTAAAATTGGAAGGCATAGAAGTATCAAAGTGTGGCCCTGTTCCAGGCGTTGGCCATTCTTCTAAGAAGTCTGTCCGAAAATTACGTAAACAGTTAACGGCTCTACCTGTAACATGATAAATTAATTGTTTGACTTTTTAAATTGCGAGAATTTTTCTGCAAAGTTTGTAAGAAAATAGAGTTACTTTCACTAGATAAACGTAAGGTGGGGGATTTTGATATTTTGAATATACGATACAAAAGTAAGGTTATGATGCATCCGTTAAGGGATCGAGTACATTACACAGATGAGCGAAGCGAGTCCAAATAAACGTACGAGATTCCGTGGCAGATTTAAAAAAAACGCCATTCGGTTACATCCGAAATGGAAGGTAGATTTCATAGAATGAATTATCATCTGTAACGTTACATTTTATGTAGCGTTACAGTAGTAGTATGTTTACGTGAGGATGCGAGATTATGTTGTTAGTACGGTAATGTCATAGTATTGAGGACTATCGTGAGTGTGTGCTAGTGAGTTGGTTGTCTCGAGGATGTTGAGCTGCACTGCGAAAAAGTAACCGATGTAACGTGTCTTCCAGTCAGTTACCGACGACTGAACTCAGGTTCACCCTCTTGGAGCGAGGTGATTATTGCAGAGGAGCGACTGAAATGTCGTCACCCCTAAGTACGGGAGTTTGGCAGGCTGATGCGGTAGCTTGCGGTTGACAGGCCTCGATTGCTGGATGCTCGAGGGTAGTTGCGAGTGCTGTCAAGGCTCCCAGGGGAGCGGAATCACTGGTAGGTCTGGGACACTAGTTGTGTTAGTGGGGGAGTGAGTGTGGAAGTTTGTGTGTCTGGGAGTAGCGTGAAAGTGAGTTGAGTACATGTAGCAGGTGGCATGAATGTAGTGGGGGTACCGTGAGAGGCAGTTTGGCTGGAGCAGCTAAGGAGTAAGGATTGTTTTATGTGGAAGTCCGGCTTGGGACCGGATTAAGGGAGTCTTGTGGAGATCCTCGTCGAGGACGGACGTACCGTAGCTGCTAAGCAGCGTTAGATGTGTACCGTAAAAAGGAATTAGTTGCGAGCTTTCGTTGAGTGAGCATTGTATTTGAGAGTTGAGTGAGTCTCTCGTATCGGAGCTGACGTGCCTCATGCTTGCTATTACCGTAGACGAATGGCCCGAGCCATTGTCTTTGTTTCGTGTTCGTTTGGGGCTGCTTCCGCGATATTTTAAATATCGATTTAGTGTATTTTGCCGATTAAAAGGGTTGAGTGTTAGTTCGAGAGTACCGATTAGTGTACTAGATATCGTTTAGTCCCGTTTTGTAAGGAAATTACTTCCTCTGAGAGACCGAATCACGACCCTCTCTCCATAACCAGCATAACTAAGCGACACCGAAGTATTCCGTTACCGTCAAGGCCGCTCTTGGTCTTCTGAGAACATAAAAATTAAGTTATCGTATCCCGGTTGCCGATACCGGTGAAACAAAAGTCGGCTGGCGCCCGTCGAGGTTCCTGCAGGATCAAGAGATGGCTGAGATGGACGAAATGTAACGTAGTGAGTTATAGTTTACCGTAAAGATCTACCGCGTAAGATAAATCTACGTTACACATCCCAATATTGCCTTAAAATGGTTCAATTGCACTCTTAACTTTAATAAAATAACTAAAAATAGTCAAAATGTCAATGTTATATACGTCAAATTAAAGGTGATTTCATAAGCTTTCACATGAATTTATCAAAAATTAGCAATCTTTTTTCAATTGAAAGTTATACGTCAATAAAGTCACCGAAAACGTGATTATCACTATTTGATAATTTTGGAAAGCTACCATTTCCAAACTTATTGACGGATTTTGCTCATCTTCGAATTCAATCAAGGTTATTATGCAAAGAATATGTGTACTAAGTTTCATCTAAATCCGTTAAGAATTGTAGGTGCTATCATGTACACAAGCCGCGTTATATTATATATATATATATATATATATATATATATATATATATAGCATATATATATATATATATATATATATATATATATGTCGGAAAAGCATTATTAGGGGCGTTAATACAGTCCATTGGATTTGGTTATTCAATTATTTATTAATTTAGAATAATTAAAATATACGCTAACTTCTTAGCGTACATTTACAATATTAGCGTAATATACTTACTATTCTTTCCCGCTTCACAGCATTATTTATATTTTGTAAAAATGCTTACCGTAAGATGGACGGTGTGGCTTAATGTATATAGAATATGCGAAAGGAAATTTAGTATAGACCGGATAGCTCAAATGGTAGAGTAGCCGACATGTCTTCGGAAGGTTCTGGGTTCGAATCCCAGTCCGAGCTATCTAATAATTTTTTCTCGCATATTCTATAAACTCACATTAAGATGATCCTCTTCACATTCCTTTCTCAATCCTTTCCTACCAATATCCTGTTACGTGAACGTGGAACGCTTCACGTAATAATTACCGTAACTCCTATTCTTTCCCGCTTCACAGCATTATTTATATTTGTATATAAATAAAAGAATAAGCCACAATCTTAGCGTATATATACAAATATATACTAATTCCTTCAAACTAATAATACTCGCAAACCTTGTCAAGTGTTTTCTCCCATCCTAAGTGCATAATTGACTCGTGCACATGATTTATTACCGACTACCTAAAAGCACATGGAACAATAGGTAAACATAATGTTTTACCTCGCCTATGGATTTTTCGGTGGAATAATCCCTGCCGTACTTCATAGGTTTTAACAAGATCGGACGCGATTTCATCATTTTATAAATCAATTATTATCTTACTAATTTCTGGGTCGCGCCGCTGCTCAACAAGGAGCCAATGATTGGAAATTTCCGTCAAATTTATGCGTTCCTGTAAAATTTTATCTGAATTGCTACGCAATTGTTCCGTAAGAGAATTACACGAAAAGAAATCAGCGTGAGCCATTCGTTTACCTTCTCTATACACGATATCAAATTTAAAAATCTGTAAGAAATCCCACCAACGGTGAACCCTTGGTGTTAAGTCAGCCTTTTCCTGAGAAGCTTTTAACGAATTACAATCCGTAATTACTAGGAACAGTCGGCCATGCAAATAATAGCGGAAAACTTTACTCCGTTAAATACAACTAGAGTCTCTATTCATATGAATGATATCGCGGCTCAGCTGAACTAGTAGCTTTGCTATAATACTCGATAACTCTATTTGAACCATTAAATTTTTGCATTAATATAACCCCATAGCCTTCAGAGCTAGCATCTGTATGCAACTCTATAGGAAAGTTCGGATTGAAGATCATTAGTACAGGCTCATTAGTCAATACAGAGATTATTTTCTGACGGATATTTTCATGTACCTCAGTCCATTCAATATTTTTTTTGCTACCTGAGGTCAAACGGTATAAGGGTTTCATTACCTGTGAGAACTTTGGAATAAATTTACGAAAGTAAGAAGAGAGACCGATGAATTGTCTCAACTGAGTTACGGTTCTCGGTGCAGGTAAGACAGTTAAGGCTTCGATTTTACGTGAGCTGGGACGGACTTCACCAGCAGAAATTTCATAGCCCAGGTATTGTACTTGGGTTTTGAGAAACGAGCATTTTGAAAAATTAAAAGAGAATCCGGATTTAATGAGAATACTGACTACTTTTTGAAGTCTGTCTAACGCTTCCTCGATAGTTGAAGCTATAATCATAATATCATCCATATACACAATGACGAATGTATATGCAAGTTCTCCTAGGGCTTTTATAACAGCACGTTGAAAGACAGAGGGTGCGTTCTTTAGCCCGAATGGTATGGTCAAATATTCATATTGCCCATCAGGCGTTACAAACGCCGTACGTTCAATTGATTCTGTCTCAACAGGGATTTGGTGAAATCTGCTAGCTATGTCTCAGCACGTGAAATATTTTACATTAGAATTTCGAGCTATCTGATCAGCAATAAGGGGTAATAAAAATTTATCGTTAATTGTATTATCATTTAATAGTTTACTTTTAATTAAGCATACACGAACAATGACGGCAGAAAAATCTATAGTATATCGAGAATTTGTATGGTTTAATGAACTACCGAAAATGATAAAAGAACAAAAATCAATTAATGTATTTAAGAGATTATTGAAAAATCAAGATAAAACAATGTATTTATAAAAAATATATCCTTAAACTTTTGTACCAAAGAAATAGATTTATAATTGTAAAGAATATAGCAAATGCTAAATAAATAACTCATTATTATTATTATTTAATGAATGATAATCAACATATAGATGATCCAAAACATCTTTCTTTTTAACCAATAATATAGGGTTTGCAAAAGATGAACGATTGGTACTTATAACATTTGCTTTCAATAGTTCATCTACTCTTTCATTTACTACCTGCCTTTCCTCAATACTAAGACAATACGGTCGCTCTTGTACAGTTACATTAGGGTCAACTAAACGTATTTTAAGTTCCCCAGTATTAACCCGAGTATTTGGAAAACCTTGAATAAAAGAGTCGGTATGTTCCTTTAAAATTGAAATAAGTTTTTCTCTACTATCTTCATTTACATCCGTATCTACATTATTAAAATCAATCTTTCTATCGGACTCGACTTTATCGCATACATTAATCTTTTTACTTTCAAATAGACTAAAACTATCTGCTGAGATATTTATATCAAATCCTTGACCAAGAATTTCACGACCAATCATAATGTCACATTTCAAATAATCATCAGGGATGACATGCAATAAAATCTCTAACGTATGGCCATTAATTACAATTTCAGACAAAATTTGTACAGTACTATTTACACCGACATTTCCAATGCCCTTTAAAATTATTAAATTATTTTTACGTTTACCCGCAAATTTAGCGGCAAAACTTTCTTTAATTAACGAGCATTCAGCTCCCGAATCAAACCAAAATGAAAACGACTCACCACGATGTATTACAAAAGATGGCAGAGTTGTCACGGTGCGGGAATTGATTCGCCACTCAATAGATCCCTTTAAAAGCGTCGATGGCTGCAATAATTAATGAACTGTCTCCCAGAAGACATTCCACCAAACACACATTCACTGTCGCACACCAAGTAAACGAATCCGCGTTTGAATTTCCCGGGTTAAATTTCGGTAGTAAAATACTACGATTCAGTAACGCCGGTTTTGTGATAGCCTTTATTAGCTTCACAAGACTTTTGCTTTGCATTTCCAAAAATAGTTTTAAATTGCTCAGAGGAGAATGCAGCAAATGATTCTGATCCCACTTCTGATGTCGGAAAAGCATTATTAGGGGCGTTAATACAGTCCATTGGATTTGGTTATTCAATTATTTATTAATTTAGAATAATTAAAATATACGCTAACTTGTATAAACAATACTACGATTAATTATCCAAATATAATTAATATACAAGGTAAAAGCGCTGGGGAATGAGACCGAGAACGAATCCGGGGTCAGCAGGATGTATGCGGTCTTTACTTGATCAATGCTCAACGAGAACTACTCGTCTCAGTACCCTAAGTACTTCTTCTCTCAAAAAATATTTCGACAGCCCTCATTGTCTGTCGATATCTTTAACTGTATACTTATTACTTCTATCCTGTGACCTCGGCTACGTTTGGTGACCATTGTCACTCCGGACTCAAGCCCATCGCCATAACCATAAAAATTATAATCGGCTTAAGTTATAAATAATTATTAAATATTCTATGCTTTACAATTTTGCTTGAAACTAACAGACAAACTAAAATATTGGGAATTTCCCTATCTCTAGGAAAACCCAGCTCGATATTATCTCCGACATATATATATATATATATATATATATATATATATATATATATATATATATAATATATATATATATATATATATATATATATATATATATGGGGCATTCCACGCCAAATCGTATAGCATTCTGCCTTTGCATCTGCGATTTTTTTGAAAATTTTTTGTTACCCGGGAAAAAATAAATTTGCCTAATCATATATATTTATATATGATTATATCTAAATTTTTATATAAAATATATATAATCATATATAGACTAAAATATTGTATGTATATTTTATATAAGTCTCTATATGATCAGATCTGAGTTATCTAGGTCTATATACGATAATATATAATCTATATATAATTAGATCTGATTAGACCTGAGTTACCTAAGGCTATATATGATTATATATAAATCTATATATAATTAGATTTGATTAGACCTGAGTTATCTAGGGCTATATTTGATTATATATAAATCTATATATGTTTAGATCTAATTAGACCTGAGTTATCTAGAGCTATATATGATTATATATAAATCTATATATGATTATATCTAATCAAATGTAAATTATAAATTTACATTTATTAATATATAATAATATATAATTAGATCCAGCATTTTTCAATGATTACATTTAATAAATATTTTGTTGAGTGAATTTGTTTCACTTGCAATGTCATATAATATGAAGATTGCTTATAAACAAAAATCATCTTTATAAATTATTTTCATTAATTATATTACATTATAATAACGTTTATTGTAACATACCGAATTCTATCACAGCTCATAATTATCTTTTAAATTTTTAAATATTCTAAACGTTAATTTATTTAGTGATTTGAATTATTATCATGTGTTACAGTTATGTATCCCAGTTGTCGGGTTATAAAAAATGTCAAAAGAAAATTGCTATTTTTGCTTTTGATTTTAAATAAATATTTGTTAACTGTTAACAAATATTTATTAACATTTAATAAATCGTATTTAATAAATAGTTTATTAACTGGTAATAAATATATATTAAATCCCATGATGTTAAAAAATCACTTATTAACAGTTAATAAAGCTCATTAAATGTATAAACAAATCCTTCTATCAATATCACTGTAACTATACGGAAATCATATATGAATCATATGTAACTATATATGAATCATATATAATTATATATGCATTTTGTGATTACTATAAAATGTTCTCTATTTCCATCTCAGAGTCTGCTACTCCAATGATTAATAATCTTTTAAACTATAGTTTTTTGTGGATGAAATAATGGAACTGTATTAATTAATTTAACTTATAAAAATCGATTATATATTCGATTCTCATTAGTTGTAGATATTTCAAACTTTACTATTCCAGTAAGTCTTGTAGGCAATCGGGTAGTGTGTTAGTCTTTAAATCGTCAGGTCCCCGGTTCGATCCCCGCTCACAGTAAATTTTTTTTATTTTTATAGAAATAATTATATATAATTATATCTAATTATATATGATTATGTATGATTAGATCTGGCCAATTTTCAGGTCTAATTATATACAAGTGATTATATATAACTATATATGATTAGGCAAATTCATTTTTTCCCGGGTATAGTACCCATTGAAAAAGACCTCCATGATTTTTTTCAATTTTTTTTTGCCCAGCCGTTTTCGAGATATCAATTTTTGAAAAAAATCGCTTTTCTTTTTTTCAAATGTCCGTAACTTTGCGAAAAATGGGCCAATCGGGACGTTTTTTCTTTTGAAAATTTTTGTTTTTAAACACACTTTTAGGATATAAAATCAAAAAAAATTTTTAAACTGTATTTCTATAAGATTTTCAAATTTTGACTTTAAAATGTTGATTTCCAAAAAACACGCACTGATAGATTTTCTTGAAAATTTTTTCTAAAAAACTGTCAATTATCCCCCAACTTTTAAGCCTAGTCCCTTAATGGGCAATCGATGGGATCCATTTTTTTCCGATTTTTCAAAATTTCAAATTCCAACTTTTTATAATAAAAAATTTCTAAAAAAATTCTATGCTCAGGATTTACAATAAATAACTTACTGACACAGTTTTCATCATAATTATTAAATTTTATTTACACTAAACGATTATTATTATTTCACATTTATTTCCTTACGTTTAAATATTTTATAAATACGAGATTCACTGAATGATGAAAATTCTTCAAATCTTACATAGTAAATTTGTTTATTTTTGTTATTGTGAAGCCTCCGTTACTTGAAACTAATTCCAACTGTTCACTACAGTCGGTAAGGAAGACTGTAGCAGATTATTTTTTGGTTAAGTATTTCTCTTGTTTACATTTTGATTTCAAAATAAGAGTAAGGGTATTGTTGTTGATCACATTTTCTTAGTGTCTTTTCTCCACAATCTGTACTAATTTTTTGCAAAGAAATATAAGTGTATAAAGTTTATTGTAAATAAGCAAACAATGTTGTGAATATTTACGCTATGGAAAATTTTGAAAAATATAATTTGTGCTGTAATCCTCTACAATTGGAAGATCATAGAGTAAAAAATGGTCTTCGACGAGCTTCTGTGACTCAACAAACTGCATATAATTCAAGTAGATAGATAGATAGATAATAAATTTTATTGTTCCTAGAGCCTAAGCTCCCTCAGGACCATCAGCAATAATAATACATTGATTTACATTTTTACGTATTATAGTAAAACTAAGTACAAATTAATTATTAATTAATGAAACGTTCACATACAGCTCTTTAGTGATAGACAGAAAGATCTTATAATTATAAAATATAATTTAATTTAATATCAATTTCAAGCAATAATTCAGAGTGATAATTAAAATAATTACAAATAAATCTAAGACGCATAGGTATTCAAGAATTCCAATTGAAATTGAAAGTGAAAATCAAATTTAAATATAATTTAATCTAATTCAAATTTAAGTATCACATTGAAAGAAATGATTGAAGCAAGCATTTTTAAATTCAACCAAATTATCCACAGCCACAGTCTCAGCTGGCAGAGCATTCCAAATTCGTATGCCATGAACTAAAAATGAATTGTCATACATGACACAATTCGCCTGTGGTAGGCGGAGATAACCACGTCTATGACAATCTTTAAATTACAAGTCGAAAGACTCAAAAGCAAGACCATAGACACAGTAGGGATCGAGATAGCTGAAGACGTTGAGGGAGCAGTAGCTCGTTATTGAATAAGATCCTCCAATGGACCTGTTCCCGTTGAAGGTCTCAACTTAACAGGTGGCTTGTTATCAGCGTACCTAACATTCACAAAAGAATGAGAGATCCAAATGTTTTTGGGATGAATTGTCGGGTACTTTTTTCAAACTTCAAGACGAAGTTTGTACAGAAATGATGGATGTCTACGATGAAGATATATCGTAGCATCGGCATCAGGAAGCTGAACACCAGGTATTAACGTACTAACTTTCACCTTGTTGTTTTTAATACTCTTTACGCACTCATTAACATGCTTCAGGCTATTAAATTTGACACGAACACTGCGATGACCCCTGCCACTCCTCTTACCAAGCCAAAAACTTGTGTCAAAACTTGTGTCAATTGCACAACCACGCCTTCAAGTTTTTCTCCATCCAATTCAGGAAGACCAGTGATAGTTAACTCATCTTCAAGCGAACGTGACGCCAGCTGCAGCGTCCTAGCCTCCAAATCACCATCAGCAAGGCTTTTAGCAATAGCTGTAGCTTCTTGCAAAAGACTATTATCAACAGTAGGTGTAGTTTTCTCAATTTTAGTAACCCTAACCTTCAATTCCTTGAAATTTTTCTGCAGTATACCATAGTCAGTTATTAGTTTGTCAACTTTATCATTAAAATTGTCGAGCTTTTTTCCAAAATTAACAACATTCTTATCTACATCACCTATTTTATTCAGCTTTTCACTAATTTATTTTAATATCGGTGAGACATCAACAATACAAGCTGGGCAATAATCATGAACCTTAGTTGCCGCACGTGACTTAATTGATAAACCACATCGCACCTTTACACATGTGTCATGAAAGTAATGTTTACAAACAGCATTTGTTTGTACAGCTGACGTAGGCTCACTAATGCCCTTCAGACACAGTCCACGCCACATAGACATTCTAGCACAATCCGTAAGATGGTGGCACATGTAAATTTCTAATCAAAGCAGCTAAACTAAATCTAACCTAAATCAAAAATAATCACCAAATAATCAAAAATAATCATCAAAAATAAGTACTAATAACTATCTCTGTACATCGTGTAAAAAAGCATTAAGTTTACAAAGTACTGCATCTAGTCCTGTTGCTGAGATTAACACTCATGTTGAAGAGCAATTGGAAGATAATCGTACTGGAAGTACTCTTTCATCAATTTCAAACATTTCATCAGGTAAGTTTAGCCAAATTTTATGGCCTGATGTTATTTTTGTGGTACAAAAAGTTTATCATTTCAAAATAATAATTCAATATTTTCACTTTTTAGGGTTAGAAGATTTTAGTGAAGAACTGGCAGCACAAACCAGTAGTTTATCTGGATTAAGTTTAGGAACAGTATTGCCAGTGGTCAATGATGCATTTGCTTTACTAAATCAATCACCTATTTTAATTATAAAAAAACATGTCGATAATCAAACGTATTTAGAAAACAAAGTCAAAAAAGTATATGAAAAATTGAATACCTCTTTAGGAGTAACAAAACTTTCTGATGATGAAATCAACTCTCAAAATTTCTTAGAATTGCTCGATAAATTAAAACATAAATTCAACGATAGTAATACGCAACGATGTGAAAAAATTCAAATTCTTACTCTTTTACCTGAATCATGGGGATTATCTCGAGTATGTGAAGTAATGGGTTGTACAATATACATGGCGTCAATTGCAAAATCTCTTCGAGATAAAAAAGGAATTCTTTCAACTCCAAATGCCAAATTAGGTTAGAATCTTTTCAAAATCATATTCAAATCAATAATGCCTGTTAATGTTTTTAGTGATAATAAATTCATTTTATTTACATTTTAGATCGACATCTATCGAATGACATTAAATCTAAGATTTTAAAATTTTATGTTAGTGATGAAATTAGTGTAAATATGCCAGGGATGAAAGATTATCTTTCTATTAGAAATGATGACGGAAAACGTGAGCATGTCCAGAAACGTCTTATTCTCTCGAACTTAAAAGAGTTATATGAACTTTTCAAGGAACGTCATCCAGATTGCCGGGTTGGTTTTTCAAAATTTGCATCATTGCGTCCTCAACATTGCGTGCTTGCTGGTTCGAGTGATTTTATATCCTATTTTTTGATTTTATATCCTAAAAGTGTGTTTAAAAACAAAAATTTTCAAAAAAAAAACGTCCCGATTGGCCCATTTTTCGCAAAGTTACAGACATTTGAAAAAAAGAAAAGCGATTTTTTTTTAAAATTGATATCTCGAAAACGGCTGTGCAAAAAAAATTGAAAAAAATCATGGAGGTCTTTTTCAATGGGTACTATAACACAAAAAATTTTCAAAAAAATCGCAGATGCAAAGGCAGAATGCTATCCGATTCGGCGTCGAATGCCCCATATATCTATACTATATCTATATATATATATATATACATACATACATACTATAATGGGATTTCGCCGGCACTGGCGTCGACAGGGCCGGAGAGCACCACCTAAATTGGCTTACCTGGGTTTCGAAGGTAGTTGGGCACCAGGAACTTACCGTTCCACGATTCGAAGTCGTTGTTGATCGTCGTCGGGTGGCGGGTCGGCAACGAAGAGATTCAAAAATTCGAATAATCGGCGAAAAGCAAAAGTATTAAATCTACGTGATCTCGGGGAGGGAAGAAGTAAAAAAAAATTGATAACCGAATGTTCAGTTAACAATTTATTCTAGCAGTCGCCAATATAATTCATAAGGTGTCGCCGAATTCGTATAATAACGATTTAATTCTCGTCGAAGTAAAGACAATAATAACAAACAAAAAAATTATAGCTGTAATCAGTCGATAATTCGCAAATAGTAATATACTATAATATAATATAATATACTATAATGAGTATTACGTTGACATAATCAATTAATCGATACTAAAAAATAATCGAAATCGAAGTAAAACAAAAAAAAATCAAAAGAATAATTAACTTCGGTCCGTCATCGGCTCACAAAATTCTCAAATTAATTTGTAACTAATTATACGGCGGAATAAACAACTTATTTTTCATTAAATTAAATAAAAGTAATAATACTAGTGAATAAACGATAAATTAACCTCCAATTGGTTAATTACTGATTGTGCGGCGAACTAAACAATTTAATTCATTTCAAATTAAATAAAAGTAATAATATTTAATGACTAAACAATTAATTAACCTTTGAGTTGGTTAATAATCATTAATGCGACTGAATGAACAATTAATTACTCTCAAATTGATCGTTCGTAACAATAAAACAATTTTAAGAAAAAATGATAAAACAAATTAACGCCTGAGTAAGTTAATTACTTATAACTAACAATAAGTTCAATTGTCGCCGCAAACAACAAAAGAAAAATTCAAATATTCATCAAAATTAATTTTGACACATTTAACTATTTCAAATTTTCGGCGGCTCGCGGCGGGTAACACTCACGGTCGGTAAATCAATTAAGTCGAGGGTAAATGAAGAAGCTCAAGGTAATTTGGGCTTGCGCTCGGAGATGGCGCGTCGGTTAGGCTAGTTGTCGTAACAACTCCAAATTTATCGAACGTCCAATTCAGTAATCACAAAAATAAACAACACGGATCTAAAGCACGGTATCAATTCCCACGTGGTGAGGTCACGAACACACACACAAGTTCACACAACCCAATGTTACCGGGCCTCAGAGTGTCGTCACACACGTCTCGATAATCCGAAAGGAATTCAATAATTACTTTCGTAAAAAAAAAATATTAATACAAAAAAATTACACCAAAAATCAAACTGGTGAAATTTACTAAAATTGATCGTGATGTCGCGGTGAGGACACCCTGAAGCTAGAATTATCGATCAAACTCACTCTGTGGCCGCAGTAAACTCCTTGAAGTCGGTGTTGGTTCGTCAAAAGGCGCTAACTTAATTGGCGAGAAGGCTGGCGAACTGGCGTCGATCTCTCGGCGATGGCGTCTCTCACGTGCACGTAATAATACTAATTAATTGTAACTCGACGATAATCCACACAGTGGCTGTGAACAATCGCTTCGACAAGGTACAATCGTAAAATAATAATTAACAATGTGCAATATTTAACTCAGTAATGGTGGTTAATTGTGTTGTAAAATATTTTAATGCTTGTAGCGGAATTTGTGCGACTGACAGACACGGCGTCCAGATCAGAATAGATTGTTAATATGGCTGCCTCCTCGGCAACACATGCTCTTTACTTTTCGGTTCGTTCCAAAAACTCACATCCAATCAGCTCACGGCTTCTTCTAGCCGGCCGTTGTATTACGGGGTGTGTCCAGTACTCCGTGGCGATCGATGATTGGTCAATATGTCACTCGGTTCGGCTTACGGCATCCAGATGGTGCCTCGCTCGACTTCAAGTTGCTCAAACGCCGTCGTCATTCGTCGGTTTCAAATTTTGCTTCGCTCTCGCCGTGGTTCTCCTCCAGATGTCACGCTGGTCGTTGATGGCTCCGTGAAATTTTCGGGTTCGGGATCGCTCTAACTTATTTTCGCTCTCACTCTATTATACTCTTTACAATATTCACATTCATTCATGCATACTTTTCAAATTCGGCGCTTTTCCCTCCCACCTGTCTTATCTCGAGCTTCGCACTCTGATCAAGAGACCGTTTGGGGCGACACAGTCGCGTCGAATCTCTGCCTTCCTTCAGCTGAGCCAAAATAATTAAATAATAAAAAAAAATAAATTTAAACAATTAACCAAAATAATCTTTTGACATGGAAAATTTTTCCCATGTCACAATATATATATATATATATATATATATATATATATATATATATATATATATATATATATATGTATATATGTATATATATAAATACATACATACATAAATACATACATGTATAAACTTTTGAACTATATACATTTTCTGACTCAGCTTGACAAACTGAGTCAGAAAATGGCTCAATTTTTTAAAAGTTGCGCCATGAGGACGGCTGTAATAGTTAGATTTTTATGAAATCTACTAATAAATGCTACTCTGAAAATTTCAGGAAATTCGCAGAAAATACTAAAGTATTTTATAAAAAAAAAAAAAAAAAAATCGAAAATCAAAAATGGCAATCGCATCCCGAAATTTCCGGTTTTTTTTCGAAAGTTTAAAAAAAACGTTGAATATGAATTCAAATTATTATTTTCATTTTTTTCTCAAAAGTACATTTAAAAACCAAAATTTCCAAAAAAAAAAAACAACCCAATAAGTCAATTTTCAAAAAAGTTATGGTTATTTAACCAAAAAAAAGATTTTTTTTTTTAATTAACTCGTAAATTTTTTTTGGTTAGTTAAGAAAATTTGAAAAAATTCTGAAAATTGTTTTGAATAGGGTAGAGAAAGATAAAAAAATTTCAGAAAAATCGTTACCATATAGATTTAGCTTATAAGAATGTTGAGATGTGAATCAGCTCATCGGTCGTACGGTGTAGAGGTTAGTTATCGGTCTGGCAAGCGCGCAGCTCGGGTTCGAATCTCGGTTAGAACAGGTTTTCATTTTATTTCTATAGTTAGCGAATGTTAGGTCTAAATTAAGAATCAAACGGTATCGAACTTGCGATAGCTCTACATCGAAAATAAAAGAATGATATAACACTGATAAAATCCTTCTTTTATCATTTTTTATCAGATAGCATATGAGTTGGACATAGCATGCCTCTAACGGCAGCCATTTTTATCTGGATCCATTCCCCTTTCCTGTCTTTCTCCTCGCCTACATCATATTAACAAATAAGAATTTTTTTTACGGTAGAGATGTAGTCTCAGTAGGCTCAATTTATGGTTCTAAAACTGTAATTTCGGCCTAACTTTGGTAAAAGCGGACAAAAATACCGGTTGTAGACTGAAATTATGGTTCTGATATACGCGTCATCGTAGTCGAAAAAATCTAAAACCATAAATTCAACCTATAACTCCTTCAGTAGGTTGTAGAGGCTCAAAATATGTTTTTAATTTTGACTCTGGTCGTGTAGCAAGTCTTACATATCTTAAAGAGTGGGGAGGTTTGAGAATAGCAGAATAGAATGGAAGAGTATATCAGAGTATACTGTGCGTGCAATAACGCATGTGTGTGTGAAACACGGTCCCTATTGTACATTTTTAACATAGGGTATAGGATGTAGATATGTATTTTGAACTGTTATTATCGCCTACATGTGTATTGTTTGGCACATGCGTTAAAAATTAAGTACGTTATTTAGAAATATATTTTGTGATATCAGCAGTTTTAATAATATTCTTATTAATAAATTCATATATGTATTGATTAATAAAAGTGTAATTGCACGCCTCATAGCGCGAAGCACGTGAGGTTGTGCTTTACACTCGACTCGTCAAGGTCAAGATATTTTGTGATCTTTAAATGCCTCTATCACAACCATATTGCCCATATACAATAATATAAGAACATATGGACACGGATCTAAAAATTTACGTGGACGTCCTGATGTCACCCCATTTTGGATGTACCAACGATTACTCCCGAACAAATTGATATTTCGAGACCGGGCTTTTTTTATTAGCTTAAGAATTTGATGAACTGATGCCGTATTTCATATTAGTAGCCTAGCTTACGTATTTTTTTGGGTGTGCGTGCGTGCGTGTGTGTGTGTGTGTTTTTTTTTCCTTGGGGGGGGGGGGGAATCCTTTTTACGGATTCTAGGCATAGCTGTTTGGCCTGGATATGTGGCGACTCGGCGCAGCGTCATACTAATTCGACACTAACGCCCCTACCCACTAAACCCTAAACCCCTTTTCCTTCTTTCCTCTAATCCCTCATGGAAACCGCCGTCAGGCATTACTTCGTGAAGGGAGGATCTAGCTACTGCTCTTCCTTCTGGTGGTGTGTGTGTGTGTGTGTGTGTGTGTTCATAACTTTTGAACGGCTTGACCAATTTCATTGTGGTTGGTGTCATTCGAAAGGGCTTGACCAAACTTAGATTCTGATTACAATTTGGACTGATTCGGACCAATAGATTTTGAGAAACCTCGAAAAAACTATAAAAAATAAATTAGAAAAACGGTAGACCCTGGAGGACATCCGTGCAACTTCCCGCTGATTTCATACCTAGGTGCTTAAAATTGCACTAATGATGTTTTTGAGCTCTTCGAGCTCAAAAGTGTGATAGAAGTTTGATAAAACACAATTTTTCAAATTTTCAAACTGCAGTAACTTTTAAATAAATGAATTGATTTTTTCGCGGTTGGCAGCATTCGACGCAATTTTTTAAGCTCCATAAAGAATTTGTAGGTTTAGTTTGATCGAACCAGGATTTTCGGAGTAATTCTGAAAAAACACTTTTTTCGGTTTTCTTTCGTCAACGATAACTCACGAACGTGTAACAGGGAAAATCGAACTTCCCGGGGTCATTATCGACCACTTAATTAACGCACGGTAGGTCAGGGCTTTCCCTTACCTTTCGATTTTTGACAAGTAGTTTCGACTTGTCACCGTGCGTGCTAATCGAAAGTCCCCACTACAGTCCCCGGAAAATGAAGCGCGGGAGCGAAGATAGGAAAGTTGGAGAGCACAAGGAGAGGTTATAAAAACGCCGGGTGTTGTGTCAAGACTCTCTTTCTTCCGGTGAAATTTTGCGAGTACGTTGGGTAACTGTGTTCCAGCGTGGGAGATTTTTCTGAGACAAGTAAGTAGTTGATTTCTTAAGGCTTCACGAATGGAACGAAGCGATTAAATTTTATTGTCTGGTATTTTTGTTAAAAATTACTTGTCGTTAGGCCATTTGGCTGACGATCTTCGTCTTATTCGAAATATTTATTTACTGGAATTTCTAGGATAAATTGATCGAGGATAAGATTGGGAGCTGGGTGTAATTTGGTGACACAAGTTTCTGGAGCTTTGGAAGTCAGCAGGCACAGTGGAGCTGATCCCGTCATTTTCTTTCTACTGGGAAAAGAATTCATCGCTGGAGTACCGGTTTCAGTTGTCAGGTATTTTGGGTTATTTTAGGCCAAATTAATTAATAATTTAATTAAGAGGCCAAAATAATTTAATTTAATTTCTTGAGCGGTCATCTTTTTATATTAACGAATTCGTACTTTAGTTTTTATTGTCAAGGTCAAGTAGTTAGTTTTGTCGCTGAACTTTTATATTTAATGGATAAATTGTTAATTTATTGGTAAAGAATTTATTAGTAATTTATTATAGGCCTGTTGGCAATAATAAATTAATTTTAGTTAGGAATTTTCGGGACAGAATTTAATTAAGAAATATCGCTTAGAATTTATTTAAGGAGGATTAAGAATTAAAATCGAAGGTCGGAATTTTGTGTTAAGTAATTGTTAGGCGTAATTTTGGTAATTTTGGAAAATGCAAAGTTTTGAGATTCAGTTTTATTGGTAATTAAGATGTATGAATAAAGTAGAGAACTCTATAGAATGAAGTTAGCGTCGGTGGACGATTTTATATGGAAGTTAGGTAATTATGGTATTATATGGTATTCCGTCAGGTAGACGAGGTTGTTTATGTGAAATTAGTTCAGATAATTGAATAATTAAGAAGTTTTTATTGGGTAAAATATGTTGTTTGTTATTCCGTCAGTTGGACGAGGGTTTAAGAAATTAAGAATCTAGATGCGTAATCGTCTATGATTAAATTAAGAAATTAAGAATCTAGATGCGTAATGGTCTATGTTGAGTTAAGAAATTGAAGATAGATGCGTAATAGTCTAAAAGTGAATTAGGAAATTAAGAAGATAGATGCGTAATGGTCTATGTTGAGTTAAGAAATTAAGAAGATAGATGCGTAATGATCTATGTTTAAAAGAATTTAATGATATTTAGTTGTAAGTTTTGGCAAGTGCCTGCGTAGGTGAGAGGTTCTCACAATTAAGTGATTAATAGGTTAATTTTAAGGGCAATATTGTTAAGGAATTTTGTTAGAATTAAATTGTTTACATTGAATAAATAATTAAATTGTTAATAATTGTTTCTCAGTATTAATTTTTCAGCCTTTCTCAACTTCTCACGACCCGATCTTTCCTTCTCATGCTCCCCGATTTCTGGGACACCGAGTATAAAATCCCAGTGGCGCCCTTTTCAAAGAGGAAAGGGGTGACCAATTGGACAGGGCTAACCACCCCGTTA
>NC_058159.1:12705379-12817215 GCF_020080835.1 Cotesia glomerata | reverse complement strand
AGATTTTGAATACAAGTTCGACCGATTCGGACAGATAGATTTTGAGAAATCTTAAAAAAACTGCGAAAAAAACTTTTTTCAAATGTGGATTTTTTTTAATAACTTTTAAATGTCTTGACCGATCAATTCCAAAAACTAATCAGCTCTTAACATCAAAAAACCACGTCGATCGCCACCAAGCCGGTCAAAATCGGTTGATTCGTTCGTGAGTTATCGTTGACGAAAGAAATCAAAAAAAGGTGTTTTTTTCGAATTACACCGAAATTTCCGGTTTGATCAATTTGTGTTTGAAAATATATCATAGAATTTGAAAAACTGCGTCGAATGCCGCCAACCACGTGAAAATCGGTACATTCATTTAAAAGTTATTGCCATTTGACAATTCAAAAAATAGTGTTTTATTAAACTTCTATCAGACTTTTGAGCTCGGAGAGCTCAAAACTACACGAAAATTATATTTTTGAGCTCGAAGAGCTCAAAAACGTAATAAGTGAAATTTTGAGCGCTTAATTACGAAAGTAGCGGGAAGTTGCAGGGATGGCTTTTAGGGTCAACCGTTTTCCTAATTTTTTTTTATAGTAAAAGGTCAATTTATGCGTTAAAAAATTGGAAGGGTAGTTTTTTAGTTTACGTAACTCTCACAACTATTTAAACCATTTTCTTAGGACGATATGTGAAGATCTTAAACATCTAAGAAAATTTGAGCATTTCAGTACTGTACGTTTTGCGACCGATTTTGAAGTTTAAAATAAACATATTTTTGTGAAAAATGAGTAACTAAGAAAAAATGTCATTAGAGCAACCTCATGCACGGAAAATAGAAAACAGAAATAATTTCAGTATAAAATGTAAAATCGGTCCCGTCGTAATTGAAACTAGAAAAATGACAGTTTGAAATAACATTTTTCTAAATTCAAGTTTTAAATTTAATTTTCAGAGCTTTCAATGTAAATATTATATTCCACAATGTAATTCTTATAAAATCTGTAATAATTACAATCTGAAACTGTAATTTTTCCAGTTTTCATCACGAATGCTACGTTGCATTATATACTGTAATTTTTCGTGTTTTCTTTTTTCCGTGCAAGAAAGTGATAACAATAGTGTAGTGTGTGCGAATAGTAAGAAAATTCATACTTCTGAGCAGGAATTAGTAACATCTAAAAAATTTGAACAGTTAAATAAGAGTTAATTTAGAGGGTTTTTCGATCTTCTTGATTTCAAAGACGATTTATACGGATTATGTAAACTCTGTGAAAAAAGTAAAAAAATTTTTAAAATAAAAATGAAAAATAGGAATACTTCCGGTCTTAAAAAAAATTTGTCTGCGGTAAATAAAAAAAAATTTCTAAACTATTCCCTCAAGAGCAGACAACAGAATATGCAAGATCGAGACCAAGATCAAGACTACAAGTATTTCGAGCAAGACTAAGACCAAGACCAAGACTGAATATGCAAGACCGAGACCAAGACCAAGACTACAAATTTTTGAGCAAGACCAAGACCAAGACTGGACAGCAAGCCAAGACCGATACCGAGACTGTCTTGGTCTTGTTTTGCTCATCACTATTTTAACATAATTTCATTCATATCATAATACACAGTATGGTTTTCTAAGAAATAAAAGCACGAAAGATGCTATTGTAGCTATCACTAATTTTATTTATATGAATCTTGATATCAATAATCCGACAGTATTAGCTTTTTTGGATTTAGCGAAAGCTTTTGACACGGTAGATCACGTTATATTGCTTGATAAATTATATAAGTATGGAATTAGAGGTGTTGCTGCTGAGTTAATCAGTAATTATCTTACAAATAGGTTTCAGGCTGTCAAACTTAAAGATGTTATGAGTAAATGATGTAAGGTGCAGATCGGTGTTCCCCAAGGCACTATCTTGGGTCCACTGCTATTCATATTATACATGAATGATATTTTTAAAGAACTACCTGAAAATTGTTTAGCTGCTTACGCGGATGACACAATAATTAAATGTACTGGTAAAAATTGGGCAGAAGCTCAAGCACAAATGTCGGAACAACTTAATAAAATAGGGAAATGGATGTGCAATAACTATCTAACTTTGAATATAGAGAAAACTAATTACATAACTTTCGGCTCATACAAAGACAGCATTCCAGATAATTTTGTATTAAAGATTTATGATAAGGTTATTAATCGGTCTGACACTTGTAAATATCTGGGTTTAATTTTTGATAGTCATACGAGATGGGATAAACATGTCAAAGAAGTTCTGAGAAAGACCAGATATTTCATGTTTATTTTCTACAAGCTAAAGAATGTTATGAATAAAAAAGCCTTAAAAATGATTTACTATGCTTTATTTGAAAGTATTGTAACGTATGGTATTATTGCCTGGGGGGGGGGGGGGGTAGTTATAAAAATGTAATGAAAGTGCTAATGAATACTCAAAATAAATTAATCCGATTTTTACATGATAAAGATGATAAAACTCCGATAATGGGAATTAAAAATAAGTTTATTGCAGAGTCTCTATGTTATCATTATTCTTACTGTAAAGAAAAATATAATGATTATAAGGGTAAAACTAGAGCTAAATCCTTACAATTACCAAAGATTAATAAAAATATTTCGCGCAAAAATTCTAAATATATAGCAATTAAGTATTTTAATGAACTACCTCAGACTTTAAAGTCGTTAAATATAAAAAATAAGCTTAATAAAAAAAAAGTATTTCAGTGGATAGCATCAATTGATATCTAATTTCATGATTACATCTTTGTTATCATAATATGCTCTCTTGTTTTTCTTTTTTCATTTTAAAATGATACTTTATATATTAATATTAAGTCTTTTTATTGATAAGTTTTTGTTTCTCCAGGTCTATGTACAGGTGTTTTTTATAACACCTCTATTGGTGCATATTTTGTATGTATATACTAATTTTGTATCCTGGTAATAATAAATAAATAAAATAAAAAAAAATAAATAAAATAATCGCAATTTCTATTAAAAAAACTTTTTTTATTGATTTAGAAATTTCATAAGTTATTAAGATCTTCAGACTCAAAAAATAAGTTTCTTCGTTACAGGAAGAAATCAAAAGAAACAATTATAGTCGAGAAATATAAGGTTTGATAAAAATTAAAATTTGAAATGTTTATATCGATGATAAGTGTTTAAAACAAATTTCTTTAGCAAAAATGCTTCAATTAGTGAGTTACAAGAATCAGAAGGATAAAAAAAATTTTTTCCTACACGGAGAGAATTTTATGTTAACGGTAACCATCCCTATTTTGTAGCTTCTACTATCCAGGATGGTTATTAACTTTTACAAAGTTAAAATGATAAATGCAACTATCCGGCGATTGTAATTAGTACAATCAGTATGTATTAATTCCCACAATTATGATGATACGGTTTATCATCTAGATGGTAACTTTTATCATACAATAATACAATCATAAAAAAAATAAACAGGAAGTATAAAAAACTAAATTTTTTCGATTTTAGAGTCAGAATATAATAACATTCTAATGTTTGACATAAGAGTGAATATTGAAAAAAGTATATCTATATTATTAAGAGAATAACGAAATTTTTGTCTCCAGAATAGTCATATGATAAAATCGGTTTTTTTTTGTGAAATTTAGTGTCATTGCAAAAGTTTTGACTTGAATTTCCGCCTTTTCAAGGTTTCATATCATTCTCATCGATAGTCAATTTATCATGATAAGTATTTAGGCTGCATTCGAAAATGATCCATTTCTAGACACATAATTAAGAAATGACCTTTTATCTTGTTAACTATTGACATTTTTAAAAATCTAAGCTCATCCCGACATAGGCGACTGCGTGGTCGAGCGGTTTAAGTCTTAAACTGCCGTACAGCAGTCGCTCAGGCGTGGGTTCGAGCCCTGGCAGTCGCAATTTTTCTGCGATTTCCGGGGCTTGCTTCCTTGCCGACTGTACCTTGACCAGGTCTCTGTGGTTTCCTCGGTCACTGTGCCCCTGTGCTAATGGGCGGGGCACAGGCAAATGCAGGTACAGACTGTAAGTCGGCCACAGCCGCAGAACGGAGGGAATAGTAGGAGGGACGTGAAAAATCCCATATGTCGAGGCCTTGAAGGCTGACGCGTGAGGTCCTGCTGGAGAAGAGGAAAGAGGAAAAAGCGGAGGAATAGCTACAGGATTATATAGAAGGAATAGCTACAGGAGGAAATAGTTACAGGAGTAACTTGGAGGGGGTCTGGTACTGCGAAGTAATGCTAACGCGGTCCCGCAGTATCAGGTACAAGAGAGGGGAGGGTTTTAGTGAGTAAAAATCTCACACTACCGGCAACCAACATCATCAACATCTAGCCGGTGTCTTATGAAGATTTCCCTCCTCTCGCCCGAAGAAGAAAAAAAAAAGCTCATCCCGACATTACACTCATCGAGACCTTTCATTTGAGTACCCACATCAATTTTTCATATATTTTATATATTTATATATATATATATATATATATATATATATATATATATATATATATATATACATATATATATATTATATATATGTATATATGAAAAATATATCAAATGCATGTGGGTACTCAAATGAAAGCTCTTGGTGAGTGTGACATCAGGATGATATATTAAAAAATGTCAATAATTAAGAACTGACATTGCTATCTTGTCAACTATTGATATTTTTAAAGATATAAGCTCACTCCGATATTACACTCATCGAGATTTTTTATTTGAGTACCCACATCAATTTTTCATATATTTTATATATTTATATATATTATATATATGTATACATCAAAAATACAGGGTATCCCAGAAGTAACGGACGCCATTGTAGCATCTGATAAACAAAATAATTCTGAGACGAAAAGTCCTTAGCTATTTTTCAATCAGACGCATAGATAATTAATTATTAATTAAAATAACGTCCTTCTATGCGTTAGAGAGAGAGCACTAGTGTCCAGTCAAGTGCGTTCAAAACGAAGACGCTTGCACGTGTGAATGTGTAAGTAAATATGTGTGACTACGTTAGCTATAGAAACTAGTTAGTCATACAGTTAGTTGTGTCTTTGTTTGGCACGCACTTTACTGTACACAGGCGCTCATTCTTTAACAAATAAAGAGACGTTATTTTTAATTAATAATTAATTATCTATGAGGTTAATTAAAAAATGGCTAAGGACTTTTCGTCTCAGAATTATTTTTTTCATCAGATGCTACAATGGCGTCCGTTACTTCTGGGACACCCTGTATATCAAAAATGCATGTGGGTACTCAAATGAAAACTCTTGATGAGTGTGACATCAGAATGAGCTTAGATCTTTAAAAATATCAATAATTTAGAAATGACCTTGTATCTTGTGAACTATTGACATTTTGAAAGATATAAGCTCACTCCGATATTACACTCATCGAGATTTTTTATTTGAGTACCCACATCAATTTTTCATATATTTTATATATTTATATATATTATATATAAATATATAAAATATATGATTATATCTTCAAAAATGTCAATATTTAAGAAAGTACAGTGCAATTTAACAAAAGTCATTATTTAATAAAGCGAAATTTTTGTTTATTTATAATTCACAAGTCACGGTAGTCACATAGTGACTAATCATACACTGAGAAAACGGTTTGTTTGACTCAAATGCACAGATTTATTTGGAATGAATCAAAAATATTTATTTAATGTTAACAAATTTCTTTTATTTAAATATATATTACTTTGAATCAAATACTACTTCGTTTTGGTTTATTTAATTGAATCGACTCATTTATTTCATTCAAATAAAGATTTGTTAACTATTAACAAATCTCGCTTCAAGTAAATTACGCTTGGTGTCGCTATTTTTGAATGTAAGAGTATTGTTTACATTTGACTTTTTTGTGACTAACCATTATTTCTTTTATATTTATTTTATTATAATATTAATTTACCTATTGATCTTAAAGAAATTTTATTTTTTCCGGTTATGATTTACTATTTTTTTTTTTTTTCATTAAAATTTTTTTTTATATTTCATGCAGTAATTGGAACGAAAAAAAAAATTTCTTAACCTAAAATCCGTGTCGTTTAGTAATCATTTTTTTACAGAAAATTTTCAAATGTGTTATTGAATATAAAATTGGTATATTTTATAACAATATTAGTTTATTTTCGTAAAAAAATATACTACTATTACTTACAATACTAATAAAAATACTATGATTATTATGATATTGAAGGTAGCCGTCAGCTGTCAATTTTAAAAATTTTAATAACAAATCAATTACAATAAAAAAATGCTTCTAAAATTTTTCACTTATTATTTTAATTAATTTTAACATGTGAAATTATATAATTAAAATTTTTTCATAATAATTTTATTGTTATAAAAGTCGAAAAAATTTACAGATGTCTGTTAATTTATAATAAAGTTAGTCGACATTTTTTATTTTGCTTAATGTGTTAAATTAGAACTAAATAATATTTTTTTTTTAATTGCACTTACAGTTTTTCGAATTTTTTACAAATGAAATAAAAAAAAAAATTTTCTTGTAAAATTTTTTTTCAATAAAAAAAATTCTAAAAATTTTTAGATGTCGGCTAACTTTATTGTCATTGTTAATTTCAGTATATTTAATAATTCCAAAAGAAGTGCCCATTTTACCCCAAACGTTCGATATGTCCACTCTTACAACTTTCCTAACCTAAAACTGAAAATCATTGCTTTAAATATATTCAAACATACCATTTATTTATAGTTAACAAATCTGATTTCGTTGAAATATACAATTGTTAGCACCAAAGAAATATTTGTCTACTATAAATAAATCTGGATTTCATTCAAATATACTACAACTTTGTCTCAAATAAATAAATTTATTTGTATCAAATAAATATTTCTGGTGATATTTAAATAAGAGATTTATTTATAGTTAACGAGCCTCATTTCATTTAAATGAATTGTTTTCTCAGTGTATTACTAGCTGCGATGGTAATAATTACCATCATGATTGTAGAATTTACAATCAACATGATTTTAGCGGTTAACATATATTATGATTAAGTTTACCATCTTTAAGTTACCAGCCAGATGGTAATAATTATTATTCAGATGGTAAATGTAACTATCTGGATGGTTCAGTTAACAATTTGGATAGTTCTTGCAATCATTCATACTAAGAAGCCTGTTTTTACAATACTCGGATAGTTGTATTTACCATTAAATTCTCTCCGTGTATGTTATTCTAATGGTAATTCGAAAAGTACGATACGCAACTTCTGAACATTAAAATTAAGTGTTCATTTTGTAACAGGCTTATTTTTATACCCAAACAGAACTTTTGAGCTTAGTTCTGAGAAAAAAGAAAAAAAATTACTTCGGAAAATAAAAAAATTTCCAATAGTTCCATCATTAGTACAAATGAATCGTTTATTTGAGAAACCCCATAAGTCAAAAATACTAAATTTTTCAGGAGAAGCAAAAAACATTTTTCTCGGTTAAGTTTGCATTAAGATCATGAACCAATGATGAATATTAATAATATTAGTATCCCGAAAAAATATTCGAGCATGAAAAAATTTAATTGTTAATTACTACTATTCATAATAATGATTTGAAGTTGATTGACTTATGGGGTTTCTCAAATAAACGAACAAAATAGTAATAAAATCATTAATTTATTAATTTTTCTCCGTCAATCATTTATTACATTTACACAGTAAAAAATTTTGTGTAAAATTAACACAATTTTTATGTTAAAAACGGTCCACACAATATTTGTGTTGAATTTCAACACAAAAAAAATATGTTAAATCTTTAACAGAAATTTTGTGTCAGAATTTTACTCTAGAGAAAAGCAAATAATCTAACACAATTTAAGTGTTAACAGTAACACAAAATAAATGTTAACTTATGAATGTTAATTAATCAACGCTAATTTCTATAAACAGTCCAATATCATAAAAAATGAAAGTTTTTTTGATAACAATTGATATTAATGCCGGTTTTAATTGAAAACGAAGATTAGGTGAATAATTTAAAATACAGAAATTCACAATATTTACTGCAAAATTAGATTTATTGGTAGAGTTAGTATAAGAACTTAATTATTATCATCACATATTGTTTAATTATAAAAAATAGTTTGTAATTATCACTAAAGTATTTGCATATTGATATAGTTCCCAGCTTTTAGTATACGGTAAATCCATCACATTGACAATAAACGTTTCACATGATGGTTCAATAGAGTAACCAAAACAAGACGGTAGAATATTTTTAGTTTTCCAAGATTCACATATAAAATATTCGGAGTCGTTATTAAAGAACGCTAAAGTTTTACTAAAAACTGGTAAATCATCTGCGAAAGACGTGCAAATAAATTTATTAATTATTAATTTAGTTCCTCTGAACTCGATACTATTTCCAACAGTAAAAAACTTATTTGTAATATCAATACCATAAAAAAAATTTTTAATAATAGTTTTAAACTGGAAATTTTCAATCTCTTGTTTCTTAGCATTTAAAAGAGTAGGTTTTTTTTCAAAGGATGTCAACTGATCAAAAAAAAAAAAACGATTTCAAAAAGCTTACGGGTTTTTGGTTGACTATCAACAGTTTTAATTTTTAAAGTGACCCCTGTAGGTTTGGAAAGAACATAGTCGATTAGAATCTCATCAAGTCTCGCACCATCCAAGTCAGTGAAATAGAACTTCGTGTTGAGTAATTGAGGAAATATTTCTCTAGCTGTAATAATAAATAACTTTATTAACGAACACAAAAAAAAACAGATTTTTGACCCTTTCTGAAGATGAAAATTAACCTTTTTGATCACAATCAGCTGGAATTACGGGTAATTGTAATTTGGTCCATACTTTATCACTCTCCAATTCCATAATGAACAAAATATTCTTTTTTTTCTCAGAATCATTTGATTGAGAATCAAAGTTTCCAAGTGAATAATCATTCATCTACAAAAAATTTTTATTAAAAATATAACTAATGTCAACAAAAAAATTCAGACGAAATTTTACTAAATAAAAATTCGAAGTTGAATTTTTCTTTTAAATTTTATATTTCAATTTTTTTTTTTTTTTCAAAGAAAAAAAAATATAAATTATTCAAAGGTTGACATGTTTGATTTTTTTTAATAAAAATGTGACAAACAGATTTTTTTATTTTATAGGAATAATGTGAAAAAGTAAGGTTATATGGAAGCATTAAATATTATGTAATTATTGCAAGCTACAACTTACTGTATTAAAAATTTTTTTCTTCAGTGGTTATCTTCACTAAATTTCTTTTCTTCTAGTCAAAACTTTATTTTAAATAATTATACCAATAAATTAGATGGAGACTTTAACGAACGAAAATAAAGTAACAATTGTAATGGAAACGCTAACTAACCGTTTGCCGCGTAACCTCAAGAAAAGACGCGTCCTAATAACACAAGCTTTGTGTTACCGTTTGCTGGACAACACAAAATTTGTGTTGATTTTTAAGTAACACACAAAAAATGTTATAAAAGATGTATTAACACATTTTTTATGTTAAAAAATATGTAACACAAATAAAAGTGTCAAGTTAACATAAAAAAATCAACATAATCATTTCTAACACAGACCGTTTTTAACATAAATACTAAAAATTTTTTACTGTGTATAAATTAAATAAATAATAGTTTAAAAAAACTAAAAACACGCTTTTTATAGAAAACCAAACTAAAAAATAGAAAATAAATTTAAATTAAGAATAGTGTTAAAAATTTCAATAAATATAAATTAATAATAGTGTAAATAAAAAAAAATGTATTTTATTTTAAAAAAAGCGTGAGGTGCATGGTGTCAATAGTTATAAATATTTTATTGACAGATATGAGTAGAGTGATTATCATTTTGATAATATCTTAAAAAGCACCCCACGCTTTTTTTAAAATAAAATATATTTTTTTTATTTACACTATTATTAATTTATATTTATTGAAATTTTTAACACTATTCTTAATTTAAATTTATTTTCTATTTTTTAGTTTGGTTTTCTATAAAAAGCGTGTTTTTAGTTTTTTTAAACTATTATTTATTTTTTACTTTTTAGTTTGGTTTATTTACACGGTGAGAAATTTCCATTATTTCTTATTCTGCATGGATTTTAGATATTACAATGGTGCATATTACTACACGGGAAAAAAATTCTGGGAAAAATTACGATACAACTATTGTAAAGCTGGACTATACTTTTATTACTATTAATTGTCAAATATTTTAAAAGAAAAAATACTATTTATTCATGAAAAAATACGATATTACTATTGTAAAAAGTAAGAGATGAAAATTTCCAGTGCTGCCTCTGTATCTATCCAATAGAACTATAGCAAATTTTACAATAGTTGAATTGGAATGTTTCTCAATTAATGTGAGTGATGGCCGTGCACAGCTCTAGACTCCGAGTTTATGTAAATGTTAAAGGATGTGGGTCTTAGTTTACCTCGGATAGCGTAGAGGGAGAGTCTCTGGCTGCCAACACAGAGTTCTGGGTTCGAATCCCAGATAGCACGAAAAAGTCGGCTTCTTTTTTCGATTACTGTACAGGTACCAATTAGTCCAACCTTCTATCTCTCTCCCTCCCTAATATTTCTTTTAAAAAAACCAACTGTGAATTTTTACAATAGTTGAATTGTAAAGTTCACAAACACATATTGTATAATTTGCTCTATAGTATTCGACTTTTTAGAACTCTTGCTAGTCTTATTTGTTGGATAAAATTTACAATAGTAGATCGTAAAAATTACTAAATGAGAAGTATAGTCTACCGTTACTATTTTATTTAGTAAAAATTACAATAGTAAAATAGTAAAAACTCCTTCAATTTTCTTTCCGTGTAGTGAACCTTATTGACTCAGAATAAAATTTTACAATGGCCCATAGTAATTTCCGAAACAAATGAAATCAGACATAGTAAATGGTAGAAATTGAAATGTACCATAGTAAAATGAAATATGCAATAATTTAAATTTCCGAATGTACTATAGCAAAAAAAATAAGAAAACGTTTGTAAAAAATAAAAAATTTTAGAGTAAAAAATGTTTTTAGCAATCAAAAAAAATATCAAACTGAATAATTACAGAAAGAGCGGAAAAGCGGGGATCAGGTTTAGGTCTGGATATCTCAATTAAAACGCGTAAATATTTATCAAAAATAACACTAGTAATTTATTTACATTAATTACACTCAATATTTAATATTTTTAATAGCGGATTGTTAAGATAAAAGCGGATTTGTAAATTACAGCGTGGGTTGCAAAAGCGAAGCCGGTTGACACGTGGTTGAACACTTTGCCGGCACTGAAAAAGCGGTGAAATAAATGCACTGTTAACACAATTTACCTATAACAAATTAAAGCGAATTATTAGCGGTTAATTTAAGCAATTTAAATTATAAAATAAGCGAAATGCGGTTTATTAACAAAAAGCGAAAGTAAAGAAATACTAATGGCGACTTGATGCAGCGAAAGCGTAGAAGCGAAAGATAATAATAATAGTCCGTCTTCTTCCTCGTTGAGTTGGGGAAGAAGGCTATTGCGCATGTCTAGTGGGAGCGATCAGCCAATAAAGCGGTCGATTCATGACGTGATCGAGAGGCTGATTTTCTATTGGCGGTTCGATTTTTGCGGGAACTAGCGGTGGACAGGTACGTCTCTTGAATTTGGGAGTCCCCCAGGAGCGAGTTAATCGCTACTGGGCCTTGTTCACCGAACATTCTCCCCCGGGTTGGCAGCTGCGTCGACAAGATCATCTTCTTCATGCGTTAGCGGCAGGACACAGAGCTTTGTAATTGGACGTACCAGCTGTGTGTTAACTGTCTTAACAGTTACTACGCGGATTTGTCCATCTTCACCTGGATGGACAGCAATTACTTTGGCTAATGGCCACTTGGTTGGCGGGAGATCCTCAGTGGTGATCAGTACTACTGAACCCACCTTGATCTGGTTGCGTCGATGATGCCACTTTGAAATGGCCTGGTAGCGGTGGATGCAGTCCTGGTAGTAGCGTTTCCAGAAATGTTGAACCATTTGCTGGACTTGTTCCCAGTGCGAGAGCCGAGCAGGTTGTAAATCTGTCAGCGATGGCTCTGGGATAGCGGTCAGTGACTGTCCGATTAAGAAGTGACCTGGAGTCAGTACAGCCAGGTCAGCAGGATCTTCATTCAGCGGTGTGAGCGGTCTGGAATTCAATATGGCTTCAATTTGAGCCAGTAGCGTTGAATATTGCTCAAGCGTCAACAGCGAGTCTCCGATTGTTCTTCGAAGGTGAAATTTGATAGATTTCACAGCGGCTTCCCATTTTCCTCCAAAATGTGGAGCTCTGGCGGATTGAATTTCCAGTTCGTGCCATCTTGAGCGATCAAGGTTGATAATTCTCGTAATGTGCGGGATCCTGCAGCGAATAGTCGTTTCAGCTCTTTATCTGCTCCTACAAAATTGGTTCCACAGTCTGAATATAGCGTGTGGCAGATACCTCGGCGACTAGTGAAGCGGCGATAAGCGGCGATGAAAGCGGCAGCGGTGTAGTCAGTTACTAGCTCTAAGTGTACAGCTGAACTGAACATGCATACAAAGACTGCAATCCAGCCTTTGTATGTTTTTGCTCCACGTCCTTGAAACGTTTTCAGCGTGATAGGTCCAGCGTAGTCGAGTCCTGTATGCAAGAAGGCTCGAGTTGGCTGTACTCGTGCGGCGGGTAGTTGACCCATCAACTGTTGAGCGCGTTCTCCACGGTGTCTCGTGCAGATAACGCAGCGTAAAATAAATGATCTGACTGGAACACGGCCTCCAATGATCCAGACACTCTTGCGTAAGTCAGCGAGCGTAAGCTGAGTACCTCCGTGAAGCGTTTTTGCGGTGCGAATCATCAATCAAAATTGATGTAAGCGGTGATTGTCGCGGTAGAATCGCTGGATGCCTCTCTTCTGGGTCCAGCAATGCGTTTTCCAAGCGGCCACCGACTCTCAGGACCCCCTGATGGTCGATGAACGGAGTCAGCTTAGTGATGCGGTTATTTTTTGGCAGACCATCACCATCTTGTAGCGTGTGAATCTCTCTAGCGAAGTATTGTCCTTGAGTGAACTTAATCAAGGTCAATTTAGCGCGCTCAGGTCTGATGGAGTAAGCGGGTAGGCCAGCGAAGATTGTGGAACTCTTTTAAAGCGGTCGATGGCACGATGCCAGATGCTAAGCTTCCGTAGCAGTGGAAACAGCTGCGTGTAATGCGACAGTAATTGTTGGAGCAGGCAATTTTCTGCTTTCCAAGTTACTAGTGTCAGACCTTGGCGTTCTTCTCGATGCGTTGCGTTGTCGGTTGGAGGCTCCAGAGTGGGCCAAGAGGATTCTGGTTCATGAAGCCAAGTTGGTCCATGCCACCAGAGAGCGTGTTGTTTCAGTTTTAGCGTAGGTATACCTCTTGAAGCGCAGTCAGCGGGGTTTTGTTTTCCTGGAATAAATTTCCAGGAGACATCTCGAAAGCGTTTCTTGGATTTTTCCCACTCTATTGCGGACGAATGTCTTCCAGCGGATTGCTGGACTTTTAATCCATGCGAGAGTCACGGCGGAGTCAGTCCAGAGATTGATCCTGACATTTTCAAGCGACTGAACTTCTTTAACATGAAGTATCAGTTGTGTTAGCAACCATGCGGCAGATAATTCCAAGCGTGGGATTGTCATGGTCTTCAGCGGTGCTACTTGCGTTTTTGAACACAAAAGTGAGACCTTTGTGTTCCCATCAGCGTCAGTGACTCTCAAATAAACAGCGGCAGCCATAGCGTTTTGCGAAGCGTCTGAGAACCCGTGCAATTCCATAGTTGCTCCAGGTGCTATATTATTCCAGCGTGGAATGCGGATGGATTCGATGTTTCGAAGATCCTCGCGGTATCCAGTCCATTTGTGAATGAGTGATGGTGACAATTGTTCATCCCATGACACTCTATCTAGCCACAGATCTTGCATAAAGATCTTGGCTTTGACGACTATTGGTGCGAGAAGTCCTAGCGGATCATACAGCTTAGCGATTTCAGACAAAATAGCTCTTTTTGTCTTGGGCGTCTCTGGCGGTAGCGTGTACTTGAACTGGAGAGCGTCAGTGCGTGAATTCCAGTACATGCCCAGGACTTTTACTGGTGCATCACTGATTTCCTTAAGCGGTGTATCCAGCTGCTTTTCTGGAGCGACTTCAGCGAGTAACCGTGGGCTATTGCTAGCCCATTTGGCAAGCGGGAAGCAGCCTGCTGCACACAGAGCTTTTGTTTGTACTGCAGCCTTGATAGCGTCTTCTTCGTTGTCTGCTCCACCGTAGATGTCATCTACGTAGCGTGTTTTCAACATTGGAGCAACAGCTAGCGGAAAGCGGTGTCCTTCATCCTTTACTAGTTGGATAAGCACACGTACAGCGTCAAAAGGTGCACTAGCGGTTCCGTATGTGACTGTCTTGAGACAGTAAGCGTCTATTAAGTCATTCTCATCTATCCAGAGAATGCACTGAAGCGGCCAATCAAGCGAGTCGACCTCAATCTGTCTGAACATCTTGGTGATGTCAGTAGCGAATAGAATCCTGCTGCAACGGATTCTCAACATCACATCAAAAATGTCAATTTGCGTTTTGGGTCCTGCGTGGAGAATGTCATTCAATGAAATTCCTGTAGATGTTGCACAGGAACCATTGAACACTGTGCGGAGCTTCGTAGTGGCACTATCAAGCTTCAATACCCCATGGTGAGGCAAGAAGTAAGCGTTTGCGGGCAATTCGTTGACTGGTACTCGTACCATGTGTCCTAGTTGAATGTATTCTGCCATGAATGCACGATACATGTCAGAATATTCTCTTTCTCGCGACAAGCGAGTTATTAACCTGCGGAGTGACCCCATAGCTGCGTTGATAGAGTCGCCAAGTTGACTCTCAAGGGCCTTAAGCGGTAATCTCACTACGTAGCGTCCATCAGGCTGTCGATAATGCGTTTGACGAAAGTGAATTTCACATTCGTCTTCTTCAGCGGTGTTGAGCGGTGAATTTCCTGATGGAACTTCTTCCTGTTCCCAAAACTTAGCGATAGCGTCTTGTAATTCAGTATCTACTGACGCATGTAGTGCTGCGTGTGATGTTGAAGCGTGTTTAGCGGTGACAGCCCCATAGACAATCCAACCAAGCGTGGTGGATTGTGCAATAGGAGCATTGCGAGGTCCTCGTTGAATCTCTGCGTTCATGATCTGTGCGGCTGGTGATGCACCTAGAATAATATCTACAGGGCGTGGCTGTAGATACTGCGGGTCAGCGAGCTTGAGATTCTCAAGATGCGGCCATTTCGGATCAGCGATCACGAACGATGGAAGATCTACCGTCAGTGTTGGTAGAATATGCATGCTGACATGCATTGATGCGGTCGTACACAGCGAACGAAGCTCAATTGTGCTCACACCTAGTGAGCTTCCTGCGGAGACATTGCCAATGCCCTTGAGCATGACCATGTCACGCTGTAGCGGTTGTCCAAGCTTCTTGAAGAGCGACTGTCTCATAAATGAGAGCTCTGAACCTTGATCAATCAACACTCTGGCGGTGATTGGATTACCATGATGCGGGCGTACCTGGACTAAGGCGGTAGCTAGCAATACTTGAGCGGAAAGCGGATCTGAAATAATCAACAGTTAATTTCAAGTTGTAAACGGTCTAAAGGGAACGATTAGTTGCCTGTGCGGAAGATGTAGACTGCGGTGAAGCTGGTTTCGTTGGTGCATCCAAAATGGATGGACATGTGGTGACGTTGACCACATTTTCGGCAATCTTGAGCGGTCTTGCAATCTGCGGCGCGGTGCGGAACACGAAAGTTGAAGCACAAATTGCATTTTTCAACTATCTTGTGTAATTCTCCATAGCGAGGTTATTTAAGGCCCGAAGTCGAGTTTTCAGTCTTAATAAACGGAAAGTTCAGCGTACCGGTGTACGAATGACTATCAGGAGCAGCACCCGATGTGCTCTGCGATGCTCCTGACACTCGACCTTTCCTAGCGGTATTACACTTCACTTAGCACAGCACAATTTTTAAGCGGAATAATAAACTAATTTAATTGAGATAGAGCCAGCCTGATCCGGCTCGAGGGACCAATGAATAATTACAGAAAGAGCGGAAAAGCGGGGATCAGGTTTAGGTCTGGATATCTCAATTAAAACGCGTAAATATTTATCAAAAATAACACTAGTAATTTATTTACATTAATTACACTCAATATTTAATATTTTTAATAGCGGATTGTTAAGATAAAAGCGGATTTGTAAATTACAGCGTGGGTTGCAAAAGCGAAGCCGGTTGACACGTGGTTGAACACTTTGCCGGCACTGAAAAAGCGGTGAAATAAATGCACTGTTAACACAATTTACCTATAACAAATTAAAGCGAATTATTAGCGGTTAATTTAAGCAATTTAAATTATAAAATAAGCGAAATGCGGTTTATTAACAAAAAGCGAAAGTAAAGAAATACTAATGGCGACTTGATGCAGCGAAAGCGTAGAAGCGAAAGATAATAATAATAGTCCGTCTTCTTCCTCGTTGAGTTGGGGAAGAAGGCTATTGCGCATGTCTAGTGGGAGCGATCAGCCAATAAAGCGGTCGATTCATGACGTGATCGAGAGGCTGATTTTCTATTGGCGGTTCGATTTTTGCGGGAACTAGCGGTGGACAGGTGCGTCTCTTGAATTTGGGAGTCCCCCAGGAGCGAGTTAATCGCTACTGGGCCTTGTTCACCGAACACAAACCAAACAAGATTTTTTTTGTTTGCAATAATTTTTAAAAATATTTTTTTAAAATATAGTTTTTTTTATTTTTTTTTTCATTTTTAACAATGAACGTAGGATTTATTTTGGCAGTTAATTTTATTATGAATAATTATAAACACAATATATAACTTTTAAATTATTTTTTATTATTATTAGAAGTGTCGGTTGCAGGTTAACCATCAAATGTGTGTTTTCATTTTAATTTTTCACGGTAAATTATTAAATATTTTATTATTTATGAATCTTACAAATTTTCATTAACTATTCATGTGTTGATGGATTTATAAACTAATATTTATTTAAAACTTAATGTTAATTGCAATTTTCATAACACCGTTAACCACTACCCAGTAAACACGTTTACGTCAATGTGACGTCAAAATGACATTGGGCTATATCAGGATTTACGTAAGATACAAGTCACGAATGAGTCATATATGACTCATTATTTCACACTTCTTGACGTAAGATTCTGACGTAAAAATATGACGTAGTCATGACGTCAGTATTATGTCTCAATGACATTTATGACGTCAATATGACATACCTGTGATGTCTATATCATGATAATGATGTCATTATGACGTAAAAGTGATGTAAGTGATGTAAGAATTGTACCTCAGAAAAAATATTAAAAAAAAAATTTCTCAAAAATAAAAAGATGGCAATTTTGAAATTAATTATAGTGTTGTGGACTTATTACAAAGTTTGAAACACTAGTTATATGTTGATACTTGATGAAAAAATCCTGGAATATGCTGGGCTCGAACTTGGGTCCTCACGTATCGAAGTCTGGAACGCTGCTCACTTGTCCAAGTACCGGTTCATGTTACGAAGTAAATAACTTATGTGATAAGCCTTACATGACGAAAAATGCTTATTTCATAATTTTTTCTGAGATTAAATGGATTTTAAGAGCTGGAATTGTATAAAATTCAAGTCTAATAATTTATACAATTTTATAAAATTTCATTAAACTCATGAAATTTTATAAAGTTCTATAAAAATTTGTAAAAACTTTTATAAAAGGCTCTCTAGTGAAACTTGTGGTAATGAATAGGCAATTTATAAATTTTCATAAGAATTGATTGAATCTTACACTTTCAAAAATTTTCGTCTAAAAGCGGACACAGAGAACTTTAGACTCTCTGCGGACACAGAGAACTTTCACAGAGTGAAATTTTTTCAGAGTAAACGATGTATCCGTGTCATTTGAATATTTTTAATACTTATTGATTTCTCAAGACTCAGAATTTTTTTTATTTAATTGTTTCCGAAAATTTAGTATTTTTCATTTGGATTTTTCTTCTTCAAAATTTCAATTTACAAAATTTAGATTTTTTTTTTTAATTTCAACTCTTTTAAGTATACCATTTTTTTTATCTATATTTCTTTTTAATTTCAATTTTTTTCGAAATTTGAATTTCTTTAATTTAACATACTAACAACATTATGAAACTTGATGTACACAGTAAAAAAATTTTGCGTCATTGTGTCAAAAATTTTTGTGTTAAAAATTTTTATGTTAAATATTTAACATTTTTTTATGTTGATTTAACACAATAAATGTTAAATTTACACTTAAAAAAGTTAAATATTTAACACAAAAATTTTTAACACTAAAGTTTTTGACGCAATGACGCAAAATTTTTTACTGTGTAAAATACTATTAGTCTCGTCAATAACAATCATGGAACTGTTTGAATTATTTCAAATACAATGTTTCATAAGTAGCAGCACTAATGTCAGAAAATTATTTTTCAAGTAATAGTGCAATATTTAAATGACTGACATTTAATTTCTTGACGCGAAATCATAAGAAATTATATGTTTACTCGCTTGACGGTTTAAAAATTTAGAGTTCATGCCACATAAATTGAACTCAGTATTTTGTTATCAGTTTCACACCAAATCATTTATACTGAATGAAGTCGAAAATATTTTTACAAGGGATAAAAGTACCTAAATTCATGGAAAAAATATAAGTGAGAAACATATGCAACGAAAAAAAAGTATTTCTTGCACCAAGAAAATTTTGACGGAGGCCGAAGTTATATTGGAGCAAGAAGTGTTTTAGTGTCAAGAAATTTTGACTTCATTCACGAAATTTAAATGAAAAATATTTTGTATGTTATTTGCTAATATGTTAAATATATTCATTAATATTATAAATTATAAATTTTTGTTATTAAGAGCAGACTTAAATTTGCAAGGTACCAGCTTAAATCAGCTGTTTACCTCTTCCTGATTCTTACTAAATTTTAAACCAATTTTCACTAATATTTAGCGATTAATTGTAAATTAGACATCTTGTTGAAGAAGTTTTATATTTGATAAATTTTGATCAATCGATAATATTAAAAAATACATTCCCCAAATTTTATCAATATTATGGAAAATAATCGTTTGTCACTGATTTAGAAAATGACTTTTAAATTACGTCAGTATTATGTACAATTGTGACAAATTATTGATGTTAAATAATGACTCACAGATGGTATCGGTATTACGTAAGACCATGACTTGTCACTGATGTAAACACATGATATTATTCTTACGTCAAGATTACGTACAACCGTGACTTGTCACTGATGTAAACGCATGATGTTAAACTTACGTCAAGATTACGTACAGCCGTGACTTGTCACTGATGTAAACGCATGATGTTAAACTTACGTCGTTATGACATACAATGATGGCATTAATGTTACGTAATATTGTAGTTTATATATTATGTCAGTGGTACGTAATATCTAAGTCATTTCCGTTACATCATAGAGAAGTAATAAACTTACATCAGTATGATGTCAAAAATATATCATATATTTTTACATCATAATTGGATTACGACAGGTCAATTTTACGTCATATTTACGTAAAATATTGTGACATTCCTATGACTTATAAATGACGTCATATTGAAGTCATGTGTTCACTGGGTACTGATAGCGTCTGTAGACTTATGTTGACAAAACAAAGCAGCACGAAAAAATGAAAGAGCGCGCGTCGCGACTGACGCACATACGTTTACTATGGGACATTTGAAAATTTCATAGTCACAATTTTAAATTTAAACCGAGTACACGTGACTAAATGTGAAACTTTTTTATAAATTTTTATTGTCGACTGAACAACAGAAATTTTACTATGGAACTATAATGAAAAGTTTTAAGCACACTAACAGTTTTTGTTCTGTCAGTTTACGAAAATTTTTTATATATGTTTATGTAACAGTTGCATGGTCAAATTTACTATGGTCCCTAGTAAATATTGATTGGTACAATATGATATTCTTAAATTTTTATGGTAATATTTTGAATTGAGTCATTAAGGTTCAGTCTTATTATGTATGCATAGTAAATTTCTACAGAAATTTCTCACCGTGTATAAAAGCGTGATTTTTTAGTTTTTTTAAACTATTATTTGTTGATTATCAAAAATATTCAGGCGCGCAAATTACCCACGGAGAGTTACATACTGACATACTGACATACTGACATACAAGTGAAGCTAATAAAAAATAATTATTTATAAATATTATAAATACGGGGAATCAGAGTTCGATTTCGGAGAGCGAGCCTGAGAAACGGCTACCAGAACCAAGGAAGGCCGCAGGCGCGCAGATTACCCACGGAGAGTTACATACTGACATACTGACAAACTGACAAACAAACTGACATACAAGTGAAGCTAATATAAAGCGTGTAAAAACAAAATATGTATTGGAACCAAAATTAATGAAAATTATTATAAATCATCTATTTTTAATTTCAAATTAGTGAACTGAGAGTCAACAACAAAACAACATTTTAATTTATCACAATCTAACTTTATAATACTAAAATTGCAAGAATTATTGAAATCAAAGTATTTAACAGTAAATATAATATATTTTTATATGGTTATCATTAATTACAGAATTTAAATCAGTTAAATCAGAGTCAACAATAAAACAACATATTTTTAATTTTAATTCATCAAGCGAATATTGTAAAACTCATTGAAATTCTAGTATTTAACAGTAAATTTAGTTTCTAATTAACTAATAATCAATCATTTTAAAATTATAGTCAGTGAAATCACATCATACAGTAAAACAATAATTTAATTTAATTTTTATAAACCCACACTGTGAAAATTATTAAAATTTAAGTATTTTGCATTGAACTAAATTTTTTTACTTAAAGGAAGTTTTTTTGAAAAAAAAAAAAAAAACAGAAAGAAATTTATTTTTGGAATTTTGAAATTGAATGTTTATTCGAAAAACCCCAAAGTCACTGAATTATGGGGTTCCTCAACTAAACGAGATTTATACCCACCGATTGGTTAGGTCTTGAACACGGATTTAATATTTTTTGGTGCTGGTATAAGTGAAGAGAAATTCAAAGAATCGAAAAATGCAATAAACCCGATTTCGAAAAAAATATGACTTATGGGGTTTCTCAAATAAACGATTCAAATGAAATAGTTAGATTTCTATGGAATCTACTAAAAATTAGCAGTTAACTTAATTTTATTTGACAAACGATTTTTTCATTGTTTTGTTTTTTTTTTTGTTTTTTTTTACACTACGCGATAATAAATAATACAGAAATACACGAAGCAAATAATAAATAGAAACATGACAACCATATTCAACTCAGAAGTCAATATCAAAGTCTTGGGTTATTTATCTCAACATAATTTAATAATATATTGTTTACATATCTAAAAAAAAAAAAAACAACGTTGTATCAAAGTGGAATATCAAAATGTCGGCAACACTTTATCAAGCTATCAGTAGAAAAGCTGATTTACTTTTACATAAATCATAACAAAAAGATTTTCATTTAAAAAATTAAATTATATATTCTTTCGCTAAAAAAAATAGTTAATAACTTTGATCAAAACATTTTGAAGTATATGTACGATAACAATAAGAATTGGCCAATTATAAATATGATTATAGTTGCTTACTAACCGAAGTAAATGATAAAGTAGACAAACAGTGGAATGAAAGTAGACATTTCTTGACTTTTCCAAAATGTATCACATATTTAAATCTTATCTCAGAAACATTGTTCGGAGCCTAGTTATTATTTTAAAACGATTTTTATGTAAAACCGTATTATTCATCTACTACCTCATTATTTCGATTATCAAAAGAACTTAATTTTTTTCCAGATACATAAATTTTTTACACTAAATTTATTTTCTTTCTTTAATTTATATTATTATTTCTAACATTTTGCTATCCATTGGCAGATATTAATTTCACTTTAAACGTGATTATTTGTTTCAGTAACAAAACATAGTTTTAAAAAAAACTGAGTTATTTTGAAAGTAAAATTTGAATAAACAAAACATATAACATTTACAAGACTATTAACAATATAATCTGCACTGTTAATTTCATGACAATTTTCTTGATAATATCCTTAGTTTTCTTTTTTAAATAACACAAAGTAACTTAGATGTATGACTGTAATAATGTACACGATGATGATTGATTACGCACTGTGTACACACAACATTTCACTCAATGTCTGAGACTATGATTATGTACTAATTTCAAATTTAAAACTTAATCGATAATAACAAGTATTCATCAAAATAAATAATCTTATTTTGATAGAAATTAGTAATTTTTACGTATTTTATCAACACATATTTACATCTTATCAACAACAACCGTGATGTACACAACTTTATAATATTATATTGTTCAGAAGTCAATACGTTTTCTGCATAACCCTTGAGTAAAGTCTTATATTCGTAAGGTATTACGAGTATTAGAACTATAAATATTAGCTGAGTTATTAAACCTAATTTGAGCTATAAAAACTTCTAAAATTGGTTTTCCCTTGAAAATGCAAAATGTCGTAAATTCGATTAACGAACACCACAAGTAAGAGCTCAAAGAACGAGACGTGCTTCCCTCAAACGCAGCACTCTCCCATCAACAAGAGTAGTAAAATAACTACATTGCGCGAGCGCTACTCGGAATTGAGCGCGCAATTACCCCCACGCAAGTGATTAAGTTATACAGATAGAATGCAGTACATGTACATATATGAGTAATCTATTAACTTTTAGATGAATTTGTTTTGGGAAAGGTTCTTCGAATTTGCTGAAAGTTTCAGAATCCTAAAATACTTGAATAATTAAGGTAAAAGCCCCAATAGATGATCATGTACCAGTATATGATCACTCCATGTATTTGTATACCTATATTTGTGAATATAGATATACAGATACATGGAGTGATCATATACTGGTACGTGATCATCTATTGGGGCTTTTACCTTACCCTCACACAAAATTTAAACCTTTTTAAAGCACTGAAGACTATAAGGACGAGTCTTTAAAAGTTACAAAAAAATCGCCATTTTTACCTTACTTTCTTAAATTTAATTTTTAAGAATAAATTCTGTTTTTTATTTTTCATAGTATTTCTTAGAAAAAATTCTTCAGATCCCTAAATCATACCAACCCCTCTGTTATGACTTAATGAACATAAATATTTCAACAGAATAACCATTTTCTAATCGCTACCAAAAATTTAATTTTAAACCGATTCATTTTTCATTAAATCTCATCGATAGAAATTTAAATATTGCATTTGATCGGACTTTAATCACTTTAATCATTTATCGATTTGATCAAATTTCTGTAAAATGTATCTGAAAATTCACCAAATATTAAATTTCCATATCTATTTGTTTTTTTCATACCAACAGTTATCTATCTCTCCATTTATTTATTTGATTAAATTTTACTATTGCTTTGTTTTATTTCGTTTCAATGATTTTACAAGTTATTAGTAGCTCTGAAAAATTTTCCATTTCGACTGTAAAATGATTTTTTTATAGATTTAGAAAAAAAAAAACATTCTGTGAGTCCGAATTTGTTTACAAATAATTGTAGAATTAAAAATCAGTAAATTATGAGTAAAAAAATTTTTTCATCATATTTATAACCAAAAGTTTAAATTTTGTGCCATTGTTTTTGTGGGAAAGTTAATACAAATGTCAAGCTGTTCATTCGTTAGTATATGTTATTCCATAAGGTAAAAGTCACACTTCCTTGCTGTAAGACAGGGCAGAAATTTTAAACTTTCGGTGCAGATATGATGAGAAATAGTTAACGGCATTAATTTGATTTTTCTTGAAAAATTTGTACTGTAAAAAATTAAAACTAGTCAAATGAACACCTTTATGAACTTTTATAATATCATCTTATTAATTAATTAAGTGCATTGTAACATATCACGTATCCAACTGAATTTTATTTCAAATATTTAACAATCCCCGGCTCGAATTTACTCGCCGGTGTCCAGGGCCTTAAACGGGGATCGCGTCGAAACCACAAAACATAAATAAACAATTACTTAATTTTAATTAAGAAAATAAACAAAGAAACTTCTCTATTGGCCTGACCAATAATTTACAACAGTTAACAATAAACAATACAACCACTACAATAGTACACTCTTTCACACTTATATGACGATATTCACGGTTCAATTAAAAATCGCGGTGTACATGACACGAGATGGTTTCCCAGTTCCCCCTAGGGTGGCAGTCACCACCCCGGGGAACCCACGCTGTCCCAGAGGATGAGTGGATGGTCTCACACTCGTCCCCACCTCGACTATGATTACTCGACTATGATCACCTAACATAGATCAGCTGAAAGCCTTGGCACGGGTAGTTGTGCTTTCCTCGGGCAGGTATACGGTACTTATATGGGTCTCGGTGTGACTCCAGGTAGAGTGGTATCCTCTTGAATTTCTGGTGGAACGGTCTTCCGCCGAGTAATTCCCCGAGAAAGAATTAATTAATAAGTTTTTCGGACGGAACTTAACATATACTTTTGAACCCGAATACAACGGAGAAGTTTTCTCCACCATCGCCCTCTATCCAGGCCCGCGCAAGCTCAACAATCGACGAGAATTTCTAAGTTTTTATTTTCCGTCGAATAATTTTTTTGTCTTGTTTGGAATTATCTTAAATTCCAATCGTTATTCTTTCATTTTCTATCCATCCGGTCGGCCAGATTCTAAGTATTTCTATTTTATTTTAATTTCTTTAAAAATTATTTTATTTTACTCACTAAACTCGCTCGGAACTTAAAATAATTTTGCACACTCTTCAAACTGATAATTTCATCAAACTTACAATAACAATAACATAACAATAATTAGTGCTGTATAATTTGGCTGACCAAACCGGCCATAAAGTTTAACACCAGGTTAATTAGTTCATCGGCCAGATGGTTAATCCAAATTAACCGATTCAACCGATCAACTAGATAATCGGTTAAATTAGTTAAACGGTTAACTGATTAACCAGTTAAATAGTAAATTTACATTTTTATGTTTAATTCAAGATAGTTATTTATTATGGATATTAATTAAACTGGGCTAAAAAAATCAACTACTTTTTTTTTTAAGTATATCGAAAATATTATTTGGAATGACAAGAAACAAAATATTGTGAGAATTTGAGCCCTTAATATTAATATTGAGAGGTCTATCATCGCAATTTTTGATTTTTTTTTCCAGAATGGCATTTTGTCTTATCTCTTAAACCATTGAGGTATATGAAATTGACTTAGAGACATTTTTTCAAGAGAATTAATTGGTCTACAAAAAAAGACTGAAATTTTTTGTCAGATGAACTGTTTTCTCATAGCCACGACTTGAAAATTGGCGTGATTTTACACTTTGATTTTTTAACTTTGGAATTTTGTAATTCACTTAAAAGTTATGACCCAAATTTTACTTTTTGTATTTGAGTATTTTAGTTTATTTTTTATTAATTACTTAAAAATTAATAGAAACAATTATTGTTATTAGTGCGGCGATTATTATTTAATTATTGTATTTATTTAGTTAATAATTTTATATTATTGTTACCGAAGGTATGATTAAAATTAAGAAATTAAGCGTGTGAGAAATTATTACGAAGCCGAGCGAATTAATTGTAAAAGAAATTAAAAGACTGGGAAAATTATTCTAAGTTCCGAACAAGATTTAGTATGGGAAAGCGATGAATGGATATAAAATGAAAGAAATGACGATTATTATTTTGTAAGAAATAATTTAGGTAAGCGAAGATTTTATAAGTCCCGAGGACAATTTAGTATGGAAAATCAATGAATGGATATATAATGAAAGAAATTGCGATTAAAATAATAAAGAATTGTGAATTTGACGAAACGAATGGATAGAAAATGAAGGAAATTACGATTAAAATAATCAAGAATTGAGTTTCGAAAATAAAAACTTAGAATTTGGCGAGACGAATGGACAGAAAATGAAGGAAATTACAATTAAAATAATAAATAATTATTTTTGAATGCTAGTTCGAGGACACCGGACAGGTGTCTAAAACGACCATTCCGGTTCGTTACAAGAGAGTTGGGGGAAAAATGATAAACGCCAAAATTTGGCTCGATAAGTAAGCAGTTCTTTATCGGGAGAATTACTCGGGCGAATACTCTTCACCAAGTAATTCCAGAGGATGATACTCTACCTAGAGTCTGACCAAGGCCCAGGTAAGTATCATGAACCGACCGGATGAAAGTGCTACTCCCCGTGCCGAAGCCTTCAGCTGAGGTACGGTAGGTGATCATAAGCCGTGTAGGTGGGAGCGAGGAGGATACTCTCCACTTGCTCTCAGGGTAGAGTTTAGGACCCCCCAGGGATGACGGCTAGTCGCCCTGAGGGGGTAGGGGGTGTTACTGGGAAACTAGTTAGTATTTTGTAGACCGCGTTTTTGAGTTTCAACCGTGAATACCGTCGTGTATGTTTGGATAGAAAGTTTCTATTGTATTAGTGTATATTGCTTATATTGTTTCTTGATTTTGAACCGCGAATATGTGTGAAAAGAGTGTTCTAATGTATTGTTTATATTGTTTAATTTGATTATATTGTTTATATCGTTTATTAACATGATCAGGCCAATAAAGAGGTTTCCTTTTTTTTTTATTTATTTAAAATGAAGTGTTTTGTTTATATTTTGTTATTGATAATGTGATCCCCGTTTATGACCCTGGACTTCGGCGAGCAAATTTCGAGCCGGGGACAAAGTAAATTATATATATATATTTTTTTTTTTTTTTGAAAACGTGGACGTTACAAACTCAGTATATTGGCGTCATTAGATGCAGTTTTTCGAGTTAAAACAAGTAGTGAGGGGTCTGTTAATTTTTTCAATTGTGTGGAGTAATTGTCCGCTTAACATAAAAGATCTCCGATATCAACGGAAAATTTTAAAGATGTTTATAGGATTTTTAAGCCAATTCTCAGTATTAGGGGTAGCTAAACGGTAACTTCTGGGGCAGTTAGGGATCTGTCGATTTTTCTCATTGGATAGTGTAGATGTTTATGTGTTACTAAAAATTCCAAGCTTCAAACGACTATTTTGTAGAAATCTTGAGATTTTTTCCCGGATTTTGGTCAATTTTCATTCTTAGGGGTAGCCGAACGGTTATTTGCGGGACAATCATGAGTTTGTCGATTTTTTTAATTTGGTGGAAAAGTCCTCTGCGTTATATTACGTTACAGATGCCGTAAATTCAAAAAAATTTTAACTTCGCGAAAGAATTTTTTTTTGGCTTCTTTTCACGTTCCAGACAAAAAAGTAGGATAATTCAAAAATATAAAAAGTTTGGAAAATCCAAAAGTGCACATCTCATAACGCTCATTCATTTTTTAATAAAAAATTAATTGTGTAACTGATTAAAAAAAAAAATAATTAAGTAATTTCTTACATATTTTTTATTTTTTTTTTAAATATCAGCGCCCTTTTTTCTTGTCATATGCGCACGCAGTCTAAAAAATCTAGCTTGATCAAGTGGCGCCATAGTTTTCACGTGACAAATAAGAAAAGTTCGTTTGGCTTTGTACGGTTGTAGTGAATTTTAATAAAAATTCAATTTAAAAAAAAAATACGTAAACTAGGCCACTGATATGAAATACGGACCCAGTTAACCGAATCCTTAAACTAATAAAAAAAGTCCAATCTTGAAATATCAATTTGTTCGGGAGCAATCGTTGGTACATCCAAAATGGGGTGACATCCGGACGTCCACGTAAAATTTTTTTCAAAATAGCAACATGAAATGATTTTAAAAAGTAAAAGATGGTTTAATTTAAGTGTTTTTTCGGTGTACATCTACTTATACCATTGTATAAATGTAATATGGTTGTGATAGAGGCATTTAAAGATCACAAAATTGCTTGACCTTGATGAGTCGAGTATAAAGCACAACCTCACGCGCTTCGCGCTATGAGGCGTGCAAAAAAAAATTAGGAAAACGGTTGACCCTGAAGGTCATCCCTGCAACTTCCCGCCAATCCTATACCTAAATGCTTGAAATTGCACTTATGATGTTTTTGCACGGAGAGAAATGGATGGTAAATACCACTATACCAGTATGGGCGAGAACGCCGTACAGTATGGTATCGAAGATTTTTGTCCATTATTAAATTGTACATATAGATGATTCGACCATTGCGGGAATGGTAACATTGGCGATAGTTATCGCGGATGCCGCAATGCTAGTATGGCCGTTAGGCCCATACTGGCTTGCCGTATGTACAATTCTTTTGGCAGGTAGACCTAGCCAATATTGTGATATTAGCTACAACACCATTGGAGTATATAACAACAATGTTTATTTAATTATAGACTAAGATTATGTCCGAAATATATTATATAAATAAAAAGTGATGTTAATTATTTCATGACATGATTGTTTTTTTTTTTTATTTTTACTCTGATATGAATTGTTTTTAGTGAAGAAAAATAACAACAACAATCAATTAAAAAATTACAAGAATTTATGTCTGTTTTATTAAAAATATGAAAAAGATTATTTAAAAAAAATTTATTCTAATTAAAAAAATAAAATTTTCTCAAAAAACCAATTATCTTAAAATTTATAATTCAAAAATTATATTTATTAATTTATTAGTCGATTTGTTTTATTAAATTAAAATAAAATTGCAAGTGTCAATAACTAGGCCAGTGTCAGTAACTGGGTCTTTTACTTTATATACACTGATAGAAGGATTTTTTAACTATTAATAATTTAATTTGTTTGAAGACAAATATTTATTTTATTAAATTTTAATGAATATTTTTTAACACTTAATAAATATTTATTTGGGAAGAAAGTACATTTATGAATAGTTAATAAGTATTTATTAATAGTTAACAAATATTTATTAACAGTTGATAAATATTTTTTTGAGTAAATTTGTTTCGCTTGCAATGTCATATGATATGAAGATTGTTTATAAGCAAAAATCATCTTCATAAATTATTTGCATTAATTATATAACATTATATTAACATTTATTATAAAATACCAAATTCTATCACAGCTCATAATTATCTTTTGTATTTTTAAATATTGAAATCGTTAATTTATTTAGTGAATTGAATTATTATCATGTATTTCAGCTATAGAATTATAAAAAGTGTCAAAGGAAAATTGCTATTTTTGCTTTTTATTTTAAATAAATATTTGTTAACAGTTAACAAATATTAATTAACCATTAATAAATATTTATTAACTGTTAATAAATATTCGTTAACTGTTAACAAACATTTAATAAATCTTATTTAATAAATAATTTATTAACTTTTAATAAATATTTATTAAATCCTATGATGTTAAAAAATCACTTATTAACAGTTAATAAAGCTTATTAAATAAAAAAAAATCCTTCCATCAGTGTAGTTTTGGTGGTAATACAAGAGTTTAATTGCTTAACACGCCAAAAATTATAGCGGGAACTGCTAGTACCATCCCGAGTCGAAATTTAAAGCCGAAATAGAGCTTCCTAGTCCGAAATAGAACCCATTTAGAGCCCAGTAGTCCGAATAGCACCGACATTGGACCCACAGGTCCGACTTTTAATCGAGAGGTCCGATTTTGAGCCTCGGGGTCCTCTCTAGACTTCGGGAGGTCCGATTTTAAACCCCGAAGTCCGATACAGAATTGAAATCATTATTTTTACCATTTATCAACAGACTCGATAGAGTCTGGCACCAAGTTCCGTTCTCAAGCCAGACTACCGAGTGTGTATATACCGTAAGCAGAACAGTTTTTTGAGGTTACAAATTTTTTTTCAAATTTATTTTGATTTTTTTTTTATATGATATTTTATAATAGTAGTTCATGCTTTTTATTACGCGTAATACTTGATTATTATCAATTATCTTTATAATTTCTATTTAAAATTATTAAAAATAATCAGCACAAACTATAACGACATCAGATGAAAACAGAGATGAAAACAGAGAACATTTTATAGTAATCACAAAATGCATATATAATTATATATGATTCATATATAATTATATATGATTTCCGTATAGTTACACTGATATTGATAGAAGGATTTGTTTATATATTTAATGAGCTTTATTAACTGTTAATAAGTGATTTTTTAACATCATGGGATTTAATATATATTTATTACCAGTTAATAAACTATTCATTAAATACGATTTATTAAATGTTAATAAATATTTGTTAACAGTTAACAAATATTTATTTAAAATCAAAAGCAAAAATAGCAATTTTCTTTTGACATTTTTTATAACCCGACAACTGGGATACATAACTGTAACACATGATAATAATTCAAATCACTAAATAAATTAACGTTTAGAATATTTAAAAATTTAAAAGATAATTATGAGCTGTGATAGAATTCGGTATGTTACAATAAACGTTATTATAATGTAATATAATTAATGAAAATAATTTATAAAGATGATTTTTGTTTATAAGCAATCTTCATATCATATGACATTGCAAGTGAAACAAATTCACTCAACAAAATATTTATTAAATATAATCATTGAAAAATGCTGCATCTAATTATATATTATTATATATTAATAAATATAAATTTATAATTTACATTTGATTAGATATAATCATATATAGATTTATATATAATCATATATAGCTCTAGATAACTCAGGTCTAATCAGATCTAAACGTATATAGATTTATATATAATCATATATAGCCCTAGATAACTCAGGTCTAATCAAATCTAATTATATATAGATTTATATATAATCATATATAGCCCTAGGTAACTCAGGTCTAATCAGATCTAATTATATATAGATTATATATTATCGTATATAGACCTAGATAACTCAGATCTGATCATATAGAGACTTATATAAAATATACATACAATATTTTAGTCTATATATGATTATATATATTTTATATAAAAATTTAGATATAATCATATATAATTATATATAATTCTATGTATTCAATATATAATCATATATAAATATATATGATTAGGCAAATTCATTTTTTTCCGGGAGCTCTCAGAGGTATATCAGCGAATAAATTCATTACTTATATTTTTCCAGAGACGTACATAAAATTTTTAGAAATTACATATGAAAATTAGTCATTGAAAAAAAAAAAAAATAAAATAATTTTCAAATTAATATTATTAATATTATTAATATTAATAATTTTTTTATTTTTTAGTATAGGCGATCCAGTCCATAAACAAATTACCAATGTATATTATACAACACTCATGATCCTGCTGCGATAGTTGTATGCAAACCTTACAACGTTATACTTGAAAGTGAAGAGATTTTAGAAAATTTTAAAAATATTTTGTAAAATTCTTTAAAGCTTTTTAAAATGTTGAAAATTTAGTAATTATATAGAAATGGGGCTCGCATGTTTTTTGAGGATAAAAAATCAAAAAATTAATATTTTTCGGAATTTTTTTTTCTTCAAATTGTTTATCTCCGCGGCGGATTTATGATAAAAATTTAACTTCAGCTCAAAATCATCCCTTAAGCTAAGGTAATTGCATTTGAAAATTAAAAAATAAAAATTTTGACTTTTGATCAAGAATTTGATGGTCAAACACTAAAATTTCGTTGAATTTGAACTTTGCATCTTGTTACGCATTAAAAACTAAACAATTAAAAAAAAAATTTCCAAAAATATTAATTTCATTTTTTTTTTAAATTATTCCATTTTCGATGAAATTTAAGAAAAAAAATAAATCATTTGGTTGAAAACAATTTTTCATAGTGATTTCATAATTTGAAAAAACCTGAGTCCTACTTCTGTATAGTTACGGAAAATTTTTGAAAATTCTTTAAAGTATTTAAAAATTTTTTTAAATTCTTTAAAGCTCTTTAAAATTTAAGAAAATATTTTAAAATCTTATTTAAAATTTTTTACAGCTTTTTAAAATTTTTGAAAATTCTTTAAACATTTTAAAAAGCCGAAAAGGTACATTTAGATTTTTTAAAAATTAATAAATACTTATTTCAATTTTTACGAAATATTTTTAACTTCCCGATTTTCGAAAATTTTCAATTTTCTTAGCGGGAAGTTAAAAAAAATTCTTTTGAATTTAAATAATTATAGTACGTAGCTTTACTAGTATAGTAGTAACGATGATTGACAACATTTCTAACTTGTCACCTATATTTCAATACAGTCAATAATTCATATTCAAACAAAATTAATTCACGTACTATCGTTCGTAGTAGCGTAATCGGTTAAGCATTGGCTTCGCGTCTGTAGGGTCGTGTGTTCGAATCTTTGTTAGGGCGTATTTAATTTATTTCTTCTGGCTAGGTAGGCGAGTGTTTAAGTTTAGACTAACGTATGTTATATCTGGTAAATTTCTGAGACCAAAATGCACTTTGAACTAAAAACTATAAAAGTTCTCTTCTATTAATTTTTTATTCAAAATATGTTTATAGTTAATAACAAAATGATGGATCATAGGGGCCTGGTGTGCGCAGAATAAATTTTGCATGCGTTATAGTAATCCTGACGGACTTCTGGGCTCTAAGTAGGTTCTATGCACGTGTTAAATTAGGTCCGACTTTAGACACTAAAGTGGTGAAAACGGAAATTTGTACCACTTTGGGGTCTAAAGTCGGACTTAATTTAACATGAGAATAGATCCGACTTAGAGCCCAGAGGTCCGATCGGAGTCTTACCTTAGGAGGCTCTATTTGGGCTCTAAATTTCGACTCGGGATTGCGTCATCAGCAATGTAGTATAGGTCTCAGTCTGGGTGATCGGCAAAAATTGTATTTTCATCAATTTAATTGCCACTAATTAATCTTTGTTGAAAAATTTGAAAATTTTTTTGATCATATTAATAAGTATTGTGATATTTGATAACGACGGATAAAAATTTTAATTATACTAAAAAATTTACTAACCCAATATCAATAATTATCCAATAGAGAAAAAATTCGTAATCTAGTTTAGTTCATTGTTTAATAATGCAGTTATTAGAAATATATCTATAAAAATTATTAATTTTTTAAAAAATTAGATAATTAATTTTTCTAATTACTAATTTTTCAAAAAATTAGATAATTAATTGTAAATTGTAAATTGTAAATTGTAAATCTCAGAAAAATCTAGACAAATCTCTGGAGTTTACATATCTACATGCATATTATATTATATCACTACACTATTATACTAATAAATCCAATTAAATCCTATCATCATCATTTACTAAAATTATTATTGCGATTAAATGTATTAAAATGTATCATAAGTATTCATTTGCATAATGTATTATTTATCATGGTAGTACTTGCTATAACTGTACGTGTACTTATTCTTATCTTTATATTTAAATATTCTTATCTTTATATTTAAATATTTGTAAATTTTGCCATTCGGCTTGCTGCCTTGGCATTTAAACCAAATAAATAAATAAAAAAAATAAAATAATTTTTCTAATTACCAACTTTTAAAAAAATTAGATAATTAATTTTTCTAATTACTAATTTTTTGAAAAATTAGATAATTAATTTTTCTAAATAATTAGATAATAAATTTTTTTTTTAAATAATTAGAAAATAATTTCATAAACTTAATGATTTTTTTAGCTTCCCACTTTGAAAATTGATCGTTTTTTTTTTAATTTTTTGAATTTTCAAACGGCAATAACTTTTGAATGAATGAACCGATTTTTACGCAGTTGGCAAAATTGGACGCAGTTTTTAAAGTTCCATGAAGAATCTTCAAGTTTAAATCGATCGAGCCAGGAATTTCGAAGTAATTCCTAAAAAACACTTTTCGGTTTTTTTTCGACAACGATAACTCACGAACGAATCAACCGATTTTGACCGGGCTTGCAGTGATCGACGTGATTTTTTGATCTTAAGTGCTGATTAGATTTTGAAATTGATCGGTAAAGTCATTTAAAAGTAATTCCAAGAAAACCACATTTCAAAAATTTTTTTTTTTTAGTTTTTTTAAGATTTCTCAAAATCTACTAGTCCGAATCGGTCTAAAGTATATTTAAAATCTAAGTTTGGTCAAATCCTTTTGAATGGCACCAACCGCGATGAAATCGGTCAAGCCGTTCAAAAGTTATAAAAGGGTTGCATACATATATACACGCACACACACACACACACACACACACACACCTCGTGTCGGGCTTACTAGGTCTCGCATCGGGCGCCTCCCCAGGTGGCGAATAGGGGAATGCCCGGCATATCTGCAAGTCAGATGCGTCGGGTACCGAGGAAATAGAATACTCGGGGTGGACCGAAACCTAGCAAAAGATGATATGAAAATGCCAGATCAATTTCAAACATCGTCTACGGTGCAGAGGGGGGATATCTCAGTGCCGGCGAGGGAAGGCGTGCAAACGGGCCTGAACTCGTCGTTATCAAGCGACCGTTTGAACAGCGGAGTAGACCCCATGGCTCTTCTGTCTAGCAATGCTAGCAAGGTTACAGGGAGTACGAAATCAGCCCAGATGGCAGAGAACGGACAGCTGAGCAACATTCCTCCAAAAAGTGGAGGACCTTTTGCTCCTGTCACTAATCAAACCTACCGAGGAAGAATCAACTCTGTACCGACCGTTACAGTCCAACAGTCACCAATGGAGAGGCTCGGCATCAAGATCGAAGAATTAGCCGAGTTTATAAAAGACAAGAAGAATTTCCATCATGAGATTAGAAAATTGGTTACATCTATCACTACAGCATATAGGTTAGCCAACAAATCACCAGGCATGTCGGCCTCAACGACCCAAACAACTCCGAGTCTGACCAAAAAACCACAGCCATCTTTGGTCACTCCTAAAAAATTACCACAGCAAGGAAAGGCCAATAACAAGAAGAGGCAGCTGTCCACGCCCAGCCCTTCTTCAATAATCGACAAGCCACCACAGAAAAAAACAGCCCGGGAGGACGTCTGGACTACAGTGGACCGAAATAGGAAGAAGAAGGAAAAAGAGCATGAAACATTGGCTCCCCCTGATAAAGCTCAAAACCAGTCAAGTAAGGGTGCCTCTAAGAAACCGAGGAGAAAGAAGACAAGAACTGAGGCTGTTCTTGTCCAACCAGTAGACGGCCAAACTTATGCTAATATCCTAAAGGAAATCAAGGCCAAGGTAAGTCCTGTCGAGACGGGCGTAGACATAGTCTATTAAAAAGACGAAACACGGAGGCGTTCTCCTTGAAATGGCTCGAAAGACCGAAGACAGCAAGGCTTTCACCGATGCAGTAAGGTCAGCCACTGCAAACATCGGCACGGTCAAGACGCTAACACCAACAACAACGATCGAGATCCTCGACTTGGACGAAATCTCTACCGAGAGCGAAGTCCGTGAAGCACTCAAACGTGAATTCACTGACAGCCTGGAGGTCAAACGGATAAATTTGACAAAACCCACACCACGAGGAAATCGGGTAGCCTACTGCGAAGTAGACGAGGCCAATGCGATTAAGGCCCTTGACAAGGCCCATATAATGATCGGTTGGGTGAACTGTCGTATACGCCCAGTTGCAAAAGTAACCCGCTGTTTTAAATGTCTTAGTTTTGGACACTAAACACACCAGTGTGCGGGACCAAACAGAAGTAGGTGCTGCTACAAATGTGGCAGAGAGAACCACAAGGCCGTAAACTGCACGGAGACGCCAAAATGCTACCTTTGTGCTCCGGACAAAGATGCCCAGGATGGTCTATGCCATATTTGTGGCACTGGAGCTTGCAGGGCATTCCGCACAGCACTTGCAGAAGCCAAGAGAGGGCAGAAATAACACGCATACTACAAGGCAACCTGAATAGGTGCGCCTTGGCGCAAAACCTGCTGCGCCAGCGTGTCTTTGAAGATAAAATCGACGTCTGCTTTATCTGCGAGCAATATCTAAACATCGAAGGTAAAACATGGTTCGCAGACGAAACTGGCACGGCAGCAATTTGGATTGTGAACACAAAGAACGTTACCGTCAACAACAGCGGAAGTGGAGCAGGTTTTGTCTGGATTCAAACCCCCACAACCTACTTCATGAGCGTCTATCTCTCACCTAACGAAGGGATTAGTGTGTTCCGACAGAAACTGGAAAATATAGAAGATGCGGTCACTAAGTTCAACGGCGAAGTCATCGTAGCCGGAGACTTCAACGCTAAATCGGCTGAGTAGGGCACTGCTTTCTCCGAGACCAGAGGTAACGAGGTCGCAGCCTATGCGCAGCGTCTTTTAAAAGAAAAAATCGCAGAAAGAGACTAGTAACTAGGAGCAACCGTCGTGAGACGCAACACGGACTGGATTGAAGTAATGCTAACGCGGTCCCGATCCAGTCTTCCCCGTAACATCTATGAGGTAAGAGAGAGGAGGATGTTTAGTCGGTATTGTTGTCAATAATATTGACTTCCGAGTCCGACATACCCAGGACAAACATCTCGTCCTGGTATACGTAAATGTATTTGACCTCCTTTATAAAAAAAAAAAAAACACACACACACACACACACACACGCACACACACATACACACACACACCTGATGGCATCCCGGCATCGGTGATCAAGATTATAGCCCTGGAATACCCAGACTTACTCCTGAACACCTACAACGCATGCTTGGCAACTGGCACCTTTTCCGCGGTCTGGAAACGGCAGAGATTGGTTCTCTTAGACAAAGGTAAGGGAACCCCCATAACACCTTCGTCGTTTAGACCACTCTGTATGCTAGACATTGCTGGAAAACTGCTCGAGAAGCTCATACAAGGGAGACTTCGCGACGACATCGACCGTGCTGGAGGTTTTGCCACCAACCAGCATGGCTTCCGGAAAGGTCATTCGACAGTCGGAGCGATCAAGAAAGTCATAAAGACAGCAACACAAGCATGGTCTGGTAGCCTCAAAGCTCGTAAAGTATGTCTTCTCCTCACGCTAGATGTCAAAAACGCATTTAACAGCGCAAATTGGGGAGACATTTTAGACGCTCTGGAGCACAAGTTTGACGTGGAGCCAGAAAATCTGGCACTAGTCGACAACTACCTTGACGATAGAAAGCTAATAGTGGAAACTACTGAAGGCCCACAAGAATACGCCATAACGGCTGGCGTGCCGCAAGGCTCAATAATGGGGCCTGATCTATGGAACGCAGACTACGACGAGCTTCTTGAAATCCCGTTGCCAGAGCAAGTAGAGCTAACAGGCTTTGCAGACGACGTTGCAGCCACTATAGTGGCGGACAGCGTGGAAGAGGCCGAACTGCTAGTTCGGGAAACCATCGACACCGTCGAGACTTGGCTCGATAAGCATCACCTGAAACTCGCCAAACAGAAAACCGAGATGGTCGTTTTGACCCGTCAAAAATGGTTTCCAAAACCATTCGCTATGGACATGGGAGGAACAACGCTGACGTCAACAAGGGCCCTGCGGTATCTAGGGGTAATGATAGACGAGAAACTATCTTTCCGTGAACACCTCGACAGTGCATGCAAGAAAACCAGCAAGACTGTGTCTAGCCTAGCACGAATTATGACCAACACCATGGGACCAAGAATAAAAAAGAGAAGAGTTCTTCTAGAAGCAGTCCACTCGGTACTGCTTTATGGAGCGGAGATATGGGCAGACATATTAAAGCAGAAGACCTACCGGCGAAAGATCGCAGCAGTACAGCGGCGAGGCGCTCTCAGGGTTGCCTGCGCCTACCGCACAGTTTCCGAAGCGGCTGTATTGGTCATTGCAGGAGCCGCGCCCATCGACCTATTAGCGTTCGAAAGAGCAAAACTCTATGACGCTAAAGACAGTGATGATAACATGAAGGACGCAAGAACGAGGATAAAGGCGGAAACGCAGCAAGAGTGGCAGGACCGATGGACATCGGGAGAGACGGGCAGATGGACGGCGCGCCTGATCCCAAACATCAACGTCTGGCTCTCTCGGAAGCACGGGGATACGGACTTCTTCCTGACCCAGCTATTGACGGGACATGGGCAGTTCAATGCCTATCTTTTCAAGATGGGTTTGCACAGCACACCAACGTGCAAATACTGCCCGGATAAAATCGACGACGCCGAACACACATTCTTCGAGTGTGCTCGATGGAAGGACTACAGAAGAAGCACCGAAGAGATCATAGGCACCAGGCTCTCCCCCTCAAGCCTGGTGACCTATATGATCAAACAAGAGGAAAACTGGTCAGCTGTTGCAGTTTATGCACAGCACCTCCTGAAAGACAAAATCGCAGAAAGGGACCAGTAGCCAGGAGTAGGCGTCGTGAGACGCAGCACGACTGGATTGAAGTAATGCTAACGCGGTTCCAATCCAGTCCTCCCCGTACCATCTAGGGGAGAGGGGAAGAGGAATGTTTTTTTTAGTGGGTAAAAATCTCCACACTACCGACTATCGATATCTGCCGGAAGATGGGCGGCAGAGTTAACGATACCGGTGTCTTTTGAAGATCTTTTTTCGTACCTCTTTACAACAAAAAAAAAAAAAAAAAAAAAAAAAAAAAACACACACACACACACACACTCGGGGCAGAAGAGATACTGCTACCGGGCGCGTCCCCCCGAGCGGATGGGAGAACGCTCGCTGTCCTTGGATGACACTTAATCTCTTAGTTGCGCGCATATATAAACACATACATACAGGCATACGGACATCATCGCGAAAACATTCAGGGAAGCTTCCTAGGACCTCAAAACGTCGAGATCTGATGAAAACTCGATTTTCGAAAATCGGGGTAAAACCAATAACTTCCTGATTTTAAAAAATTTTCAATTTTCTTAGTGGGAAGTTAAAAATTAATAATATTAAAAAATGTAAGAAATAAAAGCGAATAAAAATTTATTTGTAGAAAAATATAACGAATGTTATGAAAAACAACCTAACAAACGACCGTATAATATTTACCTATTTTAAGTAAACTGAAGTATACGGTCGTTTTTCAAAATATTCGTTATATTTTTTTACAAATTAATCTGTATTTGCTTTTATTCTTTCCTTTTTTTTTTTTAATGTTATTAATTTTTTTTTCTTTATTCAACGTGCCAAAATGTATAATAAGTTTTACATAAAAAGCCCAACTATTCTATGCGTCTAACTATGTATCTTTGCTTTAAACACAAGATGCCGGCACAAAGTGGTCATTTTATGAAATACCTACGCTGATAATGCAATTTAAATATTTTTCACTTAACGCCGACGCTTCTGGAAGTGGTACGTATTTAGTATAGACACTCCATATTTGTAAAAATGCTTGCCGTAAGATGGACGCTGTGGCTTAATGTACAAAGAATAAGCGAAAGGAAATTTAGTATAGACCGGATAGCTCAAATGGTAGAGTAACCGACATGTCTTCGGAAGGTTCTGGGTTCAAATCCCAATCCGAGCTATCTAATAATTTTTTCTCGCATATTCTATAAACTCACATTAAGATGATCCTCTCCACATTCCTTTCTCAATCCTTTTCTACCAATATCCTGTGTAACAGGCCGCTTTTAGCGCCACCTGTTAAGACGTTATTCTCTAATTTTACATTTTTGAATTTAATTTTAAAGGAAATTTTAATTGAGTTCTTATTTTATTTTATGCCCATTGGTTGGATTCACCGCGACCGAGTCGCCTTCGCGTGTAGAAACTCGAACGAAGCTCGATTGCGCGCAAAACCAAAATCTAATGCGATAATACGTAATTTAATTTAGTAAGTAAGTAGCTTTAAGTTAGATTTAAGTACTTAATAATTGTGGCGGTATTAACGACGTCGGCCACGAACCCGCGAAGAGAAACAACGAGGATCATCGATGTGGGTAACCTGCAAGATCATCAACGACGGGAGGATGGCTGTCTCGAGAGCGAGCGAAACGACGGACTGATTGGAACTCGAAGTGAGCAATCGACGCATTCGTGAAGGTGTAAAGCTAGCTGTCGAGCGCGCCAATGCTCCAGCCAATACATCATTCAAAACGTCGATATTGGAAAATTGGACTTACGGCGCCATCTCTGGAGTTCACAGCTAACGACGGACCCAGCAGAGAGGGGAGAGACGAAGAATGCGACATGTGCTGATGTTTCCTTCTTCCACATTTTCGACTTGCCGTGTGCGGACACGTTTTTTACGATACTTAGTTTTTTTTTGGTTATTTTTGGAAAAAATCCTTGAGTAATTCTTGCGTTTGAAATCTAACGTATATTTTAATTAGCCACGACGTAGTGTGCTGATTTTGGGTTGCCGAAAAATAAACACAGTGCGACGATAATTAGCTGTTGCTAATTAGTTACTCGACGAAAGCGTCATAAAGTACGACGCGTGTTTTGGTGTGATTGTTAGTCGACGTGTCCGTGTTCCGAAGAATCAGCAAGTATCCTCACCGAGGAATCCATTATCCAAGAGTCCGACGTGGAAGCCGAGAGCGACTTGGTGGCAGAAACAACCCAGGAATAACTTCAGGTCGACGCTGTGACCAGGATGAGTGGCTTTGTCTCAATTGAAGTAGCTCGTGGGATTCGATTTTGTTAATTAAACAGTTGGATTGGGTTCATTAAATAATTAATTTATTAATTACTAATTGTACTCGACACTAGTCGAGTCATAGTGTAAAAATGTCAAGGCTAAGTTGAGTCAGTCAGCAGAGATAATCCCACGAGGTATTTAGGTACCGCCATATTTTTTTTTGTGTGTGTTTACGGTTGTATAATTAATATTGTTCGTTATAAGAATTACGCTGGTTGATTTTGTACTCCCGGGGTAATCGATGAGTTCGATTCCCCATTGATCGAGCTTCGGGTTCGTGCGATTTACCGACGTTGAGTAAGAGGTTCGCCTACGGAGAGGGAACCCGAGAAACGGCTGCCGCGTCCGAGACAGGCAATCGGACGTAAGTTGCCCACTCTCAGCGGAGCGTTTGGGACTTAGAATAGAATTTGAACTGTGTGAGACCCAGTGACAGAGAACTGAGTGATTATTTAATTTTCTTTTACTTAAGTATTTAATTTAATTATTGAGTAAATTCGACGATTGAATTTTATTATTAAAGTTTAATTAAATTCGGCGACTAGATTATTTAAATCTTGAAATTTAATTTAGCTATTCTTAATTGAATTTTGGCGCATCAATTATCGAGTTTACTCATTTAATTAATCGTTATTAATGAAGGCAAGCGGAGATTTATTTTTTTTTGTGTTATTAATTTTAATTAATCATCATTAATTAAAGCCGGCGATTCGACTTATTTCTTTGAGTTAATAAATTGTTATTAACTGAATTTAGCGAAGATTAATTTTTTTTTGTTAATTTACTGAAATTAACTGAATTGATGCAACGATTTATGTTTTATTATCTTGCTTAACTGTATTTACTTGAGTTCAGCGAAGATTATTGTTTTATTTAGTTAATTAATTGCCGTTAATTAATTTGAGCGAAGATTGATTGATCTGATTCGATAGTTATTAATTTAGCTGAGCGAAGGTTCATTATTTTTTTTTTTTGGTATTTAGCGAGTGATAATTAAGTGGATTATTATGATTAACTCATTGTTATTATTGCGGCGACTTTGGACTTTTCCTTGTTCGGGTTGCAAACTGCGAATCGACGACAGCGTCGACGATTATTGTTATTAATTTTCTTTGCGTTTACCTTCTTGATTTGTCAATATTAACCAATCGTTGTCGGTTATTGTTAATAAATTTATAATTTAATTTTTTTTTATTAATTTTTTTTATTAATTGCGAATTAATGCGAGCAATCCCGAGTACTTTCCTCGTTCCTCTATAATTAAGTCGTACCCTTAAGGCCCGCCACCCGACGGAGAGAGTCCCGGACCGGAGTAGCCGGAAATCGACGTGATCGGAGCAACGCTCCTGGCGCCCAACAACAGGTAAAGCAGGTAGGCCAGATTATTTATTTCGGACTTCGTCCTCGCTAACGCACGGGGACGAAAATACCCGTTATACCTGTTACGTGAATGTAGAACGCTTCACGTAATAATTACCGTAACTCCTATTCTTTCCCGCTTCACAGCATTATTTATATTTGCTCCCAATGGAAGTGGTACTGAGACTCTCAGGACCATACTGTCTTGCCAAGCCTGCTATGCATACGTGTAAAAAATACAATAGCACCATTACTATACTACATAGTAAATAACGCCATACTTATGAGACTCGTTACAATACTGAATTGCAATATTACACATACTATTTTAGTATCGGTCTGGAGACCATACTAACATTGTGTTAAACGCCATCCATTTCTCTCCGTGTGAGCTCTTCGAGCTCAAAAATACAGTTTATGTGTTGTTTTGAGCTCTAAGAGCTAAAAGAGATAACTTTTCTATGCTTTTGAACTTTTCGAGCTCAAAAGTCTAATAGAAGTTTGATAAAACACTATTTTTTGAATTTTCAAATCGCAATAACTTTTGAATGAATGGACCGATTTTCACGCGGTTGGTAACATTCGACACAGTTTTTTAAGCTTCACGAAGAATCTTCAAGTTTAAATTGATAGAGCGAAAAATTTCGGAGTAACTCTTTTTTCGGTTTTCTTTCATCAACGATAACTCACGAACGAATCAACCGATTTTGACCGGACTGGTGGCGATCGACGTGGTTTTTTGATGTTAAAAGCTGATTAGTTTTTGGAATAGATCGGTAAAGTCGTTTAAAAGTTATTTCAAAAAAACCACTTTTGAAAAAAACTTTTTTGTAGTTTTTTTGCGATTTCTCAAAATCTACTGGTCCGAATCGTTCTAAAGTATATTCAAAGTCTAAGTTTGGTCAAGCCTAGTGATGCGAAATGACGGTCATTTTTAACTTTGGTAAAATCACGAGCAATTGACGAGCAAAAATTGATGGAAAATAACTAACTTTTACATTATTTATAATTCATTGAATATTATAAAAATTAAAGTCTAACATATACTCATTCAAATATATTGATTTCGAAATGAACGTTTGAGCGTAATATTAAAATTTATAAAAGATAAATAATGCCTCGAATTTATTATTACAAATAAACAACCATAGACTAAAAATTAGTAAAAATAAATATGAAGGACATTGTTGTTTCTTTATACGTCAGTCTCATTTTTGTAAAACTGAAAATTATTGTTTTTCAAATTGGAAAACAGTGAAGTAGAATTACAATTCGTGTAATATAAATAAAATTTTCTGGTAACATTACAGTGCACTGTGTCATTTTACAATGAAGATTGTAAAAATAAAAAAAAGCTTTTTAAATTTTTTATGAGATTATTGTAATATAAATTACAATATTTTTTTGTGATTTTACATACAATTATGCCGAATCAGATCACAAATAATGTTTGCAAAATTAAAAAGCTTTTTCTTAAAAATTGACGAACGGTTCTGCAATATTACAATACGTGTTAGGTTTATACAAGAAGATTGTAAATTTACAATACATCTTGGTAGATTTCCTGACAGGTATTGGAAAATTACATGAATTGTATTTTATTTCGCATTGCTATACACTGATTTGTAATTTTACATATCATTTATTTTGTAATATGATTGTAATTTTACAAAAATTTTTAACAGTGTATGTATGTAAATCTCTCGTAACTTTTGAACGGCTTATCTGATTCGATCGAAATAAGCGGCATTCTAAAGAATTTAATTGCTCTTACATTTCTGATATTAATTCTAAAAATTCGAGTCAATCAATTTTGAGAAATCTCAAAAATTAAATTTCCAAAAATTCGTTATTTTGGAATAGCTTAAACCGCTTTACCAATCAATTCCAAAAACTAATCAGCTCTTAACCTCAAAAAAACACGTCGATCGCCGCCAGCCTGGTCGAAATCGGTTGATTCGTTCGTGAGATATCGTTGTCGAAAAAAAATTGAAAAAAATATTTTTTTTTTTTTAGAATTTCTATGATATTTTTAGTCTGACCAGTTCGTACTATGATTTCTTACAGAGCTCAAAATACTGCGTTGAATGCCGTGAATTGCGAGAAAATCAGTTGATTCATTCAAAAGTTATTACGGTTTAAAAATTCAAAAAATAGTAATATAAAACTTCTATCAGACTTTTGAGCTCGAAGAGCCTAAAATAAACTAAAAATAACATTTTTGAGATCTTCAAACAAAATAAGTGAAATGTTGAACGTTTACGTACACTGATAGAAGGATTTGTTGATAGTTAAAAATATTTGTTAATATTTAACAAATCATTTATTAGAGATCACTTTTTAGTCCTTAAAAAATATTTGTTAAGGACTAAAAAAGATTTATTAAGATTTAATAAATGAATATCAAATTTATTAAATACAAACAAATCATTTTAAATACTAAGATATATATTTGTTTAATACTAAAAAGTGGTCTTAGTCCAGTCGGCAGGGAAATATTAGGCCGTTTGTTTACGACTTCCAATGCAAATGAGGTAAATTGCAATTTTTTTTTTTAAATACTCAGAAAAATATGTAGATCATTTTTACAAAAAAAAAATGGCGGAAATTCAATTTTTTAAAAAATAGCCTTTTTGCAAGTAGCTTTACATTGAAATATCTCGGAAACTACGCAAAAGTAGTCGAGACATACTACGTATGAATTAAATAAGGAACAAAATGAGACAAACCCGATGTCTCTACGACCAATATTTTACGAGATATTAATTTTTTAATAAAAAAAAACGCGGTTCCGCTCAAGCGCTGATAAATAAATAGCTGTATCTCGGCGAAAAATCATTCGATTTACTTTTTTTGTAATTAAAGCTATTGTTGTCCTCTATAAGCAAAAAAATCAGCTAAGTTCAAAAAAATTTTTTTGAATTTATATGAATAATTTTCTGTTTTTCGAATTTTTGCATTAAAAAATAGTTAAAATTAAAAAAAAATTATTTTTTTTGCATAAAAATGTTTTTCCGTCAACAAAGAATCAATACGAAAAAAAAAAATTTTTTTTTTTAATTTTTTTAATGCAAATAAACAGTTAAAAAGTTTAAAAAAATATGAGCTCTGCGGGGATTCGATCTCCGGATCCGAGGAAGTGCGCGTGCGCCATTACCCTCAAACCGTTGTCGGAGAATGCTGGAGGAAATAATAATAATGTGAAGCGAATAATAACAATAGTAAGTGCCCGCCCAGATTTTCATCATTTTTATAATTTTTTCTAAGTCTTAATTAACTTTTGAAAAATCAATTACTAGAGCATTTTTTTGTTTTTTATTTTAGCCATTGTTTTATTTGTTTTTTTAATTTTTAAATCTTAACATCGATTATATAGTCATTGTTGAAGTAAAAAAAAGCACGTGAAACTTGAGGAAAAAAAATATTAAAATAGCTGAATTTCATCGATTTTGAAGAACATATATCGAATATTTCTAAACAAAAATTTAATTTTAAAATTGCAGCTTAAATAACGAATTTAATAAATTTTGAAAGAAATGCTTTTAGAGACAATGTAAATACATGCCATTATCACTTTGAAAAATAGTTTTAATCGATATTTTCATGAAGATACCGATTGTTAAAGTTTTTAATTGTCGGATGTCGGCTGAATTCACACGCATATTTTTTAAACGATTAAAGAACAGTAAAAATGCAATTTTCTGAGGAAAATAGCTTTTCAACGTTTATAAATTCAACGTATATTATAATTTTTTCAAATTATTCGTAATTTAGTTGATTAAATAAAAAATTATCATCTACAAAAATATCAAATTTTTCAACGGGCCCAAAAAAATTAAATCTACAGCGAAAAAAACAAGAATTTCATTTTGATTTCAACTTTAACTTTGACTAACTTTCAAAAAAGTGTATTTAGCTAAAAATGTTAAAAGACGTTTCCTGTAGGGGATTAAATTCCTTTTAAGAACCTATATTGGATTTTTTCCAGATACTGATTTTTCAGTGAATTTTAAAATTCCAAAGTTAAAAAATCAAAGTGTGAAATCATACCAATTTTCAAGGCGTGGTAATAAGACAACGTTTCATCTGACAAAAAATTTCAGACTTTTTTTGTTGACCATTAAATTCTCTTAAAAAATGTTTCTAAGTCAATTTCATTTACATCGATGGTTTAGAAGTTATGAAACAAAATGCCGTTCTGGAAAAAAAAATCAAAAACTGCGATGATAGGTCTCTCTCAATATTAATATTAAGGACTCAAATTCTCACAATATTTTTTTTCTTTTCATCCCAAATAATATTTTCGATATACTTTAAAAAAAAAATTGTTGATTTTTTTTAGCCCAGTTTAATTAATATCCATAATAAATAATTATCTTGAATTAAACATAAAACATAAAATAAATAAATATTAGTGTAAATATGCTTGTTAAAAATATCGCGTGCCTAATGCAAAAAGGGCGCATAACTACAGATTAGTAGGGATCCATGCTAAGAGGGCACATAAAAAAATTATTTTTTGTCATTCTTAAAATCACTCAAAGCACAAGGATATGTAAAAAAAAAAATTAGGAAAACGGTTGACCCTAAAGGCCATCCCTGCTACTTCCCGCTACCTCCATACCTAAGTGCTCAACAATTCACTTATTTTTTAAGCTCTTCGAGCTCAAAAATATAATTTATGTGTAGTTTTGAGCTCTCCGAGTTCAAAAGGCTAATGGAAGTTTTATAGAACACTATTTTTTGAATTTTCAAACCGCAATAACTTTTGAATGAATTAACCGATTTTCTCGCGGTTTAAGGCATTCAACGCAGTTTTTTGAGTTCTTTGAAAAATCTTAAAGCGTAAACTGGTCAGACTAAAAATTTCATAGAAATTCTGAAAAAAACAATTTTTTCAATTTTCTTCGACAACGATATCTCACGAACAAATTAACCGATTTTGACCGGGCTGGTGGCAATCGACATGGTTTTTTGAGGTTAAGAGCAGATTGGTTTTTGGAATTGATCGATTTAGCCGTTTAAAAGATATTTCAAAAAAATGAATTTTTGGAAATTTTATTTTTGAGATTTCTCAAAATTTATTTACTAAAATTCTGTAAATTAGTATCAGAATTCTAGGGGCAAAGAAACTCGTCAAAACGCCGCATATTTCGATCGAATCAGATGATCCGTTAAAAAGTTATAAGAGATTTACATACATATACATATATATATACACACACACACACACACACACAACCGGAGAAACTTGCGAAGTACCACTAGACACTATCAAGATCCGTAAGGCCTACAGAGGTACGCAAACGGCTACAGTGACACTACCAGCAGCTGGAGCACAACAGCTACTGGAAGGAAGCGGCAAAATAAGGATTGGCTGGGTCAATTGCCGAATAAGAGCAACTAGAAGACCAGTCCAATGCTTTAAATGCTGGCACTTCGGACATGTTGGGTCCCAATGTAAAAGCCAAGTAGACCGGTCTAAACTCTGCATCAGATATGGACAAGAAGGGCACCGTATCTCTGACTGTAAAAATCCTGCCAAGTGTGCAATATGTGCTGAGCAGCAAGGAGCAAAGGACGTGGCTCACCATGCCGGCACCCACAGGTGCCCGGTATTTCAGGAGGCGCTCCAGAAGTTGACGAACAAACAACCATGAGGATACTACAGCTCAATCTCAACCATTGTGAGGCAGCGCATGACCTGCTCATGCAATCCGTGCGAGAATTAGAGCTTGACTTGGTACTAATAGCAGAGCCATATAAACACCTGAGTACCCAACCCTGGGAATCTGATAGCACATCCAAAGCTGTCATCTGGTCATGTGGCAAGCTCCCTTTCCAAAATGCAGTCGACAACAGCAATGCCGGCTTGGTAGCAGTATCAGTAGAGGGCATCCGCTTCTATAGCTGCTACGCACCACCTAGCCTCTCCATTGTTGACTTCACTGATTTCTTGGATCGACTAACTGAAGATGCGAAGCAATACCATCCAGTAGCGATAGCCGGAGACTTCAACTCCTGGGCAGTTGACTGGGGCAGCAAACATACCAACGCACGAGGGAAAGCACTACTAGAGGCCTTTACTACACTAGATGTAGTTTCGCTCAACAGTGGTGATACGCTGACCTACACCAAAGGTGACGCAAGCTCAATTGTAGACCTCACTTTTGTCAGTAATAGCCTTGCTAGAGGTGATTACAACTGGAAAGTGTTGGACATCTACACTTCCAGCGACCATCATGCAATATTCTGGGAAATATCGAACGACCAGAACCTCAAGAGACCAATCAAGCAGTCTAACATCGTTGGTTGGAAGGTGAAATCTTTTGACCCAGAAGCATTGCTAATAGCCCTCGATGGTGATCCGATCAACACTGGATGTGCAGAACAACATACTAAGGACCTGATGAGAAGAGTAACACATGCTTGTGATGCCAGTATGCCTCGTAAATGTGGCATAAATTCGAGACCTTCGGTGCATTGGTGGAACGACCACATCAGCGTCCTCCGTAAAGAGTGTCATAGAAAGAAAAGAATCTCCCAGCGCGGCTATCAACGGCTCAACTCAGTGGAGCTGATCGCAGAGAACAAAAAGGCGCGTCGTGAACTGAATAAAGCCATCAAAGAGAGCAAAAGAAGATGCTGGAAAGAGCTTATATACGAGATGGATAAAGACGTGTGGGGTAGGCCTTATAAGGTGGTTATGACCCACCTGAAAAAACAACAAATGCCATCACCTATGTGTCCTCAACTTCTTCAGAAAATCGTCACTGCACTGTTCCCACAGCAACGCAACTTCGATTACCAGTTGGCGCCAGGCGAACTGGACGACATTCCACCTGTCACTGAAGAAGAACTGCTGGAAGCCTGTAACCGTGTAGGGAATAATAAAGCACCGGGATTGGACGGAATCCCTAATATAGCCTTGAAAACCATCATAAAGGGAGCTCCAACATTATTCCTCGACGCTTATAATGCATGCCTCAAGGAGGGGACTTTTCCTCAAAAAAAATTTGCTTTGCCATATCAAAGCAAATTTTTTTTTTTTTAGAAGTGGAAACAGCAACGATTGGTACTGTTACCTAAAGGGAAGAAACCACCAGAAGAACCGTCATCTTACCGACCACTTTGCATGCTAGATACGGCGGGTAAGATATTTGAGCGCATAATTCACCAGAGAATTGAAGCAGTAGTCGACCCACTCCTGGCAGACAATCAGTATGGATTCCGGAAAGGACGATCAACCCTGGACGCAATCAAACAGGTTGTTGATTCGGCCAAGGAAGCAATCGCAGGAACCAGATGGATAGGTGGAACGAAGAAGTATTGCCTGGTGGCGACACTAGACATCAGAAACGCCTTCAACTCCGCCAATTGGAAATGTATCATGCAGGCCCTCCAAGAGAAGAATGTACCAGAATACCTGCTTAAGATCGTAGCAAGCTACTTTGAAAACAGGGTCCTGAAGTATGACACGAAGAACGGTCCGAGGGAGTATGATATTACTGGAGGGGTACCACAAGGTTCAGTTCTAGGCCCGCTCCTGTGGAACATTATGTATGACGGTCTATTAAGACTAACTCTGCCAAGAAACGTCAAACTCGTAGCATATGCAGATGACGTAGCCGTAGTGATCGTTGCCAAACACCTTGACGAGATAAATCATATGTTCGATCTCACTTTTGAGCACGTTAACCGGTGGATGGACGCAGTGAACCTGCAACTGGCGCAACACAAGACTGAGGCAGTACTTATTACCAGCAGAAAAGTGGTAGAGACCATTAAGCTGAAAGTCGGCGAACAAGAAATCACATCGCAACCTTATATCCGATATTTGGGAGTGATGCTTGATGCCCAAACTCAACTTCAAGCAGCAAGTGGAACATGTCAGTGCCAAAGCGTCAGTAGTGAGGGCTAGTCTCGCACGACTGATGCCGAACGTCGGAGGCCCAAAACAGAGCAGGAGGCTATTATTGTCATCAGTAGTCACATCAGTGCTCACTTACAGAATATCCATTTGGGCCGACGCATTAAAGACGCAAGAATCATGGAGAAAGGCTGGACCAGTATATCGACTGAGTGCCCTACGAGTAGCTAGCGCCTTCCGCACAATATCAGAGGAAGCAGTGTGTGTTATTTCCGGTACTTTGCCTCTCAGAATCCTAGCTGAGGAAAGACGGAACCTATATCAACGACAAAGGTCAACCACACTGAGCCCTTAAGAACTTAGAAGGGAAGAACGGCAACACAGCATCGCAAGATGGCAACAAGACTGGAATGTTTCAGAGAAAGGTCGGTGGACGTACCGTCTCATACCTCGGATTGATGTGTGGTTCAGCCGGAGTCACGGTGAGATCAACTATTATTTAACGCAGATGTTATCAGGACACGGATGTTACCGGAAGTATCTTCACCGCTTTAAGCACGATGATACCCCAGAGTGCCCGTCCTGTCCAGGGGTCAATGAAGATGCGGAGCATGTTTTCTTTGTGTGTCCACGTTTCAACCAACAGCGCGATGAGTTGGGGAAGATTCTGAAAAAGAGAACCCAACCAGAGTCAATAGTAGAAGCAATGTTGTCGTCAGAAGCTGCCTGGAACGCCACAAGCACTTTTGCTACAAAAGTGCTTACCGAGTTGCGATCCACTGAGGAGGAAAGAGCGAAAGACAGAATCTAGAAGGAAGAAATAACATCTTAGCCACCAGAAGGAAGAGCGGCAGCTAATTCCTCCCCCCGCGAAGAAATGCCTTACGGCGGTACCATGGGGGATCAGAGGATAGAAGAGAAAGGGGTTTAGGGTTTAGTGGGTAGGGGCGTCAGCGTCGAGTTTTAGTATGACGCTGCGTCGAGTCGCCACATATCCAGGCCAAACAGCTATGCCTAGAATCCGTAAAAAGGATTCCCCTAAAAACATACACACACACACACACACTCGGGGCAGAAGAGATACGGCTACCGGGCGCGTCTTCCCGAGCGGATGGGAGAACGCTCGCTGTCCTTGGATGACACTTAATCTCTTAGTTGATGAGGTACAGCGGGTAGGAGCCAAGCAAAATAACCAAACAAAATAAGCTCCCGTAGACAAAACTCCCTTTTAATGGGTTGGTCACACTAACTGACCTAGCAAGACGATTGGTTCCTGCTGTAACTCACTGGGAGTGTCCGGAACCTGTATCGTAGTTTCCGGCGATGCAGGCCACGGCTGACGAGAGCTTGCTCTGCCGAGGTGAAAGCTGCAGCAGTGGATCAGGAGCCAGCCACTTCGGGCCTTGATCAGGAAGTACGCAGTGAGTGTTAGAGATCGGAATCTTCACCGCTCCGAGCGAGTCAAGTCCGTCCGTGTATTTCGGGACTGGCTAAGTGTCGGCTAGGCCTCAGGGAACTGGGGTAGGAGTACTATTTCCGAGGGTACACCCGTTCCTAGTTATGGCAACCCGCTCCACTCCGTACGATGCGCTGGTAAATCAAAAAGTATGAGTAACTTACAGGAAATAAACAAGAATAGAAACGGGCTTCATGCTCAACAAGCAGCGATTGAAGCAAGCGCTGACATGAAGAGAACGCAAGCGTTGGAGCGCCTTGAGAAGCTGACCATTGAGCTGCAAGAGTTTGTCCAAACTAAGGTCAATATCCACAAGGAGATAAAGACCAAGACAACCGGTGTAGTCAATGCTCTTGGAAGATCTTGGCTTCGTAACAGCATGGGTAGATGGCCTCCGCTTCTACAGTTGCTATGCACCACCTAGTCTCTCTAATGAGCATTTTGAAGACTTCCTTGATCGGCTAACTGAGGACGCAAGAAAACACTTTCCCGTGGCAATAGCTGGTGACTTCAATTCCTGGGCAACAGACTGGGGCAGCAAGTTCACTAATACACGTGGAAAAGCACTTCTCGAGGCAATGGTCACTCTGGACGTGATCCTTCTTAATACCGGTGACACGCCAACGTATACTAAGGGAGAGGCAAACTCAACTGTCGACCTTACATTTGTCAGCAGTTGCTTAGCTCGAAGAGGTTTTTCTTGGAAAGTATTGAACATCTATACAGCCAGTGACCATAGTGCGATACTATGGGAAATATCAACTGGCCAGAAACTAACAAGAGACAACAGGAGCGCTAGCGCGGTTGGGTGGAAAGTTAAGTCTCTCGACCCCACTGCTTTAGTAGTAGCCTTAGACTGCAATCCGATCATCGTAGAAACTGCTGAAGAGAAGACCAAGGACCTAATGAGAAGAGTCACCCAGGCTTGCGACGCTAGTATGTCTCGGAAACGTCGCATAAATTCAAGACCTTCAGTGCACTGGTGGAACGATCACATTACCATTCTACGCTCAAAGTGTCTTAAAAAAAGAAGAAAGTCTCAGCGTGGCTACAGACGATCTAACTCCGCAGAGCTGTTGGCAAAGTATAAAAAGGCCCGTCGAGAACTGAACAGAGCCATCAAAGAAAGCAAAAGACGTTGCTGGAAGAAACTGGTCGCAGAAGTCGAGAAAGATCCATGGGGCAGACCGTATAAGGTGGTCATGACCCACTTGAAATGCCAACCAATGCTATCACCTACGTGTCCACAACTCCTAGAGAAGATTGTTACTACGTTGTTTCCCCAACAGCTGGTATTCACCTACAAGTTGGAACAGCTCAATTCTGAAGACATCCCAACTATCACGTTGGACGAGTTGATAGAGGCAGGAAATCGAGTAGGGAATAATAAGGCGCCGGGATTGGACGGAATTCCTAATATTGCCCTGAAATCAATCCTTAGGGCAGCACCGACATTATTCCTGGACGTTTACGATACATGCCTGAAGGAAGGGACTTTTCCCCAGAAGTGGAAACAGCAACGGCTAGTGTAACTTCCGAAGGGGAAAAAGCCGCCGGAAGAACCGTCATCCTACCGACCACTCTGCATGTTAGACACGGCCGGCAAGATATTCGAGCGCATAATTCATCAGAGAATAGAGGCTTTAGTCGATCCACTCCTAGCAGAGAACCAGTTTGGTTTCCGAAAAGGACGGTCAACTCTGGATGCTATCAAATTGGTTGTTGATATAGCCAAGGATGCAATCGCCGGAACGAGATGGAAGGGTGGAAAGAAGAAATACTGCTTGGTGGCTGCTTTGGACATCAAGAATGCCTTCAACTCCGCTAACTGGGACTGCGTTATGCGGGCTCTAGAAGAAAAAAATATACCAGGATACCTTCGCAGAATAGTAGCGAGCTACTTCACGAACAGGCTCCTGAAATATGACACGACGAATGGTACGGAAGTGTACGAAATCTCCAGACGAGTGCTACAGGGATCAGTCTTAGGTCCTCTGCTATGGAACATCATGTATGATGGCCTCCTGAGAATAGCATTGCCTACGGGAGTCAAACTTGTAGCATATGCGGATGACGTAGCTGTCGTGATTGTCGCAAAGCACCTCGAAGAGATGGAAATGGCATTTGATATTACATTCAGACGAGTCAATTTGTGGATGGACATGGTGAACTTGCAACTAGCCAAGCATAAAACCGAAGCAGTGCTCATCACCAGCAGAAAAACGGTAGAAACTATCAAGTTGAGAGTCGGAGAACAAGAAATCACATCACAACCATTTATCCGTTATCTGGGAGTGATTCTGGATGCACGACTCAACTTCAAACAGCAGGTGGAACATGTCAGCGCCAAAGCGTCAGTAGTGAGGGCTAGTCTCGCACGGCTGATGCCTAACATCGGAGGCCCAATGCAGAGCAGGAGGCTACTATTGTCATCAGTAGTCACATCAGTGCTCACTTACGGAATATCCATTTGGGCTGATGCACTGGAAACCCAAGAATCATGGAGAAAAGCTGGACCAATATACCGCCTGAGTGCCCTACGAGTAGCTAGTGCCTTCCGCACTATATCAGAAGAAGCAGTGTGCGTCATTGCTGGAACCCTACCTCTTTTAGCAAAGGAAAGACGGGCCCTTTACCAACGAAAAAGGTCAACTGCACTGAGCCCTGAAGAACTTAGAATTGAAGAACGGCAGAAGAGCATAGGCCGATGGCAACTACAATGGGATGCTGCAGAGAAGGGTAGGTGGATGCACCGTCTCATACCTCGGATCGACATTTGGCTTAACCGGAATCACGGTGAGGTCAATTACTATCTTACGCAGATGTTGTCGGGACATGGGTGTTTTCGAGAGTATCTACACCGCTTTAAGCACGATGACTCTTCGGAGTGCCCATCCTGCCCAGGAGCTGCTGAAGACGCGGAGCACGTCTTCTTTGTATGTCCTCGTTTCGATCCACAGCGTGAAGAACTGGAGAGGATCCTGAACCAGAGAATGCAACCAGATTCACTAGTGGAAGCAATGTTGTCATCAGAAGCTGCCTGGAACGCTACCAACACGTTTGCAACAGAAGTCCTTAAAGACTTGCGTTCCACCGAAAGAAGAAGAGCAAATAGCAGAAGATAGAAGGAAGGTAGTTAACACCTTAGCCACCAGAAGGAAGAGCAGTAGCTAGATCCTCCCTTCACGAAGTAATGCCTGACGGCGGTTTCCATGAGAGATTAGAGGAAAGAAGAAAAAGGGGTTTGGGGTTTAGTGGGTAGAGGCATTAGTGTCGAGTTTTAGTATGACGCTGCGTCGAGTCGCCACATATCCAGGCCAAACAACTGTGCCTAGAATCCGTAAAAAGGATTCCCCCCCCTAAGGGAAAAAAAAAAAACACACACACACACACACACATACAGACATACAGACACGGTGACATCACTGCGGAAATAGTCAGGAAAGCTTCCTAAGACCTCAAAACGTCGAGATCTGATGAAAACTCGATTTTCGAAAAACGGGGTGAAAACAATAACTTCCCGATTTTTGAAAATTTTCAATTTTGTTAGCGGGAAGTTAAAAATTCGAGCATCCTAAAGTTAAAAGGGCGTAATTCAAGACATGCGCCTTTTTAGCTTTTAGAAAAGTAGTGCCTAAAGCTAAAAGGGCGCATAAAAAAAATTGAAGTTTTTATAAAAAATTTTGATAAATAGCTTCACAAGACATGAAATAAAAATTTAATAAATAAAAAAAAAATTTCTTAACTGCCAGTCCCTATACGATTACAACTTTACATTTCTCTCCAAGGCAAAGAAGAATTTTGAAAAAACGCTCTTCTACATAAAAGATTTTTAATTATCTATTTCGTAGCAAAGCGTTTTTTCGAAAATTCTCATTTGTTTAATAGAAAAACATAAAACTACAATAGCTTTATAATCATGAGTGCAACAAGGATAGTACCGTTTTCTGCAGTGAGTGCGACACGAGAAAAAGAAGCAATTGGCTGTTAAGTACTTGAACAATATTGAAAAAATAATCATTTTTAACTATTTTTATACAAGCAATAGATAAATAAATTAATCGAAAACTAATGAGATTAAAATAATTTTCAAATAAAAAATAAATTAATACAATCACGCATATTTAGCAATTTTTAAAAATATTTTTAATTGTATTTTTAAAAGAATGTATGTATCGTTAGAATACGCCTCTTTGACTCTACCGTTTTTTTTTTTTATTTTTAGGCTAAAAATAAGCATTTTAATGAATTGTTTAGAAAAAAATGTATAGGCCCTTTAAGCTTTAGGAAATCAATGTTTCATTTTTAGGCGAAGAATATGTCAACCAGTCGATTGGTGATAAAAAAAAAATTATGCGCCCTCTTAGCTTTGCAAAACTAAAAGGGCGCATACTTTACTATGCGCCCTTTTACCTTTTGGCACGTGACATAAGATTTAATAATAATTTATTATTGATATAAAGGAAAATGTAAATTTACTATTTAACCGATTAGCCATTTAACTGATTAATCAGTTAACTGATTAACTCATTTAACCGATTAACTAGTTAATCGGTTTAACCGGTTAATTTGGATTAACCTGGTTAAACTTTATGGCCGGTTTAGTCGGCCAAATTGTACAGCACTGATAATAATAACCAAAATAATTGTTCCTAGTTATTCTCATATAATTAATAATAATAAAAATACTCCAATAGTACAAAATTATGTCACCTTATTCACAACATATGTAAAAAGGGTCCCAAGAAGAATTCGATTTTTAGAGCTAATGATTAAACTTTTATGCTACTTTCTTTAATAACAAAGCACCAGAAAAATAAAAACTTTTCTTCAACGGAACTTGGTTCCTTCAAGAGTTCAGATTGTATGATGATTTTTTTTCAATTTTTAAATTAATATTTCACGCTCAAAAAAAATTATTTTTTCGGTTTTACCTCCTCTAGTATTAGCGCGCCGGCCGCTACCGCACGGAACTCTACTGCACGCTTCATGCCCAAAGCGGTTAAGGTAGTGCTTTACTCTCGACACGTCAATTTTTAACATTAAATAAACATGATTAATTTCAGAACTATAATTCCAAGAGTCGAGACTTTTTTGAGGAATTTCCCACCTCTCTAAAGATCTTTTTCACTATTTTATCTGTCACTTATAGTTATTGAGTCATTAACAAAAATCTAAGTTCTCTTTTCGTTTATGTTTTTTGTTAATAATAATTTGAAATTTTGATCTCCGGAAAAAACAAAAAATTCTCCTTCCGCAAAATATGTTCCACACCTAATGAACTATTGCTCATATTTTTGCCATAATTCTAAAGATTTCTTACAGAAAACTCACTTAAGGGGCACACCTAGTGTGACAGTCTAAAAAAAAAGCGATTTTTGGCAATTAAAAAAAAAACTACTGTATCAATTGTTTTAAAATTCTAAACGTATATTTATAAATATTTTAAGAATACACAGTAAAATTTTTGAAGAAAAAAATTAAATATTTTTCGAGTTACACGCGATCTCCGACGGCGCTAAAAAAAAAGAAGGTCTTCCACTGCTGCAGTGATTCGGCTTTCTCCGTGGATGAAACCAAAAAAAAATATTCTCGTTGAACTAGAAGATATTGTCCGTACAATGTCCTGTACAAATGATCTACGGCCGAAAAAAAATGTCAAAAATTTGAGTTCCTTGTTAAAAAATTTTCTTGCATACAATTTTTCAATATTACCTTCTTTTGAGATATACATATCAGACCGTTTCAAGTCAAATCGAACAAATTTCTTAAAAAAAAAAAATACACAAAAGTATCTAATACTGATATCAATTAGTGAAATCATATTTAACATTCAATAACTAAGTATACGTGTATTTATTTATGCAATCTTTTGGACAATGTTGCTTTTTTATTTGAATTAATTTCATTTGTCATCCATTAGATATAATTGTCTTATTTGATACATGTGCAATAACTAGACCTCTTCAAAACTTTTACTTAAAAAATAATAATCAAATTAATAAATTAGTAAACTTCTTTTCTAAATGCTTCTGTAAATAGAATCGTTTTTTGATTAATTTTCAAGTTTCAAGAATTTGATATTTAACAAACTATTTATTCAAAGTGTAATGCATAAATTGTAACAATAATAAGCTAGATTAAAAGGACTTTACTATGCATAAAAAATTATGAATAAGAAGCTAATACATCGAATTTATTCTTTACAGTAGATAATTCTGTGGATTCTTCATTAGTATCTTCATCGGTATCATCTTCATAGTGGTGTTTACTTTGGGATTTTTCATCGTTTTCGGAATTTTCGGATGAAGAAAAATCACTCTCTTGATCAGTTTTCATTCCATATTTATTTCCTTGAACCCCTTTAATTTTTTCAATGTCGGAATGATTTTCCCATTTTTCTATAAGTATTGAATGAAAATGATATATAATTTATTATAATTAAGTCATTATACGTTAGGTATATTAGACATAACTTGTTATTTATTAATACCCAGTGAACACATGACTTCAATATGACGTCATTAATAAGTCATAGGAATGTCACAATATTTTACGTAAATATGACGTAAAATTGACCTGTCTTGTGATCCAATTATGATGTAAAAATATATGATATATTTTTGACATCATACTGATGTAAGTTTATTACTTCTCTATGATGTAACGGAAATGACTTAGATATTACGCACAACTGACATAATATATAAACTAAAATATTACGTAACATTAATGCCATCATTGTATGTCATAACGACGTAAGTTTAACATCATGCATTTACATCAGTGACAAGTCACGGCTGTACGTAATCTTGACGTAAGTTTAACATCATGCGTTTACATCAGTGACAAGTCACGGTCGTACGTAATACCGATACCATTTGTGAGTCATTATTTAACATCAATAATTTGTCACAATTGTACATAATACTGACATAATTTGAAAGTCATTTTCTAAATCAGTGACAAACGATTATTTTCCATAATATTGATAAAATTTGGGGGATGTATTTGTTTAATATTATCGATTAATCAAAATTTATCAAATATAAAACTTCTTTAACAAGATGTCTAATTTACAATTAATCGCTAAATATTAGTGAAAATTGATTTAAAATTTAGTAAGAATCAGGAAGAGGTAAACAGCTGATTTAAGCCGGTACCTTGCAAATTTAAGTCCGTTCTTAATAACAAAAATTTATAATTTATAATATTAATGAATATATCTAACATATTAGCAAATAACATACAAAATATTTTTCATTTACGTTTTTAAGAAAAAAACATACAAATTAAATACATGTGGGATATAAATTTTTTATATCTTTGCTTGTATGTTTCCATACACTGCAGAAAAAAAATCTTGACTCAAAGGTAAATTTCTTTGGACCAAGAATATATTAGAGATGACTGAAAATTTTGTGAATGAAGTCAAAATTTCTTGACACTAAAACACTTCTTGCTCCAATATAACTTCGGCCTCCGTCAAAATTTTCTTGGTGCAAGAAATACATTTTTTTCGGTGCATATGTTTCTCACTTATATTTTTTCCATGAATTTAGGTACTTTTATCCATTGTAAAAATATTTTCGACTTCATTCAGTATAAATGACTTGGTGTGAAACTGATAACAAAATACCGAGTTCAATTTATGTGGCATGAACTCTAAATTTTTAAACCGTCAAGCGAGTAAACATATAATTTCTTATGATTTCGCGTCAAAAAATTAAAAGTCAGTCATTTAAATTGTGTAAATTTAACATTTATTGTGTTAAATCAACATAAAAAAATGTTAAACATTTATTGTGTTAAATCAACATAAAAAAATGTTAAATATTTAACACAAAAATTTTTAACACTAAAGTTTTTGACGCAATGACGCAAAATTTTTTACTGTGTAAAATACTATTAGTCTCGTCAATAACAATCATGGAACTGTTTGAATTATTTCAAATACAATGTTTCATAAGTAGCAGCACTAATGTCAGAAAATTATTTTTCAAGTAATAGTGCAATATTTAAATGACTGACATTTAATTTCTTGACCCGAAATCATAAGAAATTATATGTTTACTCGCTTGACGGTTTAAAAATTTAGAGTTCATGCCACATAAATTGAACTTGGTATTTTGTTATCAGTTTCACACCAAGTCATTTATACTGAATGAAGTTGAAAATATTTTTACAATGGATAAAAGTACCTAAATTCATGGAAAAAATATAAGTGAGACATATGCACCTAAAAAAAAGTATTTCTTGCACCAAGAAAAATATTTGTTATATTTCTGCATATTTGTTATATCGCGTGCCAAAAAATAAAAGGGCGCATAGCAAAATATGCACCTTTTTAGCTTTGCAAAGCTAAAAGGGCGTATAATTTTTTTTTATCACTAATCGACTGGTTGACATATTCTTCGCCTAAATGAAGCATTGATTTTCTAAAGCTAAAAGGGCGTATGTCTCGAATTATGCGCCCTTTTAGCTTTAAGAATTTAAAAATTTTATGTCCTAAGGCTAAAAGGGCCTATACATTGTTTTCTAAACAATTCATTAAAATGCTTATTTTTAGCCCAAAAATTAAAAAAAAAACGGTAGAGTCAAAGAAGCGTATTCTCACGATACATACATTCTTTTAAAAACACAGTTAAAAATATTTTTAAAAAATTGCTAAATATGCGTGATTGTATTAATTTATTTTTTATTTGAAAATTATTTTAATCTCATTAGTTTCCGATTAATTTATTTATCTATTGCTTGTATAAAAATAGTTACAAATTATTATTTCTTCAATATTGTTCAAGTACTTAACAGCCAATCGCCTCTTTTTCTCGTGTCGCGCTCACTGCAGAAAACAGTACTATCCTTGTTGCACTCATGATTATAAAGCTATTGTAGTTTTATGTTTTTCTTTTAAACAAATGAGAATTTCGAAAAAAACGCTTTGCTACGAAATAAATAATTAAAAAATCTATTACGTAGAAGAGCGTTTTTTTCAAAATTCTTCTTTGCCTAAGAGAGAAATGTAAAGTTGCAATCGTATAGGGACCGGCAGTAAAGAAATTTTTTTCTATTTATTAAATTTTTTTATTTCATGTCTTGTGAAGCTATTTATCAAAATTTTTTATAAAAACTTCAATTTTTTTTATGCGCCCTTTTAGCTTTAGGCACTACTTTTCTAAAAGCTAAAAAGGCGCATGTCTTGAATTACGCCCTTTTAACTTTAGGATGCTCGAATTTTTTTTTTTAAAGATCTTTGTGTTTTGAGCAATTTTAAGAATGACAAAAAAAAATTTTTTTTATACGCCCTTTTAACATGAATCCCTACTAACCTTTAGCTATGCGCCCTTTTTGCGTTAGGCACGCGATATATATATATATATATATATATTTATATATATATATATATATACAGAGTGTCCCAGAAGTAACGGACGCCATTGTAGCATCTGATAAACAAAATAATTCTGAGACGAAAAGTCCTTAGCCATTTTTTAATCAGACGCATAGATAATTAATTATTAATTAAAATAACGTCCTTTTATGCGTTAGAGAGAGAGCACTAGTATCAAGTCAAGTGTGTTCCAACGAAGACGCTTGCACGTGTGAATGTGTAAGTAAATATGTGTGACTACGTTAGCTATAGAAACTAGTTAGTCATACAGTTAGTTATGTCTTTGTTTGGCACATACTTTACTGGACACTGGCGCTCTCTCTCTAACAAATAAAGAGACGTTATTTTTAATTAATAATTAATTATCTATACGGTTAATTGAAAAATGGCTAAGGACTTTTCGTCTCAGAATTATTTTTTTCATCAGATGCTACAATGGCGTCCGTGACTTTTGGGACACCCTGTATATAAAATTTCCATGTCACAATGGATTATTACGTATACACTACGGAGTATACACTATAGGTATCCGAGCTCAGTGTAGCGAGAGAGATGGCTTAACGCCGGATCGAGTGGGAGAGAATCGCACAGTCGATTGCGCATGGCAAAGCGTCACCACACCGTACACACTACTGCATATAGACTGTATATACATACCATCATATAGCGTGGCGACGCGTCGCCACGGCATGCGTCGCCACGCCAGAAATCGGTTTTACGTGCCGTTATAGATGTTTCACATAAAAAAAAAAAAAATAAAAAGTTATTTTGACGCAGTCATATATATATTGTAACGGGGGTTTTTATTCCCGCCGTTCCATAGCAGCCTTAATTTATTAATTAGATGTTAACTATCCATACCATTAGATTATTATTTTAAATGTTAAATTTAGGGCGCCACCAGGTTGTTACAACGGTGTCCTGGAAACCGTAAGAACATGAGAGATAATCTACAGGGCAGAGAGAATTAGGAAATTATTTAGAAATGAATAAAACTAATAATTCGTGGTTACCAATCATTTATTTTACAATAATCACTCTCACACGCATACTATAAATTCCATTGCCAACTTTATCTAAATAATTTCTTAATTAATACCCGTAAAACAGAGAGGAAACCGTACCTTAATTCACGGGTATGTAGACCACATGACCTCCAATTATTTACCAATATTCCGTATTACCAATGACCAATTTTATTGTAAACTTCTGATATAGAGGGAAAACCGTACCATTTACCAGAAGCTACTCGTCAACTTTCTCAACCTATTACCAAAATTTGGGAAAACTTCTGATATAGAGGGGAAACCGTACCATTCATCAGAAGCTTCTTGTCAAAGTCTCACTCTCTATCACTCATAACCCAAACCAAATTAATTAAAATAAAATATTAACTTTATCTAACCGAACTAACTAATTTATCCGGTGACTATTTTCAATACAATAGAATTACATGATGCCAGTAAACATGACCTTGTGATTTTAGACGCGCAGTTAAAACGTTCTGCGTAGTGACAAATATACAACCACTTTCTTACAAAAATTTCATCTAACCACCAATAATTAAAATTATGACTTAACCACAAATTAATAATAATTAATTAAATTAATTCATTAAAACTGATTTTAAAATGACGCGTAATTATCTTAACATAAAACTCGCCTCAAGGTCAATTAATATATTCCGGGTGTCGGACCACAGAATACTTCAGCAATTTTATTTTACCCAATAATCAATTTAATTCACTTAACCCAATAAAAATAATTAAACCTTGTCCAGAAGAGTAAATAAGACTGGGTGCTAACCACAGTCGAATTTTACCCACGAGACTTGACAATGTACCTTGCAATCGACGAACTACTTCCCGTCAACTTGTAGCCACGGCTTTGTTCTGCTGCCGCCTCGTCGTTACTCGTACTCTCGGGGATTTTGTACTGCTTCCAACCGCAACAATTATTCCTGCTTATTCCAACTGTGTCCGGAACGTTCGGTAGTACAACCTCTTCTGTCTTGTTCACCGACCACTACTCCACTCGTGCTCGCTCCGGCCCGTCGCCCTTCTCCCTACTACCTAAAATGCCCGAGACCATCGCGCACTGGTGTCGCGTCGATAAATTATCGAACTCGCAACGGTTCGAACTAACTACCAGAGGTAACAAAGTACCCTGTTACAATATATATATATATATATATATATATATATATATATATATATATATATATATATATATATATATATTAGGGTGTGCCAAAAAAAGACGATATTTTTTTTTTTCGCTCTTAGCCCAAAATATGATAGGATATGTCTAAACAAAAATTCTGTCCAAAGGCTAGCTCTAAATTTAAATTTTCAGAGGTTCTTCATCGAACTTTAAGTTTTCCCGTTTAAATTACATGGAAAGTACGGTTTTAAACAGTATTTCATCCTGCAAGCTGTGAAGAAATTTTTTATCGATAAAATGAATGATTGGGCCTTTTTAAGCATTAAATTTTTGAGAAAAAATTTCATTGAGTCAAAAATCAATCGTCATTATTTAAGTTTTTACGGATCTTTGAAATTTGAATTTTTCGAAAATTTCACGTTTTTTGCATTTAACAGCCAAACTATTGGAGATAGAGAAAAAAATTGAATGGCAATTTTGCAGTTTGTTTGATGCTCTATAACAAAGTTCTCAACAATTTTTCGGTATAATCAATAACAAAAAAGCTACAGACCCACAAAGTTTCGTTTTTATTATTTTTCACTTTTTTCAATTGAACTATCGATGATAGAACAAAAAATTTAGTATAAATTTTTTAGTATATCGAATTTGCAACAAAATTGTATAGGTGAGATTTCTCGTATTATTGATGGTTAAAAGTTACAGACTCAACAAATTCTATTTTTATTATTTTTCATCTATATTATGTAATATATCAATAATATATATAAAAAAAAAATGTGTGTGTGTGTGCAAGTCACACACGGTAGAAGTGAAACTTCTGAAAAGTCCCTGAATAAAAGTACTTTTTGAAAAATATTGAGAAAATGAACAGTCGCTTTATGTAAACTGTATATTTATAAATACATAAAAAAAGAATTAGGATTATTGAAAACAATTCAAATCTCATCATTTTCGATACTTTTTAATGAGTATTTTCAATCAGGGATAGGCTACGAGAGATTGAAATAGATATATAGAGTATCAGGAGTATTAGGATAAATGTAAGGTTAATTATTTTTCACCGAGCCTAAAAATTATTTAATATTTTAATGGGATTGTTCAAGTTTACTAAGTTCTTCGCTGGACTGAGCTTAGATAAGTATACCTTTAGTCCAGTTGAGAAGAGGCAAAATAAAGACCTTACTCAGTAAAAATCGCTAAGAAGAAATTTCGAATGGACTACTTGCATTGTTTTCTTATAAATATTCTTTCAAGAGAATGTAGTCACTTTTAGTTTTTGGTACATGATCTATTTCCCGCTTTTATTCATATGTATTCTTTCTCAATCCTTTCCTACCAATATCCTGTTACGTGAATGTGGAACGCTTCACGTAATAATTACCGTAACTCCTATTCTTTCCCGCTTCACAGCATTATTTATATTTATAAAAATGCTTACCGTAAGATGGACGGTGTGGCTTAATGTATATAGAATAAGCGAAAGGAAATTTAGTATAGACTGGATAGCTCAAATGGTAGAGTAGCCGACATGTCTTCGGAAGGTTCTGGGTTCGAATCCCAGTTTGAGCTATCTAATAATTTTTTCTCGCATATTCTATAAACTCACATTAAGATGATTCTCTCCACATTCCTTTCTCAATCCTTTCCTACCAATATCCTGTTACGTGAATGTGGAACGCTTCACGTAATAATTACCGTAACTCCTATTCTTTTCCGCTTCACAGCATTATTTATATTTATGTGTATATATAATATATGTAATATATGTAATATAATTGTTTACTTCGGGCTCGTACAAGTTTACTAAGCTCTTGGGAGATCTTAGCAGATCATGTACCAAAAACTAAAAGTGACTACATTCTCTTGAAAGAATATTTATAAGAAAACAATGCAAGTAGTCCATTCGAAATTTCTTCTTAGCGATTTTTACTGAGTAAGGTCTTTATTTTGCCTCTTCTCAACTGGACTAAAGGTATACTTATCTAAGCTCAGTCCAGCGAAGAACTTAGTAAACTTGAACAAGCCCATTAAAATATTAAATAATTTTTAGGCTCGGTGAAAAATAATTAACCTTACATTTATCCTAATACTCCTGATACTCTATATATCTATCTCAATCTCTCGTAGCCTATCCCTGATTGAAAATACTCATTAAAAAGTATCGAAAATGATGAGATTTGAATTGTTTTCAATAATCCTAATTCTTTTTTTATGTATTTATAAATATACAGTTTACATAAAGCGACTGTTCATTTTCTCAATATTTTTCAAAAAGTACTTTTATTCAGGGACTTTTCAGAAGTTTCACTTCTACCGTGTGTGACTTGCACACACACACACATTTTTTTTTTATATATATTATTGATATATTACATAATATAGATGAAAAATAATAAAAATAGAATTTGTTGAGTCTGTAACTTTTAACCATCAATAATACGAGAAATCTCACCTATACAATTTTGTTGCAAATTCGATATACTAAAAAATTTATACTAAATTTTTTGTTCTATCATCGATAGTTCAATTGAAAAAAGTGAAAAATAATAAAAACGAAACTTTGTGGGTCTGTAGCTTTTTTGTTATTGATTATACCGAAAAATTGTTGAGAACTTTGTTATAGAGCATCAAACAAACTGCAAAATTGCCATTCAATTTTTTTCTCTATCTCCAATAGTTTGGCTGTTAAATGCAAAAAACGTGAAATTTTCGAAAAATTCAAATTTCAAAGATCCGTAAAAACTTAAATAATGACGATTGATTTTTGACTCAATGAAATTTTTTCTCAAAAATTTAATGCTTAAAAAGGCCCAATCATTCATTTTATCGATAAAAAATTTCTTCACAGCTTGCAGGATGAAATACTGTTTAAAACCGTACTTTCCATGTAATTTAAACGGGAAAACTTAAAGTTCGATGAAGAACCTCTGAAAATTTAAATTTAGAGCTAGCCTTTGGACAGAATTTTTGTTTAGACATATCCTATCATATTTTGGGCTAAGAGCGAAAAAAAAACATCGTCTTTTTTTGGCACACCCTAAAATATATATATATATATGCATATATATATATATATATATATATATATATATATATATATATATGACTGCGTCAAAATAACTTTTTATTTTTTTTTTTTTATGTGAAACATCTATAGCGGCACGTAAAACCGATTTCTGACGTGGCGACGCATGCCGTGGCGACGCGTCGCCACGCTATATGATGGTATGTATATAAAGTCTATATGCAGTAGTGTGTACGGTGTGGTGACGCTTTGCTATGCGCAATCGACTGCGCGATTCTCTCCCACTCGATCCGGTGTTAAGCCATCTCTCTCGCTACACTGAGCTCGGATACCTATAGTGTATACTCCGTAGTGTATACAGTGTTGTTTACTACAGTACACATAACCTGTGTTTTACTTGAAAACAAATCATTTTTCTGATAATAAAATGTCTGACCGTGATAATTAAAAGTGAAAGTGATCGGGAAACATAAAATTACTTACGCATAAGCATACCTTCACGTGCTACAAAAAAAATTGGCTCTAATTCTGTGCAAAAGTGCCGATTTGAAGCACCATTCATGCCTTGTAAATCTACAATGATTTTAATACCGATGGAAAAAACGAATCCACTTCACAAAGAACTCATGAAAAGATATAATGAAATTAGAATTAACTTAGAAAGTAATGACTATGACAGTATTGATGATTATTATGAAAGTAATAATATCAGATCAGATGAAGAATACAAAGATATACTAAGATCTGGTATTAGTAGACCAAGAATATTCTATAAACGACATCCGTCCGAAAAATGGCACAATACTTTCAATCCATTTGTTTTTAATGTCTTAAAGTCAAATATGGATTTTCAGATAATTACTGAAGAATATTCTTGCGCGGCATATGTCGTCGAATATGTCAATAAAACCAACAGAGGCACTAGCAATTTACAACGCAAAATAATAGAAGTTATGAATGAGAATCCAGAATTCGATATTGTTGAAATAACTCGTAAAATGAGCGTTGACATGCTGAATACTATGGAGATGAGTAGTCAAGAAGCTGCTTGGTATCTTTTAAGGTTACCAATGTCTAAATCATCAGTAGCGGTTCAGTATAATAACACTTGTTGGCCTATTGAACGAAAGAGGATAAGAAAAACACAAAAACAAATTGATGAACGTGATGACGACTCTACTGATATTTGGGCGGGAGTAACTATGACTCTCTTAAGGGAGTGAGGGCGAACTTAAGAGAACATAGTTAAGCGAGCAATTCCCTTTCCGTGGGTCCCGCCATAAGTAAGGTAACATTGAAAGGCATCCCTCGATGCGTTACCCCAAACCAAGAATTGCCACTGCGCTTTCGGTTGTAGGTGTTACCAGCTCCTACAACTTAAATAAACCGGTCAGGAAAATACGGCAAAGCCTCGGATAGGTGACGCTCCCACGTTCGGTGGTCACCAAACTCTTTCGACCGTTCGACGGAGCGCCAGAGTAGCCAACCGCGTTTCTCCGAACGAGCTGCTATCTGACGCTCCCGTCCATCGCCGGCCCGCGAATTCGGCATCGCGATCGCGCTCGTGTAAGCTCGTGGAAGCATTACGTATAGAACAGCTAATGCCTCTAGCTACGCGACCCTGTTTGGTTAAACTCACGCGATTGAACCTAGAAGAGGTAAATCCAAGTAGAATGGGGGTTTCCGAATCTTAGTCGCGAAGCATCGACCGGCGAAGATGCCTAGGGACGACTAAAAACACCCTCAGAGGGTCCGCGAACTTGGCAAACTTAGATGGGCTCGCGCCGGGCGTTAGGTCGAATCGAAAGTCTCCGCACGCGACCCGGGGAATGGGGGTTGAAGGTTTTCGAGTTTTACAGGCGAATTTGCGGAACGACAAAGCTGGGACTCTGGAGGCGAGTCAGTTGTGGGAGGAAAAACGTATTGATGTTCTCCTTCTACAAGAGCCATACGCAGCACATAGTAATAATAGTTTCAAAATACCTGGGTTCGGCTGCGGCATACAAGTTGCTGCCGAAACCAGGTCTAGGCCATATGCGGCCATTTGCTTAACAAATCCTAAATACCAGTTGCTTGTTTTATCACAACTTAGTACAACCCACTGCGTATGCGCTCAGATCATGGGACCTGACACATCGTTCTTCGTAGTCTCGGCATACTTCCAGTACAAAGACGAAATAGACATGCATTTAAAGCACTTAGAGAAAGTGGTCCGAGCACTGAGAGGGAAACGGGTATTAATATCAATGGACGCGAACGCGAAATCCGAGAGATGGGGATCCGAGACTGACGACGCGCGTGGCGAAAAGTTAGAGCAATTTATTGACGCACACGAGTTAGAGATAATCAACAACGCGAATGAGGGTCCGACGTTTGAATCAACTAACGGGAGTTCGTATATCGATGTGACACTTGTCACGCCTAAACTCGCGAGTAGCATTCTTAGCTGGTCCATAAAGAGAAGTTGGGTGCAGAATACTGACCACTACCCGATCGAGATCACTCTAGGAGCTAAGTCGGGGGAGAAGGATGGGGCACAGGCAGACCCCAAGAGGTTCAACTTAACGTTGGCCAATTGGGAAAAGTTTGACGAAATCCTTTTCTCGTGTGCGTGCACAAACCTTGATGGCCTTGGAGTGGAATCGGTTGAGGACGTGGAAAGGTATGCTTCTGCACTCGGCAAATCAATCTTAGAAGCTTGCGAAGCCGCGATTCCGCGTAGGAAAACCCATGTAAAATCATACCCATGGTGGACCAGGAAATTAACACGCGCAAAGAAGCTGGTGAACAAAGCCAGACGGGTATACCAAAGGGAAAGGGACGATTTAGTTAAAAATACCCTAAGCGTCAAATACAGAGCACTACGGAAACAATACTCGACAGACATAAAGCGGACGAGGGAAAGCAGCTGGCGGGACTTCGTTACGAAGAAAGGTAATCAAGAAAAGTGGGGTCCTATTTACAGAACCTGCGCAGAAACAGTTAGAGTCAAAAGTGCAATGCGCACGCTAAATCGTAACGGAGCATCCACGGAAAACTTTAAGGAAACAGCCAGGTGTTTTCTCGAGACGCATATTGTAGACGATGACCAGGACAACGAAACCCCCGATCAGGAAAAGATTAGAGCCAACACAATTTTACTACCTGACACCGCGGACGCCGAACCGTTCACCCCGCGCGAATTGGACAAGGTCTTAAAAACACTGAAAAACAAGAAGGCCCCGGGGCCGGACTTGATAGAAAACGAGGTAGTTAAACGCGCAGGGGTTATCCTTCGCGAACAGTTTTTAGAGCTATATAATGCTTGCTTGGCGCTAGGAGCATTCCCAAAAGAGTGGAAGAAGGGGGCAATCATAATGTTAGTTAAAAGCACCGACAAAAACGCAAATGACCCTAAATCTTACCGGCCAATTTGCCTCCTTTCGGGTTTAGGTAAGGTGTTCGAGAAGCTCATAAAAGAGCGACTTACCACCACAGTCTTAGCGGAGGGGAATATTTCGAGTCGACAGTTTGGCTTCACAGCCAAAAAGTCGACGGAAGATGCAATTGTGGAGATGCGCCGATTGGTAGACTCTTCAGAGAAGAGACTGGTGGTCGGACTTCTCTTCGATATCTCTGGCGCTTTTGACAACGTGTGGTGGCCGTTAGTACTCAAGGGCCTCAAGGCCAGAGGCTGCCCTAGCAACATTTACGCGGTAATTCGGAATTACTTTGAGGACAGATCGGTCGCACTGTCATGGGGTTTTGGTAGCGAGTCGAAAACGCCAACGCGAGGGTGCCCGCAAGGATCAGTGCTAGGACCATTATTTTGGAACATCATGTTCGACGATCTCCTTAAGAGACTCGAACTGACAGAACACGGGAATAAATTTGTTGCGTTTGCTGACGATTTGCTCGTCCTAGTAGAAGGCTCTTCGAGAAAAGAAATAGAGCATAATAGTCAAATAGTAGTAGATAATATACTGGAATGGTGCTGTTCCGCAAAGCTCGAGCTGTCGAAGTCGAAGACTGAAGCCATCTTCCTCAAGAACGAATTTGTACATCGCGGTCCACGTAAGGACAAAAAGAGCCCGTACCCCTATGAAGCAAAAGGACGACAGAGAAAGCCCAAATACGATAACAAACCGCCAAAAATAATGATAGGAGACTCCAAAGTCAAATTCAAATCGAGCGTTAGATACTTAGGGGTACACTTCGACGAGGGCCTCAAAGTGAAAAATCACATTAAAACAAGGCGCGCGAAACTAAGTAGGGTATTCGGGCGCATGCGGCGTATTGCGCGAGCAGAATGGGGATTGCGATACCCAGCTATGTCCACCATATACAAGGGTTTCTTTATGCCTGTCGTCACATATGCGGCGGCAGCTTGGAGTGACCGTTGCGATAGGGAGGACTGGAGACATCTTCGAGCACTTCAGCGTCAAGCGCTGATAACAACAACTACTGCCTACAGGACAGTTTCGCTTGAGGGGATTTGCGTAGTCGCGGGGGCAGTGCCTATTCAGCTCGTAATAGACGAACGGTGCGCGCGATACAGCCTCCGTATCGGCGAACAGGCTACCCTTGGAAACGTCACCGTGCAGCCAGATGCGGAGGATCGCCTTGTCACCCTTAGAACTGAAACCATACGTCGGTGGCAAGAACAATGGGATACATCAGAGAACGGCCGCGAAACTAAAGTCTTCTTTCCAGACGTAGCAGAGCGTCTAACAAACAAATGGATCAGCCCTAACTTCTGGCTGACCCAAATCCTAACCGGCCACGGTTGCTTTAGAGAATACCAATACAAGTACGAACATACGGATAGTAAATTCTGCGACGAGTGTAGGGAGAAGGGGTTAGGAGAAAGGGTCGACAACGTGGAGCACTTAATGCTTGAATGCCATGAGTACGAGCCTCAACGTGAGGTGCTCAAGGACATATGGGGTGGGAACGCGGAGTGGGCGAGCGTTGCGCGTGCGATTGCCACATCCCAAAGTAACTTCAAGCTTTTAAAAGGTTTCAGTAAAGTAGTAATGTGTTGCAAACTCCAAACCCAGCTAGCTAATGAAAACGCGACTAGGGACGAGACTCAACAGACATCCACCTAGGTAGAGTCGGAGCGCCTAGGCACAAGCGATATGCTCCACACAATTGTGAGGACAGTATAAAGCTTTGGATGACTGACGTAGAATAAGCTAGGGAAAATGTCCACAAATAACACAAGTGCCCGGGCACCCTACACACGCAAACACTTACACGTAAAATCAAACGTTACACACAACACATCACACAAACAACATGGTCTTCAATCGACTCCGCCTCCCCGTGGTCCCCGCTGGATACTGCTCATATCCTGTGGGTACATCTCGATGTGCCTACGGGGAATGAGTTGCCAGAGGAGTCGATGAGAGTTGCACACACTTACAATTATACGCAACTCTTGCAGCTGTTCAATGAATGTGTATAAACACAAGAGAACGGCGGTTTTTCCTTGCCCGCGAACTGGGCTGTGTTCTCGTTATGGTGGGAGTAGGACAAATATACGTGCGTGTATAGCTCTTTTGAGCCCAGGAAACGGCCTCTTCGGAGGTAGGCGAAAGCCTCGCCATATATTCTTCTTCTACTGATATTTGGTGCGTGTATAGCTCTTTTGAGCCCAGGAAACGGCCTCTTCGAAGGTAGGCGAAAGCCTCACCATATATTCTTCTACTGATATTTGGACAAGTACGAACATACGGATAGTAGATTCTGCGACGAGTGTAGGGAGAATGGGTTAGGAGAAAGGGTCGACAACGTGGAACACTTAATGCTTGAATGCCATGAGTACGAGCCTCAACGTGAGGTGCTCAAGGACATATGGGGTGGGAACGCGGAGTGGGCGAGCGTTGCGCGTGCGATTGCCACATCCCAAAGTAACTTCAAGCTTTTAAAAGGTTTCAGTAAAGTAGTAATGTGTTGCAAACTCCAAACCCAGCTAGCTAATGAAAACGCGACTAGGGACGAGGCTCAACAGACATCCACCTAGGTAGAGTCGGAGCGCCTAGGCACAAGCGATATACTCCACACAATTGTGAGGACAGTATAAAGCTTTGGATGACTGACGTAGAATAAGCTAGGGAAAATGACCACAAATAACACAAGTGCCCGGGCACCCTACACACGCAAACACTTACACATAAAATCAGACGTTACACACAACACATCACACAAACAACATGGTCTTCAATCGACTCCGCCTCCCCGTGGTCCCCGCTGGATACTGCTCATATCCTGTGGGTACATCTCGATGTGCCTACGAGGAATGAGTTGCCAGAGGAGTCGATGAGAGTTGCACACACTTACAATTATACGCAACTCTTGCAGCTGTTCAATGAATGTGTATAAACACAAGAGAACGGCGGTTTTTCCTTGTCCGCGAACTGGGCTGTGTTCTCGTTATGGTGGGAGTAGGACAAATATACGTGCGTGTATAGCTCTTTTGAGCCCAGGAAACGGCCTCTTCGGAGGTAGACGAAAGCCTCGCCATATATTCTTCTACTGATATTTGGTTCTGAGCAAGGCCTCGTGACGTTTTCAAGTTATTTGGCAACGCAGGTAAGCTCAAAGATTCGGGGACTAGATTAAACAGACGTACGAACGAGACTCTTGTAGGGGGGATAAGTGTTATGGCTCAAACAGGTCTTACGGCTGTACCTCCCGCATGGGACCCGCTGGTAACTGGTCGGGTTGTCATTATATTACCGATCAGGCTAACGCAGTCGTTAAATGGGTTGATACAGTTAACTCAGTACGAGGACAGATTGACATTAAATTCAACTCAATTCACATCTGTCCTATGATAGCGTAAATGCTTGAGGGCAGGGTTTTTCCTTACCAGCAAACTTAGCTGAGTATTTCCTATGTGAGGGTAGGATAGATATACGTGCGTGTATAGCTCTTTTGAGCCCAGGAAACGGCCTCTTCGGAGGTAGGCGAAAGCCTCACCATATATTCTTCTACTGATATTTGGAAGGAAGATTGGCATGACAAGTATTAAAAACGGCCAGAAGAATTGGAAGGAAGTTCTTTTTGAACCAATTTGTTTCGAACTATACTAAAAACAGAAAGGGAGAGTACATCAGAAAGAAGCAGCCTCAAGTTATTCGTTATAGAAATTATGACACGACTCAGGATTACAACGAGTACAGAAGAGAAATGGTGACCTTACATATACCATTTAGAAATGAATACACAGAAATATTAGCAGATATGAAATTCACAACTATGTATGATGAACACGAAAACGAAATTTTAGAAAAAAGAAAAGAATTTGAGTCAAATATTGATATTCAAAAGACAATTAATGTATGCCGACAATTATGTCATGAAGGTGAGCGAATAGATGACGAATCAGAAGCTCGAGACATTGCTACAAGATTTCCAGAGCCAAACCCCTTTGAAGAATTGTACAGAAATCCGAATGCTGCGGTTAATGAAGATTTACGTATAGCTACGCTTAAAAACTTGGGAGCAATATCCAAAAGAAGAGAAAATATCATGAGTAATGATCGTTTTCGCGAACTCATAAGAAGCGCTAATGAAAAACAGAAATATTTGCTGCTACACGTCATTCATCACAATTTATCTGCAGAGAGATCACCTTTACAATTATTTTTTACTGGGCCAGCTGGATGTGGAAAAACCTTTGTAATAAAATTGATAATGGAAGTATATAACAGATTTTCTGATAATGATGGGTTCTGCAATTCATACATTACGTGTGCTTCGACTGGTAAAGCTGCAGTAGCTATTAACGGAACTACTGTTCATACTGCATTGAAAATATCATTGTCAAAACTAATTCCGTTGTCAATAGAAACAGCACAACAATATCGATGCTTATTTAAATATGTCAAAGTTTTAATAATTGACGAAATCAGTATGATTAGTGCCGAGCTCTTGAACCAAATAGACGCAAGACTAAAGCAAATAACCGGAAATTTTGATGAAAATTTTGGTGGTCTAGACATTATTTTTATTGGATATTTACGACAATTACCTCCAGTCCGTGCAACTCCAATCTATAAGCAGTCTAAACAACGGATGATTGGACCCTTACTTTGGCGAGGATTAAAATTCTACGAATTAACTCAAATAATGCGTCAAGATAACGAAATGTTTGCTTCTATTCTCACAAAAATTGGCAGTAGTATTATTTTAAATGATGATGAATTAGCCGTTATCGAGTCTAGATTTTTTACGAAGGAAGAAGCCTTGCGCCTGTGTCCAAGTGGTGTACGATTATTTCATGATAATGCATCAGTTAACGCATATAACGTACTAGCTTTATAAACTGAAAATAAAATAGATTCAATTGTAATGGACACTATTTCTGGTTGTACTAATCATGAGCAAGAAGCAAACATGAGACAAAAATTACACAAGTTGTCAGTGATTGGTACTGGAGGTTTGCCATACGAAATCATTTTTGTTATTGGAAAACCTTATATTATTACAACTAACATAGACGTGGTAGACGGTTTAGCTAACGGCTCCGTTGGAAAGCTGGTTCATATAGAACAAAATGATGAAAATCAAGTGACTCGCATATGGCTCGTTTTTCCAGATAAAAACACTGGTATGGTGGCTAGAAGAAAAGCCGCTGCCTTTCTTGCGGAACATAATATCGATAGACGTGCAGTACCTATCGTACGTCGAACTTCAAGTATACCACTTAATAATAATAAAACCATTGTGGGAAAAAGAAATCATTTTCCATTGATATCTGGATGTGCTAGGACTATTCATAAGTCTCAAGGAGGTACATATGACGAAGTGGTCTATGAGTATAGTAAAAGTCATTCTATTTCATTACTTTACGTAGCTTTAACACGAGTAACAAGTCTTGAAGGGTTGTTTATATGTAACAGTCAGGATAATTTAAGATTTTATCATGGAAGAAGAGTAGATCCATCAGTTTCAAGTTTACAGCAAGAATTTAAAAGATTATCTCTAAACAAACTTACTACATTGCAAGGGCTGATCACTGAATTTATAAACTCCAGAAATAAATTAACCATTTATACTTTAAACTGCCAAAGTCTCAGAAAACATACTACTGATTTACAAGATTCTATTTGTCAAAGGAGTAACTTTTTATTACTAACTGAAACATGGCTACCTGCAGATGAATCAGTTGACTTACCTAATTTTCATTGTATAGCTAAATTTAAGAGACAAAATGTTAGAACCGCTGGAGTTGCCATTTATAAAAACAACAATACTTCACATATTACTACATTCAACATGGATTTAGTAATTCAAAATGCTACAGAAGTTCATGTCTCCCAAACATCTATTGGCGATATATGTGCTTCACACGTTAAACTAGAAGATGGAAGTGAATTGATGATGATTGTTGTGTACATTTCTCCTAATAAAAAAATAAATGATATCATTTCATTTTTACACGAGAGATTATTTCCGTACAGTCACAGAGGTTCAATAACTTTCAAAACCAATAAAGACAAACTACCATTGATTTTAGCTGGGGATTTCAATGTAAATTTTGCAAAAGATGAATCAACGCCATTAATTACGTTTCTCCAAGAAGAATTTCAATTGCAAATTAATAACAATCCAAGAGAACCTACCACCAGATACGGAAAAACAATAGATACTGTAATTATTAGATATCTTGATAATGTTATGTCCAATACTTTTGTAACATACTTCAGTTACCATCGACCAATTGTCACAGTAATACCGTCCTCAGAGGCAACATCGAATATAACTATTACCGAAGTCACTGATTAAATGAATTAAGTAGTCACGATTTGAAATAAATTCGTAAATTTTTGTATTTAATGAAAATAAATGTTTATTCAATAAATAGTCATCGTTATCTGGAAAAAAAATCGTAATATTTTATTTTATTATTATGACATATTTAGTTCCTATCACAATCTGTTCTTTCCTGCATATTACTTTTACAAAATAATGTCGATGTTTCACATCTGCCAGGCGTCCCGTGACGGCTCACATTTTTTTTTCGATTAAGCGTATCTTAAAAGTTTCTTCAATATAAAAAAAAAAAAGTTGGAGCTCAATATCTCAAAAATTATGCTGGCGCAAGGAGGGGTCCCCTTTCCCATTTAAATAACATTGTAAAATTTCTTTTTTTTTTATCTTTAAAATAAATATACGAATAAAATTTTTTTCAAAATCAAGAAACAATATAAGCAATATACACTAATACAATAGAAACTTTCTATCCAAACATACACGACGGTATTCACGGTTCAAACTCAAAAAAACGCGGTCTACAAAATACTAACTATTTTCCCAGTAACACTCCCTCCCCCCTCAGGGCGACTAGCCGTCATCCCTGGGGGGTCCTAAACTCTACCCTGAGAGCAAGTGGAGAGTATCCTCCTCGCTCCCACCTACACGGCTTATGATCACCTACCGTACCTCAGCTAAAGGCTTCGGCATGGGGAGTAGCACTTTCATCCGGTCGGTTCACGATACTTACCTGGGCCTTGGTCAGACTCCAGGTAGAGTATCATCCTCTAGAATTACTTGGTGAAGAGTATTCGTCCGAGTAATTTTCCCGAGAAAGAATTGCCTTTTTGTGCCAAAATTTTGGACTTTATCATATTTAAAATTTTTACTTAAAGCGAACGAAATTGGAAATTTATCGCTATCTGTCCGGCGTCATCGAACGAACATTTAAAAATAATTATTTATTATTTTAATCGTAATTTCCTTCATTTTCTATCCATTCGTCTCGCCAAATTCTAAGTTTTTATTTTCAAAACTCAATTTTTTATTATTTTAATCGTAATTTCCTTCATTTTCTATCCATTCGTTTCGTCAAATTCACAATTTTTTTTTATTTTAATCGCAATTTTTTTCATTATATATCCATTCGTTGATTTTCCATACTAAATTGTCCTCGGGACTTATAAAATCTTCGCTTACCTAAATTATTTCTTACAAAATAATAATCGTCATTTCTTTCATTTTATATCCATTCATCGCTTTCCCAAACTAAATCTTGTTCGGAACTTAGAATAATTTTCCCAGTCTTTTAATTTCTTTTACAATTAATTTCTTTTGCTCGATTAATTCGCTCGGCTTCATAATAATTTCTCACACGCTTAATTTCTTAATTTAATCATACCTTCGGTAACAATAATATAATATTATTAACTAAATAAATACAATAATTAAATAATAATCGCCGCACTAATAACAATAATTGTTTATATTAGTTTTTAAGTAATTAATAAAAATAAACTAAAATACTTAAATGCAAAAAGTAAAATCTGGGTCATAACAGAAACGAAGTTACAGAGGGCCGAATAAGAGGAAAAAAATAATTAATGAATTAATAACAACAAAAAATTTATTATTTTAACTTATCCATGATTTAACTCAATATACTTCATTATTCATTAAAAACTTTTGAATTTAACATTATTAACTTTATATTTTGAAATAATAAAAAAAAAAGTTTACAATAAAACAGAAATTAATTACAATTAATATATTTATACATTTTTTTGTTCACTGTTGACTAGTTAGATTTATATGGGTCGTTCCATGACAAATCGACCAATAGTTGGAATCGACCCCTCTCGATTTGGATAAATTTTGGTCAGAAGTTTTCTTTTATCATATAACGAAGTTCTGCCAAAGGAAAAAAATAAAAAAATTTTTTTTCAAACGATATGCAGATTCAAAATTTCGCGAGTTTTCCAGTTTTTTAATTTTGTTCTTGTAATATCTCAAAGGCTATTATAGATACAGGAATGGGCTTCCGTTTGTTTGAAAGGGGGCACTTGGGGCTATTGAAAAAAAAAAATATTTGAGAAAATTTTTTTTGTATAATACCTTGTACTGATCTTGAAAGATCCTGAAATTTTCGGAAAGGGTTTTTTTTTTATCAAAAATCTGAATTAATTAAATTAAATAATGAATTAATTTCAACTTTTTTTTATTTTTTGGACATAATCTTGAAGTCATCCTTAACGCATGATATAATTTGTGATTTTTCCTTTTTTTACGTCATTTGTAGTTGTCGACGTCATTTATTATCTTACTAACATGGGAATAACTGATGGGAAAAATTTATTCAAATCGAAAGGGGTCGATTCCAACTATTGGTCGATTTGACATGGGATGACCCATATAAATCTAACTAGTCAACAATGAACAAAAAAATGTATAAATATATTAATTGTAATTAATTTCTGTTTTATTTTAAACTTTTTTTTTATTATTTCGAAATAAAATGTTAATAATGTTAAATTCAAAAATTTTTGATGAATAATGAAGTATATTGAGTTAAATCATGGATAAGTTAAAATAATAAATTTTTTTTTGTTATTAATTCATTAATTATTTTTTTCCTCTTATTCAGCCCTCTGAAACTTCTGATGAGTTCAGGAAAAAAAATGGATATAAACAATTTTGTAGAGAATTAAATTTCCTATACGATACTTGAGAGCAAAATTGAAAAAAAAATTTTATTCGTATATTTATTTTAAAAATAAAAAAAAAAAAGAAATTTTACAATGTTATTTAAATGGGAAAGGGGACCCCTCCTTGCGCCAGCTTTTTTTGAGATATTGAGCTCCAACTTTAGGAGAATTTTTTTTTCTATATTAAATAAACTTTTAAATAACTTTTCCCATTTAAATAACACGGGAAAAAATTTTTTTTTTCATTTTTACTGCCGCAACGTCTGAAGATTTCATTTTTTCATAAAATAAACTATTTGACCTCATTTGGGATTAAATTTTGAACAAAAAATTTCATTGAGTCATATTGCTACCATCGAAGCCTGACTTTTTATAAAGCTTTACAGTATCAATTTTCCCCGAATTTCGTGTTTTTCGTAATTTTTATCTAAATTATCCAAGATAGAACAAAAAGTCAAAGGACAATTTTGTAGTTAGTTTGACGCGCTACAAAAAACATCCAGATAAATTTTTTGTATCATCAATATTTTCAAAGTTACAGACCAACAAAATCCTATTTTTCTAATTTTTAGCTTTGTTCAAGTGAACCATCGATAAAAATACAAAAAATTTGGTTCTTATTTTTTAGTACATCAAATTTGCTACAAAATTGTATAAGAAAGATTCGTCGTCTCCGCAATAGCTCATAGTAACAAGCCTGATAAATCATATTTTCATAATTTTTCAACTATATTTTCTAAATTATTGACGATAAATGACAAATTTCAATTAAAAATTTAAAGTATATTTGATTCTCTAAAATGTTAGCCTACAAAGAGAAAAAAATTTTGCTATAGGAACTCTATAGTAGTTAGTTAGTTGTAAAAAGTTCCAGTAGGTTAACGTATTCTTATTCGCTGGGTGCGTAAGGCATAGTGGAGGACACAAAAGTGATGTCAGCGCTCGCTGCGGACAATACAGAACTACGGGTGGCTCTTTATTATCTATGACCATAACAATAACACGTGTGTCAGTTTAATTAAATAAATAAAATAAAATGGGTCATCAAAGTTGTTGTGTAGTCGATTGCAAAAATACTAGTAGGAATAGTAATTGTAAATTTTATAAGTTTCCGGTTGCCAAGTGGAAATTAAATCAGCGAAAAAAATGGATAACTGCTGTTAAAAGGCAAAAGTAAGTATTACTATAACCTACAACCGTATTCTATAGAATAATGTCATATACATGTGTATTTCGTGTAAGAAAACGGAGTAATAATTTAATTAATATTTTTTTGTAAAGTATTGATGGATCGTTATGGTCTCCAAAACCTATGGATGTTATATGCAGTGAACACTTCATTGGTGGTGAAAAATCAGATGTTGAATCAAGTCCTAATTACGCTCCAACTATTTTTCCATCAGTTTATAGAAGACGTAAAGTCAACGAATCCACAGTTTTGAGTAGGTACGTAAAAAAATTAAGTTTTGATTAAAATATTTAGATTAATAGAAATAATCGACTAAAAAATGTAGACATATTATTTGATATAGTTAATGATTTAGCAATACCTCTTTTATTTAATTTAATTTTTATTTATATTATCGTAATTTATTTATTTAGACACAAACGCTTCATGGACAGGAGAATAATAAAAAAGTCAACGGCTGAGATAGATCCGGTGATGAATATTACAGAACCGTCTGAAATAACTGATCAACCTAATACATCCATGAATCAAACGATGGATCAAGCCTGTGAAGCGAATATATATTTTACCTCCAATGTATCATCAAAAACATTTATTTGTAATCGTTATGTAAGCAGTAACAAATGTGATGCTGAGACACAAACAGATATTCTAGAATCGTCGACGTCAAATATCATTACAAATAAAAAATTAGTTAACAAGGAGTGTGGTACACCTCATAGAACGTTTGCTGACCAAGAAACTCAAATAACCAACACGTTTCAAGGATTTTCATCAGTTCAAAAAAAAGAGCAACTCATTGATCTTGCTGGTGTAACATTTGATAATTTTAATTTTTTATTAGACAGAACAAAGCCGCCTAAAAAATGTACCGTTGCTTACAAAGATAGACTGTTTATATTTTTAATGAAATTAAAAACAGGACTTACTTTTTCGGCTCTTGGCGTACTATTTAACGTTCATAGAACAACGGTTTCAAGAATTTTTTTCGATATATTGGAACAATTAGTTAGTACGACCGCTAATTTAGTATTTTGGCCGGATATTGATGTTGTTCAAGCAACGATGCCTGAGTGTTTTCATCCTAATTACAGTGATACTCGGGTTATCATTGATTGTACTGAATTTAATATTGAAATTCCTGCTAATGTTGATCATCGGGTTTATTGTTACTCACATTATAAAAAAAACTTTACTGCGAAGGTTCTCATAGGTATTACTCCGGGAGGATTTATTTGCTTGAAATCAAAAGTAGCTGGTGGTCGTAAATCTGACTCTCAAATGACAATTGAATCAGGTTTATTAGACCTTCTCGAAGATGGTGACATTGTTTTGGCAGATAAAGGTTTTCCGGAAATTAAAACAGTTATCGATGCAAGTGGAAAAAAATTAAAAATCGTTATGCCACCTTTTTTAGAGAAAAAATCTGAATTTACAATACAAGAGACTCAACAAACTTACAGCATAGCAAAAGTAAGAATTCATGTTGAACGGATAATGCAACGATTAAGACTTTATCAAGTATTAAATAAATTTCCTGAAAATCTATTTCATTGTGTAGATGACATCATACATATATGCTGTGTTTTGGTAAATTTACAACCACCTATAATTTCCAACAAAAAAAATGAAGAATATAATTAATTGTACAAAATAATTGATGTTTTTTAATGAATTGATTAATTTATTTATTTTTTTGTTCCATGTACTAACATTGCAATTGAATAAAATATTTAAATAAATATTCTTAAACGTACAATAAACATTAATGAATAATTTTAAACTTTAAGTAACACGTAATAAAGCTTTGCTTTTTATATAATATTAATATTTATATATATTGAATAATATTAAGTATAACATCTTATTAATTAAAATATAATCATTCCGATGGATTAATAATGTTTTTTCCGGTAAAAACCCGCACTGGAGAGATCTCATTACCATTATTGTTATCAACGGAAATTTCATTTTCAGCACAACTGTCAGTATTAGATGTATCAATGTTTTCATCATTTTCTGTGTTTGATTCTTTAGTCATTTCCATATAAAGAGCTGGTAAATAATGTTGAAAATAAAAAGTTTCACTTTTTGAAATTACTTTCTTCAAGAAATCCTCATCACGAAGCACTTGTATTAAACAGCAACCATCTGGTATTGGTGAATATATAAAAAGATCACAAACATTCATCCCACTCACATACAATTGTATTTGAACTTGAGTATAGTAACAATCAGTCTTTTTTAGTTCCCAGGTGCCATTAATAAGTTCTAAATATTTGACATTGCACGAATTATCAGATATATTTATCACAAGTTTATCCTTACATAAAATGGGACATTTAAACTCAACTAGTTTAGAGATACATCCATCCTCTACAACTACTCCATCAAGGCTCGCGCAAAGCCAAGGCTGAAATTTGCAAACTATGATACAAACACGTTTTACAGTACAGTTATTAACTCTTTCATATTCTTCTCTTGCAAGAGATTCATTATTTAATCCATACCTAGTAGAAACGCAATCAATTTTTTTTGGATGTAATATCTCTGACACTAGACTTTCAATAGTTTTAGTTGTTCTTACTTTAATACTGTGCACGTTTTTACTAGCAGACAATCTTAGTTGTCTAGCAGCGTACCATTCAGCACAAGTAGATTGTCCCAAAGTTTCACAGCATAATTTGATAATATCTTTTTCGGACATTTCAATTTTTTCTAGATAAAATTTTTTTAACTTAGGGTCTAAATTACAATTCGTTTTATATTGCGTATTTTCATCACAATAAATTAGAAAAGTAATTGCACATTGTTCACAGTCTTCTTTTTCTAAATTAATTTCAACTTGTTGTAATAATGAGTCCATGACTCTTTTGACCGTATGTATATTAGTATTTTCAGCTTTTGCTACCATCACTTGTTTTAAAGGAGATTCCTCTGACAGTTTAGAAATGTCTATTTCCGGAGCCTCATAACATTTTCCTCTTTTTCGGGAAAACATTTCTTCAAATTGTTTACCCTTTGCATATTTGTTTTTTGCAAACTGTCGGGCACTAGGTTTTCCCCAAACTTGTTCATGACTCGTTTTTGATGCACTCTCTTCATTATTAATGTAATAAATCAATGCTGCGACATGTTTGCATTTCTTGCTCTGATTGTAAACACAATCACACTTGACATCTGTCACAAATCGTGTCTCATTAATCTGAAATATTAAAACAATTAAAATAAAATTTATAACAATACAAACAATGATAATTGTTGTATGTAAGTAATATAAAAATTGTTATTACATTCAATGATGTTGTGTAAGGCGTTGAATTGACTGATGCTTGTCGAATGACGCGCGATTTAATTAAATAACTTTGGTTTAATTTTCGATGTTCTTCAACATCTCTCACGTGCTCAGCCAAAACTAAATTTTTACCCTTTATCAGAGTCTGTGGTTGAAAAATAATATTATGTGTGATAGATTGAAAACCCGTTCTTAACACTAATTCCATTTTTTATCTGCAAAATTAAATAAAAAAAATTAAAATTTAAGATACATTCGTAAAAATATAATTAGGTTAAATAGAGCTATTTGTTATTTTATATATTATTTTAGATTTTTTTTTAATATTAATAATGATTTTTTATTCTATATTAATTTACAATAAACATCTTGACAGATGTCTTAACCTAATTCACTTATTGAGACTTGTTTTAGTTGTTGTATTTATTTTACTTACTGTTTTTAGCTGACCCACGGAAAAATTTTTAATTTAATATTCACTCTGTGTAATATATCACATTTCACATTGAAAATAAATTTTTTTCAATTTGATTTTATTTTTTCAATAACTATTTGACATCCAATACATGTTTATTTTCTCAAAAGAGCCACCGTAAGTTGTATCGTTAGATGGCGCTGGAGTCACGCACCCAGCGAATAGTAACAATACCGTTTGGCTCCTGCAACTCTACATCGTTGAGTTCTGAGAGCTAAACGTTATTTACCTCTCATAACTCTACAGGATCGTTCTGAGACTATAACAAATTTTTGGCAGTCTGTTTAATAATTTTTTTTACGATTTAGCATTGATAATTTAATAAATAAATGCGGCAGAACGAATTTATATTGCCAACAATAATTGTATATGACAAATAAGAATAGTATTATAATAGAAATAAAGTAATAATAGAACTTATATTACAAATAAAAATTATTTGTAAAATAAAAATACGGTCGTCACAAAATTATCTTATTTTATTAATTATATCAATAAATATTGGACATAAAATCACTACCGTATATGCACAAGAAAAAATAAATAAACGAAAACAAATTTTATTTTGTGTTAAATGGGGTCTTTTTAATGTCTTCCGATAACTTATTATTTATCACAATATATTCAACTAATAAATTAAATTAACAGTCACTGCAAATGAACCTTGAAAAACTATAAATACAAAACTGTTCTAACGAAATTCAATTTGACAAAAAAAAACCTATTTCCGTAAATAAATAAACTGGAAACTTAATTGTTCTCATATATTTTTAATAATATGGATGAGTAACAAAATAATTCTGTTTGTCATTTTAGAAGGTTATGAAATATGTCAGCGTACTCCACTACTGCACAACGTAGAGCGCTCCCAACTATACCGTTTGGCTCTGAGAACAATCCCGTAGAGCTCTGAGAGCTCAACAACATTGAGTTATCAGAACTAAATAACATTTTGTTACTGTAACTCTACAAAGAACAGTAAACTGTGTATAGTTGTGGTAACTCTACAGTTACGTTACCAGAACGAAATTTTTTTTTCCGTGTAGATTAATTTTTTACATTATAACTCGCTTAATAAGTCAACAAATATTATTGTTATTTATTTCGTTTTTGGTCTATTGAGGTTATTTAACCAATCCTCAAGACAACCCTGATTAAGTAAACATATTGAAAATGATTTGACACATTCCATTCCCACAAGATATATTATTAAAAATAAGAAAATTGAATGATTAACAAGTATTTAATATAATAAAAAATCTAATCCTTTCTGATGCTTTTTATTTCTTTTTTCGCATAAGAGAGTATTACCGAAAAATTATGTTTTTTTTAAATACCTCAACATTTTCATGATAGTATTTTTATTTTTATTGTGCGTTTCTATTGTATTTTAAGTTATTATTTTTTTTTCGTATCTATTTATTTATTTATTACCATTGCTGCAAAAAAACATAATTGTTCAACAAATTACTTTAGTCACATAGTAATCCAGGATAAAACCTTCCATATCTAACCTTCCACAATTTTACATTGTAAAACTTATTACATTTTTACTAATCTTTACGACATATTAAATTATAAAAAAATATTTTATATTCCATATTTACGTGTTCATATTAATATTAACTTTTGTATGGAACTTTTCACTTTCTGTTAAAAAGAGTTATCATTACTGGCTGAGGTTTAAAGTCAAATTCAAATTTTCTACAGAATTCACAACTAACGCCCTCTGAGTATTAATTGACTTTTTGCGTAATTGATCAATTATCCGCTTGAAATCGGCAATTAGAGGACTCTATTGTCTTTCATTATAATTGGTCCTTAATTGAGATTGGTTTTTTAATGAATCGTTATCGTATCAACAATTATACCAGTTTATTGATGAATAATGTCTTATAAAACAAGTAAAAATTACATTAACTTGGTTGGGTTCAAGTCAAAAACTTTAAGTGATTTGAAATTACCCACGAATCGTGATGTTTTATGTTTATTTTTCTATAAACATCGAACAGATAAACTATTCATTCGCGAAAGTGCTAGATTTGTTCTGTGTGAGGTTATCAAAGTGTGGAATAAGTTCACATTACCAGGAAATAATTCACATCGTTCAATTGGAAAAATTGAAAAATTACATAAAAACTGGCAAAAAACTCAAGTACATAAAGCTCGCAAAAAATCTCCCGCACAACAATTGGCCGAAAAAACTTTTATCAATTCTCTCGACAAACTGTTCGATATTGCACCGCAGAATGTTTTGACAACATTAAGCTCACCACAAAGGAAAGTTTTGATTGCTAGTCGGGAAATTTGCAAACGTAGTCAGTTGATAAAGATTTCAGCCAATATTGAAGATGTACAAAATACATCGACCTTTTGTGTGGAAGACAATTCAAATTTTATTTTGATGGAAAGTGCTGGGACAAATGTAAATACTAATGAGGTTGATGAAGCAGGTAAAATCGAATGGTTACTCGTTGCTTTTATTTTTAATAATCCATTTTAAAGAATTCTTTAAAGGATATATTAGGGTGGTTCTTATTTAGGGTTTGTACGAATTTTTTTCACGATAGTCTTAAATCGGTTCTAAATCTATTAAAAAAAATTCATGCCAAGTTATAGCTCTTAATTTTAATTTTAACCCGACCCCCGCGATAACCAAAGTTTTAAATAGAAATAACACGGGAAAAAATCTGTTAATTTTTAAAAATTTTTTTTCATCATGAAATAATAAACAGATCATGTCGACCAATGACAATTCTTATAGCAAATTTAACGTTCTACAAAAAAGGTATCTTATGATTTTTTGCTAACTCTAACGGTTTCTGAGTTATTTAAGGTCAGTTGAAGCTTAAGCCAATTTTACGAATTTTATATTTCTACCGTCGTTTAATGATTTAAAAATGAAAAAAGGATAATAATTCTTAATCTCAATAGTTTTTTTTTCTTTTTTCTTAGAAAACTTCCAAAGTAACCGTGACCCTAAAATGATAGTTACATTAATTAGAAAATTATTTTTTCGTTGACCGATTAATTTTAATAATTAAGTTACATTAATTTTTCTCTAATTTTTGAACTGTCGTGAGTTTCAACTATTTTTTACAATTTTAAAATACACAAGATATTTTTTAGAAATTGTCAAAAAATCCTAATTTTAATTGGTAAAAATATTAATAAATTCTAGTCCTAAATTTACATTTCTGGATAAGATCATTTTAGAAACTGATTATGCCGCCCTCTATCAGATTTTACTTTAACCTTTTTGTATTGAAATTAATTCTAAAATACCCGTAACCTATAATTTTTATCTTAACTGTATCGAAATCGTACGCAAATGTTTACTGTTATGTTTTCTCGTTGTTTAATTTAATCTTTAAATTTATGAATTAGAGTGATCAGAAAAATATGGAGTTGTCACGTTTACATCAAAACATTTTTTTAGTTGGTGATGTTGACGTCCAAATAGTGGGTAATAAATTACCATCAAAATTGCAAGCTCTAAAAGTTTTCTTTTTTCATACGCATATTTTAAACATTTCTGTATCAGAAAGTATTGCTGCAGTAATTGATGAAATTATTGTGTTTTGCAAAAAAGCTAAAATTCCCGTTCAAGACGTGCAAAGATATCAAAATAAATTGAAAAAATTGTACGATGAATGGCGCACACTTGTCAAACACAAAAATCGGTGTGAAGTGGCTGTAAAAAAAAATGAATTTGCTTGTTCATTAAAAACATTATTTGACATTGCACCTTTAAATGTATTTGAATTTGTCGATGAAAATTCCTAAGAATTCCTAAGAATTCTTAATTAATCAGAGGTCAGATAAACGAATTGGTTTTATAGCAAATATCAAAACAAAATATGATGATGATGATAATGTTGTTAATAAATTGAACAAAAAAATGCATTTTGAAGAACAAAAAAAAAAGTGAAGACGAAATAGCATTATTGGGTAAATTATAAGAATTAAATAATCAATTATGTTCTTTATTATTCATTACCATAGATATTCTTTTCGTCTTATTTTTGTTCTTATTTGTTTTAGATAAAAATGTTGAGCTTTTATCTAGCCAAGGAAGTGCTCTGTCTGCATCCAGTGGAGAAATATACTTTCCAACTACTGCCGGATCATCAGAATCAAAAAAAAAAAAAGGGAGAATATAATATTCTCAGCGATAGAGTTGTAGCTACTTTAGATCGATGTAAAGTAAGTGACAGAGATGCTGTATTTATAATAACAGTTATCTGTCAGTCCCTTATTGATATGAACTTACTAGATATGGACATTAACTCTTTGATTGTCAATCGATCATCTATTCGAAGACATCGACAAACTCTGCGAGTCAAAATCGTTAGAAACAAAAAAAACACTTCCAAGATTTGAAGTTATCATCTATTGTTGTACAAGGGACGGAAAATTATTACCTAATTTGCTAAATACTGAAACTGTTCATCGATTACCAGTAATAATTACCTCCGAGGACAAAGAAATTATGTTAGGTGTACCAACGAGTGAAGATGGAACTGGAATGGCACAAACTACTATTGTTTACGAAACATTGCTTGATTGGGGATTCGACACATCCGTTAAAGCAATATCTTGTGATACTACTCCTTCGAATTTAGGTATTCGGAATGGTGCTGCTGCATTATTGGAGAACTTATTAGAGAGAGACTTATTATATCTTCCGTGTAGGCATCACATTTTTGAAATCGTCCTAAGATATGTATTCGAAGCTGTTTTTCCAAATACTGTAGGATCTAATGTTCCACTTTTTATCCGATTTCAAAAGCAATGGGAAGATTTAAATAAACTGGATTACAAAACAGGATTAGATGATCCGAGAAATGATAATGCATTAACAATAGAAAAAATTAGGACTGTAAAAACTTTTGCTACTGAAGTTCTGACAACAAAGCTGCCTCGTGATGATTACAAAGAGTTTTTGGAGCTTACTTTAGTCTTTATTGGTGTCATCCCAGAAAAATTCAGTTTTCGTAAGCCAGGAGCTTGCCATCATGCACGATGGATGGCAAAAGCTATTTACGTATTGAAAATGTACCTGTTTCGTGAACAGTTATCGTTGAAAAAAGTTGAAGACAATAAGCTTCGTCAAATATGTGTTTTTGTGACAACAATTTATGTTAAAGCTTGGTTTCTATCATCTAGTAGTGTAAAAGCTCCGTACCATGACCTACAATTTGTATACGAGCTAAACAACTTTAAGGCTATCAGCAGTAATCTTGCTACAGTATCGATAAATAGATTTATGAAGCATCTATGGTATTTGTCCCCAGAGTTAGCGACCATGGCGATTTTTGATAAAGATGTTTCATTAGAAACAAAAGTAAAAAGTGTAGCTAAGCTGCATACGGAAGAAAAAAAAGACTTCAATCGATGCTCTACCGGAAGAAGACCTAGATTATACAAGTGAAAAATGTAGCGTAAAACGCTTTCAAAGCAAGAATATAAATGATTTATAATATAACGACATCGACTTTGTTTTAACTGCAGAATCGATAAAATTTTTTGAAAGATTTGAGTTAGAAACAGAATTTTTACGAATTCATCCCTCTGGATGGGCTGACAATGAAAGCTATAAAACTGCATTACGATTCGTTGAAAAATTGTCAGTTGTGAATGATTGTGCTGAGAGAGGAGTTAAACTAGTGCAAGATTTTTGTAGTCATTACACAAAGGATGAAAAACAAATGCAATATGTATTACAGTTGGTTAAAGACCATCGTCAAATGTTTCCTAATGCGCTAAAAAAAACTTTAATAACTTCATAACAGTATCGATGTTGAAAAAAATGATAATAAAAGTATTTTTTTTAATTTATAAAAATTTTGATAATCGATTTTTTTAATAAAATAATACTTTTCTTTCAGAGCATGCGTGAAGGTAAAAAAAATCGTCTAAATTATGAATTACTATCTTTTTTTCATTTTTAAATCATTGAACGACGGTAGAAATAGAAAAATGGTAAAATTGACTTAAGCTTCAACCATGACCTTAAATAACTCAGAACCGTTAGAGTTAGCAAAAAATCATAAGAGACCTTTTTTGTAGAGCGTTAAATTTGCTATGAGAATTTTCTTTGGTCGACATGATCTGTTCATTATTTCGTGATGAAAAAAATTTTCAAAAAATCAACAGAACTGTTCCCGTGTTATTTCCATTTAAAACTTTGGCTATCGAGGGGGGGGGGGGTCGGGTTAAAATTAAAATTAAGAGCTATAACTTGGCATGAATTTTTAACTTCCCGCTAAGAAAATCTAAGATTTTCGAAAAATCGGGAAGTTATTGTTTTCACCCCGTTTTGCAAAAATCGAGGTTTCAACAGATCTCGACGTTTTGAAGCCCTAAGAAGCTTCCCTGACTATTTTTACGATGATGTCCGTACGTCTGTATGTATGTGTGTGTGTATGTAAACCTCTTATAACTTCTGAACAGCTTGACCGATTTGATCGCAGTTGGTGTCATTCGAAAGGTCTTCGCCAAACTTAGATTTCCTGTAAGTTGGAACCGATTCGGACCAGTAGATTTCGAGAAATTGCAAAAAAAAATGAAAAAAAAAGATGTTTTTTTTTCATTTTTTTTAAATATCTCCGAATTGGCTGAACCGATCGACCTCAAAAACTAATCAGCTCTTAACCTTGAAAACCCGCATCGATCACCACCAAAAGCGTCAGAATCGGTTGATGCGTTCGTGAGATATCGTTGTTGAAAAAAATCGAAAAAAGTGTTTTTTTGTGATAACTCCGAAATTTTTAATCGGATCAATTTTTTGTTCAGAATTATTTATAGAGCTCAAAAAACGACATCGACTGCCGCTAACCACGTGCAAATCAGTTGATTAATTCAAAAGTTATAGCAGTTTGAAAATTTTAAAAACCGTGTTTTATCGAACTTCGATAAGATTTTTGAGCTCGAAGAGCTCAAAAGCATAGGAAAGCTATCTCTTTGAGCTCGGAGGGCTCAAAATAACACATAAACTGTATTTTTGAGCTCGAAGAGCTCAAAATGGTCATAAGTGCAATTTTAAGCGCCTAGGTATGGAATTAACGGGAAGTTGCAGGGATGGCCTTCAGGGTCAACCGTTTTCCTAATTTTTTTTCTATTGATCATGAGATTTCGTAAGAGAATGCCAAAATAAAAACCCTGTCAAAAATTAAGACCTTAATATTAATATTTAGAGGTCGCGAATCGAAATTTTCCATTTAAATGACATGGAAAAGAATATTTTTAAACTTTTTTTATTAGATAAAAAGTCATCATCTATTTTTGAAAAAAAAATCATTGAAAAAAAAAAAAAAATTCGTCGGTTTTTTGATACACTTTACTGCTGCACTCACTAAAAATTCGCTTTTAATACTCTTATCATAAGAAAATTTTTCACCACTTTTTTGTGTGAGCGCAATAACAAATAAAACATTCAACTTCGTTTATTGTTATAAGAATAATATCACACGCCATCAAGTCAAATTATAATAGAATTCACTTTTTTCAAGCGATACATTCGATTTTTAATAGAATTTTTTCATTATTTGAACATGGTAAAGATTGCATGCAAGAGAGATATTTTCCGAATTACTTATTTGTAGCAAAACCATTCTAGGATAACTTAGTTGTATTTCAATTTTTTCATAAGTCACTAATAAAAACAAAAAAGAGAACACGTTACAACTTCGAAAAATTTTGCTTCACTCTAATATTGTGTTACAGATACCGTAAGAGGCATAAAAAATTTTTTTTTCGGTAATCGACGCAAATATGATCTAGTATGAAACTTACGAAAAACAATTTTTTTGATACGCCCTTATAGTTCTTGAGACAGGAACTGAGAGCATACTGGGTTTTTTGTCTAAAAATAATTATTACCAGCTTTAAAAAATTTCAAATAATTTAGTTACACGAACATTTTTATAGGATATGAGAATATAATAAAATTGTCTTTGTTGTACAAAAAATTATTTTTAAGTAAAAAAAGAATCTGTCTACTAAATTTTAAGTTTGTGTTGGCTGAGTACACAACGATACTAATGCTGTTCAACTTTAATTATCGATAGGCAGCAATTAAAATCTACGTATTCATTAGTGTTTCAAAAAAATCGATTAATTTTTTTTTTTTTAAACATTGAATAATCTTCAGCGTATCCCTAGAAAAGGACCCTGTTAAAAGATGAACTCTTAATACTAATATTTAGAGGTGGCAATTCACAAATTTCGATTTCCCATTCGAATAGCATAGGAAAAAATTTTTTTTAAATTCGAATTTTTTGACTCGACAACCATTTGCTGTTTAAGGATGACCAAGACATATTTTTGTAGGAAAAAAAAGGTCTGAATGAAGATTTGCGTAAGTTGAGCCATTTCGGAGATATCGAGTCTTAAATGTGGAGTTTTTCAAAATTATGAATCTATTCACTTTTAAACGCAACAAAACGGTTCTTTGTTAAATATTAATATAATGAGCTCATCTTTTAAGAGGGTCCTTGTCTAGGGATACTCTGACGATTTTTCAATGTTCTTTGAAAAAAAAAAAAAAAATAAATAATCGATTTTTTTTTAAACACCCTAATATTTATGCATATTAATAGCGCCACAATAAACAAGTTAGGCATTTTTTCGAGTTTTACGTATAAACAATACATTTATTTTTAAAGTAGCATGTATACGTACACCTATAGGTATAGCTAATAGGTCTTATAGTTTTAGGAATTTCGACATTAACGTTTTTGAAAAAGGGTAAATCTATTATTTTACCCTTTAATTTAAGTATATTGGTTTATTATCTTAAATTCATCCTGAATAAAAATTAAATTATAAACTAATTTTCAAGTCTTTAAGTTTTCTTGTAAACTATAAGAATTATAGTATATTTATATTATATTACCTCTATCAAGTGTCCATCCCGGAGGATACACAAAAATACAAATTTTTCCTTCCAAAGCCATTCGCAGAAGAGAATTAGCTGCTCGATATGTATCAAATTTTCCAGTTCTAGCAGTCATAAAATGTCGTTTAGCTGCCCAACTATCACATATATCCATAGCTGACCAAGTATCATCATTTTGTTGATGTTGAATTTTAAGGATTTTAGGAAGATCTATTCGCTGAGCAAGATACTTGACGACAGTGTAAGGTTCTCGAACTTGAGAAATGGGAAAAGAACCCATCAAAATTTGAAGTTGTTTAGGCACAGTTGATGGGAATACAAGTCCCGGACAATCACAAAATCGCACATTCTCAGTGAGAAATATAGTTTGAAAGTGTTTGGTATGACCCGGGGTCCGTGATATACTTACAACTTTATTACCTATTGTAGAAAAAAACGTAAAAATAAATAGCATTTTTGTAGCTATAAATAAAAAATTAAAATTTACCGATAACAGCATTCATAAATGCGGATTTTCCAACGTTAGGGTGACCAATACATCCAATTGTCAGTGTCCGATTGGCATATTTATCATGTTTGACAAAACTCGTATCATTTTTTTCTATTATTATATTATCTTTTCGATTAGTATCACAATCATCATCTAAATTAATTTCTTTGTTTATTTTTTCTTGCCAAGAACTCAAATCAACATTATCAAGTACTATTTCTTGGCACTCTTTTAATAATGCTTGAGCTCCTGCTGAAACCATTCTAAATTTTCCTTTACGTTTGTGTTGATTCAAAGTAGTTTGTCTATTAAGAGTTTCTTGTAAATTTTCAACTGGATAAGATGTAAAATGAACTATTCGTAGTTGGGGATAATGTTCAGAGAAATATTCACGCCAAGCTAAGACCAACGCAGGCGGGGCTAAGTCTACTTTGTTAATTACTAAAATTACTTCTTTTTTTAAATCATTTGTTATGTAATTATAAAGATATGGTGGAAACATTAACACAGAATAGCGAACATCAACAAGTATTAATAATATATCAGACATTTCTAAAACCCTCCATAATTGCCGCCACGTTTCTAAGTTAAGCTCAAAATAACTAATTTTACCCAATGTTTTTATCTGCTCTATATATTGCTAAAAATAAAAAAAACGGACATAAATATCATGAATATAGCATAAAAATAAATCTTAATGAATAGGATTCTCAAGTTGGTGTTCTGAATGGTTTTTTTTATGTTTTACTTTGTGTTGAGCACCAACTTTTTGATATTAATTATAAATTTAAAAATATTTATACCATAAAATATTCATGCTCTCTCATATCTAATTGTTCTTTACTCATATTGTAATCCCATTCTGGCCGTTTAGGCATATCCAAATGAGGTGGAAAATAATCATCTGAGATTTCTTGGTCGCTTAATGGTAAAAATTCAATAGTCTTACAAGCCTTAATTTTGCGCTGTTTTAATTCTTCCGTGGATTCTTTAAAAAATTGGAGATTAAATCTATTTCTATCATTGCTATTTGTAGGCTGCTTATTAATCTTTAATACTGTCGAATGTTCTGGATCACTGTCATCTTGATGTATTAGAAAAGACAAAAATTATTAATATAAATAATTAAAATTTAAATAGCTAAAATCGAAGTACTTTTTACAAACCAGATACTTCATTACGACTTTTTTTTTTAAGTTTCATTTGTTGTTTTTTTGCTTTCCCACTAAATGGAACTTTCTTTCTTCCCTGTGGCATAATTATAAAACGATATCAAATTAAATAATATGTTGTCAATTAGATAAACGTTATTTCCAGAAGAGCATCAACTTTTCTTTTGAATAATGAGTATGTAAATACGACTGTTTTTAGGGGAGGCAACTTCACTGAAGATCAATGCAGATTGACTACTTCGCTTGGAATTTCTCAACTTAATACCATCTCCACGAAACCCGAGTAAACTTGCATCATTCGACTATTTAGAAAGTGGCTCTACCTTACGTCTACTTTCGATACATACACTTTCAATAGATAAAGGAAAGATTGAATATGACAATCTGATGGCCAAAAATGGCAAAAACTTTTTCGCAATTTTTATAGAACAGAAATTCAAAGTGAGATCATGAGTAAACTAAGCGGTGATTTAAAATATGAATTAAGTTCACTTGATTTCACTTTGTATTTAGCATATTTATTTTATATAGATAAAACCTCACTTTATGTAAACAAAAAAGTAATTTTAACGAGTTAATAACAAATCTATGGGATTTGCATCTAAAATAAGAAATAAATTAATTAACAAACGGCAAGTACGAATAAATCTTTCTTTCAATAAAATAAAATATAAACTGTAAAGTGTTGTAAGGGTTACTGTAAATTAGTTAAATAAATAAATTTCAATCAAAAATATTTATTGTGCTTGACTCGTGAAATTCGGATAACTATTTTGATGTATGCATAGTTTTTAGACCAAAAGAAATCGAACAATTGAGTTATTTACAATTTTTTAACTTCCCACTAAGAAAATCGAAGATTTTCAAAAATCGGGAAGTTATTATTTTCACCCCGTTTTGCAAAAATCGAGTTTTCATCAGATCTCGACGTTTTAAGGTCATAGGAAGCTTCCTTGACTACCCCCGCGATGTTGTCACCATGTCTGCCTGTATGTGTGTGCGTTAAAATATTTTGTATTACTCATGCAGGAAAAGTAGTATCTTGACGCTCGCTGTTGCAGTTGAAAAAGAGCCGTTTGCCCATTTTAAAATTACGCGTGAGTTTTTTCATAAAAAAAAACTGTTATTTGAGTGCGACAAGTTCACTTCACTCAGATCACATGTAATTGTTGGCCGAGGCGAAGCCGAGGTCAACAAACATGTGATCTGAGGCTTTCTTATTTACTTCCCACGGGATTTTACTTCCACACTCCACGGAGTGTATACTATTTTTTTGCTCGACGAAGGCAGGAAGCGGAACTTTCATTTAGCGCAGCGGGCCGAAAGTTGACGCTTTCTGCCCGTCGAGCAAAAAAATAAATAACAAAGAAAAAACACAATCTAACTGTCAATATTAAAAAAGTGAGGTTGACATTACAAAGTTCATATTTTTAACAAAAGTAAAAATAATTTATTAATATTGAGCTGTTTAATTATAATGAAAATTGATTTAGCAGAAATATGATAATTTTAATAATTTTTGCAAAAAATAAATTATGACATAAAAAAAAGTGTGTGTGTACTTATGTACGCACGTTAGAAGTTACTAGAAATTCGAATAGTGCGCTACGCGCGCGCCTAAATTTCAACCAATAATGAATCGTGGCCCGTTTTTTGCGAGTTTCGACCTTAGACTAACTTCAAGACTTTCATGTATTTCAATTTAGAGGATACTTCTTTGACGTAACAAGATAAAAATCTTTCTGAATATTTTATCTATCGCGTTATCCTACATTTGTAGAAAAAACAACACCAATAATAGAAAAAAAGGTATTTAATACATTGAAAGTTTTATTATAACGCATTGTCTAGTTAAATAAAGTTTATTTAAATATCATAAAAAAATTATTTCTACATAATCAAAAAAATCTGGAAATCGGTTGACCGTGCAGGCCAACCCTAGAACTTCCTGCTAAGTTTGCATTTCAAGCACCTTAAAATGTGTTTTTTGATTAATATTTGAGCTTTTCAAGCTCAAAGCGCAGTTTTTCACATTTTGATCACCTCGAGCTCCAAATGTATTTATTAAACAACTGTAACTTTTGAATGCGTCGTTCGATTTTGTTTTTTGAATAAGCATTCGGTGCAGTTTTTAAAGCATAAAAATAAAATGTACAAGTTTTTATTGATCGGTAGAAGAAACTGGAAAATATCTTAAAAAAATACCGAAAAAAAAAATTTTGTGAATTTCTAAACTATAACTTTTAAATGCGTAGTTCGATTTTCATTTTAAAAAAAGCATTGGACGCAGTTTTTAAGCAAAAAAATGTATACATGGTTTCATTATGATTTTTTCGTACGCTTTAAAGTTATTTTTAAAAAACATAAAAATTCAAACTTTTTTTTTAATTTCTTCGGAATGGCGTGATGAATTAACTCTTAAATCTAATCAAGTCTACGTTTTGATAGACCCTTTCGAATGACGTGTCGTAGAACTCAATCGGTTAATGCGTTTTTGAGAAACCGTACAACAAAAATTTATTGACACACACACACGGCTGGACACCTCGGTGGGAATAATCAGAATGGCTTTCTGGGACCTTAAAACGTGGACATCCGTTGAAAACTCGACTTTTAAAAATTGGACTGAAATCAATAACTTCCCATTAATAAAAATTTTCAATTTTCTTAGCGGGAAGTTAAAAATATATATTTATATGAAATTTCGTAAATACAGTAGCCAGTTCTTACGCAAACATACGTAGATGCACTTATTTTTATTTTGTTGGTAACGTTTTTTAAAAAAATAAAATGTTGAGTAGCTAACTTCAGGGTGTCAGTTTTTCGTGACGGTGTGCGCGCGCATCGTAAAAATTTACCCTCATCATTTTTGCCTAACGCGCCAAACGAAGTATAACTTCAAAAATTCTTTTTAAAATTGACATGTAGGAATTTTATAAAATAAAAAATACAATTTTTATGAATAATTTTTTGGAACAAATTTGTTTGTTAAAAAAAATTAAAAAATTGTAGTGACAGCTAAATCTAATGTCATTTAATTTTATGTGTTGGTGTTTCAGTGCGTAAATTTATTTTTTGTTAATTAATATTAATTACTTTGCATTTATTATCTGATATATATATGTTTCTTTTTTTTTTACTATTTATTTGTTTTTAGAGACTGGGAGAGCTCCGCCCCCCCCCCAACCCCTCGCCTTGATTTATTTTTTAATATTCTGAGACAAAGAGAAAAAAAATGACCATAAAGTTAGCCGACATTTAAAAATTTTTTGAATTTTTTTTATTGAAAAATTCATTACAAAAAAAATTTCTTTTTAAATTCATTTGTAAAAAATTTGAAAAACTGTAAGTGCAATTAAAAAAAAATTTTTTACGTCTAATTTAATAAATTAAACAAAGTCAAAAAATAAAAAATGTCGGTTAACTTTGTTGTTATAAAAAAAAAAAAAAAAAAAAAAAAAAAAAAAAAACACATTTAAGTTTTTTCAAAATCATCAAATTGAAAGAATTCAAAAAATTGAAAAAAAAAAAAAATTTTTTTTACATCAAATTTACTAACACGGAAGCGTCAGCGCCATACTCCTACTCAAATATTCCTCCTAATAATACTGTTATGTCGCAATAACTATAATGCTTTGGATTGCATCTGGCAGGTGACACTACTTGTCAGATAAACCAGAATTTGAATATGTTAATTAGTTACATTTATAACTTAAATTTATATTTATATTTTAAATAGATTCAGAATTCCTAGTTGATTTAATATTTGATTTAATTGCTGAGTTTGGTCGTTGTGTGCACACGTGTCTTCGAAAGAGAAACTTTAATGTTGAGAAAATAATACAAAGGAATATTGTATTAGGTTCTGAAAAACCATAAAATCTTTGAGTAAACACAGAACGTGTCCTTGCCACATGACAACTTCAAGTCCTTAAAAGAAAAGCCATAAAAGACACGTGTGGAATCTCAACGGTCTCTTGTTCTCTAAAAAACAAGGCACTACAACTGAATTTAATAACAAAATAAATAAATAATAATTTATTTATCCACTTTATTTTAAGTAACTAAATAACATAAATAAATGAGTATTTAGACGCTACAACATGTGTATGTATGTATGGATTTAATGTCACAATGGTTTTAGACAAATTAATTACATATTGGAATAATTGAATAGTAAATGGTATTAAATTGAATTTAGAAATGATTAGCAAATATTAAAGTAAATTCCGCATCTGATATAATTTATTGAGCAGATAATACCTTAAAAGCCTTTTAAAATTATAACACGTTAATTGATTCTAATGAATATATGTTAATTAAATAATAATAAATAATAGATAAGGATAATCATTGTTAACAACGATCTGATATTATATTATTATTACTGTCTGTACCTCGACCAGGTTTTCTGCGGTTTCCCTAGGTTGCTGTGCTGAATTTAAAGCCAGGTAAATACAGGTACATGGATACGTAAGCCGGCCGCAGCCGCAAATAATAAGTGTTATATATAAATAAGTTTATATAAGTACATGTAAGATAGTATATTACGCACTATGTATAAGGGTGGTTCTAGCAATAGTATAGGTGTATACGTGTAACCATAGTGGGGGAACGTGAAGCTGAGCAGTCAGAGTTGAGACTTTGTGACTTCACTTCTCCCTGAGAGCTGTAACTATTCACTCCATCTCTCCGATTTCTAAATAAACATCAACATTAAGTTCAATTGAACTCTTATCATTTAAAATCATACCTTGCCACACAATCTCAATCAGTCATTTTTAAGTATATTTCAAATTAAATTATAAAATAAAATCCCGCGTGACAATAAACAACCCACTTGTCCACGAGGTGTCATCATCGGCGAATCTAGTAACCTCACAGGACATAACAATACGGTATGAAATTTTACAAATTGCAGTGTTATGCTTCCATCTAGTGGATGTTATTTTTATTTATTGAAAACTTTACTTACTGTAGTTCTTTCGCCCGGGAGTATTAAAATACTCGGTTTCAGCGCGGGAAAGGAATCATTTTAAATAAAAGAATTCTATTTAGACGTTATTTAATTTTGATCAAAATTATTTAGTTGGTTTCAATTTATTATTCAAGTTGACAAAATATTAAAAAGCTTCAAAATATAAAATTGAGGTTTACAATGACGTGATCTTAGAAATCTAAGCTCTCGATGAGAAGTGTCGTTACATAGTTTTTTCGAAATTTCCGAAGAGCTTCAAACTCCGTTCTTCTCCCACCATACCTCCCATACATATATCCGCTCTTGTGCATATATAAGTACACATATTTCTACTACATATAAATGATTTTCACACACTAATATATAATATTTTCTATTATATTCACATATATTTATTTATAAATTATATATATTGCAGTGCATTAATATTCGTATTTTGCAAATTAGACTAAGCTTATTACTATTTCTATCAATCTATAATCTATTAAAACTATGAAATAGTTTAATTGTTAATGTAATTAAGAGATAAATATCATTTAATAATATCATTTTATACAATCTTATTCTTTTATCATTAATTAATAATTATTTATAAGTTGGATACAGGATATAAATTTTTAATTTAATTTTTATATATTTCGTTGCAATATTATATTAAAGCAAGTTTAAGAAAATATGTTATTTAACGATCTTATTTTTTTTTTACATATTTGTTACGTTATTATTTAGCCGTTGAAACAAGGAATCATAGAATTTTTCTCACACGTGTCTTTTATGGCTTTTCCTCAGAATCTCAAGTACCTAAGGTTTTTCAGAACTCAGCTACAATGTCCCTTTGTACTCGATAACCCTGATTAAACAACTGAATTCGATCGAATTAAACAGAATTAAATTTTTAATTCTTTTGAATTCAGTTAAATTCTGTTAATTCGGTACCTAACTTTAAAATGAATTCTGTTTAATTCGGCAGGTGAGCCAGAATTTAGCCGAATTAAAACAAATTCAAAATTATTAATTCGGTTCAATTCTGTTGAATTCGGAAATAATCCTCGAATTTCTCGCTCTGACTCCGAATTAGATCGAATTAAAAAAAATTCAAAATTATTAATTCGGTTCAATTCTGTCAAATTCGGAAATAATCCTCGAATTTCTCGCTCTGACTCCGAATTAAACCGAATTAAAACAAATTCAAAATTTTCAATTCAGTTAAATTTGTAAATAATCCTTGAATTTCTGACTCTGACTCTGAATTAGACCGAATTCAAACAAATTCAAAATTTTCAATTCGGTTCAATTCTGTTAAATTAGGAGATAATCCTCGAATTTCTCGCTCTGACTCCGAATTAGACTGAATTAAAACAAATTCAAAATCTTTAAGTCAGTTCTATTCTGTTGAATTCTGCAATAATTCTGGAATTTCTGGTTTTGACTCCGAGTTAGACTAAATTAAAACAAATTCAAAATTTTCAATTTGGTTCAATTCTTTCGAATTCGGAAATGATCCGCGAATTTCTGACTCCGACTCCGACTGTGACTGAATTAAAATAAATTTTAAATGTTCAATTTCGTTGAATTCTATTTAATTCGGAAATAATCCTCGGATTTTTGGCTCTGACTCGGAATTTAACTGAATTAAAACAAATTAAAAATTTTGTTGAAATCTGAATATTTTTGTATTAATTAAGGAAGTTCGAGCGTAACTAATGAGTCAAAATAATGTTAAAATTTTTTTTTAATTTTAGTCTTCCCAATATTCGTCAAAATTCTTTATTTTAATTTAAAATAATTTAAACAATTTAATAATTGATGATTTTTATTTATTTAATAAAGTAAAGTAATAAAATGACTTTCGTATTTATTACTTGCTGGAATAAATAAACAAATTTGGCAATAGCGCGCTTGATTATACTCATAACAGAGACGTGGATGAGTGTGTGAGTTAAACATCTCTGTAACTATACTTCTATCCTTTTCTTTTTTTTCAGCTGTTGACGCGATGTTGTCAAATCTTTATTCGAACAAATAGCTGACGGTAAACGAGTTACAAACATAAAATTTGACGTAAATATTTCAAAAATTATATCGGTAATGTATTATTATTAAATTGTTTTTATATTTTGCAATAATCCAAGTTTCTTGTGTATAGTTTTTTATCCGTTAAAATTGGGAGGTTAATATTGAAAAAAATAATTAAAGTCTCGACAAAAGTTTGTCCGCCATAAGAGCTCGTGTATAAGGAGATAAAATATGTGATTTTTAAAATTTAATATCTAAGTAACTAAGCGGTGAATCATTTTAAACTTTTGGGATTAGATAAATGACGTATTTATTCATACGTATACTTAATTTCAAAGCTCAAAGTTGGAAATTATTTTTTATGTTAGATTCGCTTGAACTTCCTTAACAGCCGAGACCAGTGATTGCAGTTTCAATCGGCTTAGCGAAGCGAATGGAAATTTTGAAAAAACGTTTATAGAGATAATAGATAATTTAATAAACTATTTCACCACAAAGTGTTTTTTTCAAAAATTTTATTCGTTTCGTGAAACCAATCGAAACTGCAATTGCTCTGCTGTTGGGAGTGCAACAGAGATAGTTCCGTTGAACTCCGTGAGAGCAAACCGAGAAAAAGATGGTCTCGCCTGTTAAGTAAATAGTACTCTGAAATGAATAAAACTGTTTACTTAGATTATAAAATAAAATTTTCTACAGTAAGTAATTATAATTTCGTACGAAGAATAAATATTCATTAACGAAAGAATTTTTTTTCTCAATTCAAAATTTTCATATCCGAGAAATTTTTCTACTTGGCTCTAGAATATTTTGAACTCCCTTCCCGGCCATAATAGTATATTACACACTTAGAGAAGTAAAGTAAGAAATGTCTTAGATCACATTTAAAATTGTTGGCCGAGGCGAAGCCGAGGTTAACAAACATGTAATCTGAGGCTTTCTTATTTACTTCTCGAGGGGTGTATCCTATTTTTTTTGCTCGACAGCAAGATATTTATTATCACTAGAATTTATTCATTAAAAACAAGACTTTGGTAAGGAAAAATCAAAAATTGATAACAATATTTCTCATTTGGATGAAAAATCCTTTCATAGATATTATTTTAATCATAGTTTTAGGATTTAATAACAGTGAAATTGCGATAGTAAAAGATTTAAGACGATTCAAAATATAAAAAATTAAATTTCAAAGAACTCAGTAGTATTTAATTTACATTATGTTACAATTTTCAGATTTATTTTCCATACTTGAACAGAATTGAAAATTTCAATTTTTTTTTAATTTTCGCTCTGCCAAATTCCGTAGAATTGAACAGAATTAAAATTTTTAATTGTTTTGAATTCTGTCTTACCGAATTTAACAAAATATAACAGAATTGCGATTTTCAATTCAGTTGGATTTTGTTTTGCAGAATTCAACAGAATCGAGCAGAATTAAAATTTTTAATTCTTTTAAATACTATTTTGATGAATTTAACAAGAATATAACAGAATTGATATTTTTAATTCAGTTGAATTCTGTTCTGCAAAATTCAACAGAATTGAGCAGAATTAAATTTTTTAATTCTTTCGAATTCTTTTTTACCGAATTTAACAAAATATAACAGAATTGATATTATTAATTTAGTTGAATTCTGTATTGCAGAATTGAACAGAATTAAAATTTTTAATTCTTTTGAATTCGGTTTTACCGAATTTAACAGAATATAACAGAATTAAAATTTTTAATTCGGTCGAATTCAGTTGTTTAATCAGGGAATAGCTTATATTTATTTGAAACAAAATATACTCTATATAATAAATATTCTACGATACAGAACCTAAACTTTCTAATTTGGATAGTGTTCACTATTTAAATTATGAATTAATAAAATAATTTAATATAATCTAAATTACATTTAAATTTGCACTGGCTGGTAGCATCACCTTCTGGATGCATCTAGAGGCATTACATAATATATTTCTAGGGAATATATATGCAAAAGTTGTCTCTTTAAAAATATATCCATGCAAGAATAACTCTATGGGAATTAATTCTATCCGCAAAAAAATCTATGAAAAAATATTTCAATGTTAAAATAAATCCATGCTTCCACATCTCTACATAAAAATAAGTCAGTGTAAAATTATTATAGTATCTGCAATTTGTAAAATTTCATACCGTGTCTTATTAGAAGGAATATTTGAGCAGGAGTGTGGCGCTGACGCTTCTGTGTTAGTAAATTTGATTTAAAAAATTTTTTTTTTTTTTAACTTTTTGAATTCTTTCAATTCGATGATTTTGAAAAAACTTAAATGTGCTTTTTTTTTTATTATAACAACAAAGTTAACCGACATTTTTTATTTTTTGACTGTTTAATTTATTAAATTAGACCTAAAAAAATTTTTTTTTAATTGCACTTACAGTTTTTCAAATTTTTTACAAATGAACTTAAAAAGAAATTTTTTTTGTAATGATTTTTTCAATAAAAAAAATTCAAAAAATTTTTAAATGTCGGCTAACTTGATGGTCATTTTTTTTCTCTTTGTCTCAGAATATTAAAAAATAAATCAAAATGTCCATCAATTTTTAACTTCGGACATTTTCAAGAAATAAATCTTTGTAAACTGGATGCCTCAACTTAGTCTGAATTAATACCTTCGAAAACGTTGAATTTCTATGAAACTGCTATCTCTGTAACGACTGAAATCATAAACGGAATGTTTGTTGAACGTTATGTTTGATATAAAATATTTTTTTTAAACGTGTGATATATCGAATAGTTGATTCGGGAAAACGTGATGTATAGAGAATATTCACTGTTAAGAACGTTATATTTCTGCAATGTAAAACTAATAAAAACGTAAATATTATTAAATGTAATGTTTCAATATCGCGAAAGATTCTAAGCGTGAGGTTTCATCAACGTAACGTTTTCAAAAAAAAAAATCAATTGACATTATCGACTGAAAAAAAAGTTCCAGTTGATATAGTAGATTTGACATGGTAACAAAAAATAAAATCTCAAGAAGTGCAAATTATTATAAATTAAAAATAAATATTTTAATTTTTAAGTAAATCTATTGTTATAGATATTATTTAAAAAAAAAATAATTATTCAATTTATTTATAAAAAAATTATAATGCATATTTTTTATATAGTTTTTCTTAATTATAAGATTTAATTTTTTTTTATTAAAGCATATCTTAGATAATGTTAATATAATTATATTAATAATGAAATTAAATTTATGTTATAATTAAATTTATAATAATAATAATAACAAAGTACATACTTATTGAAGTTTTAGTAATTTATTAATTACAAATAATATTACTTTTTTAAAACGAATACATGCAAAAAATTATAAAAACTTAAATTTCCAGTTGTTAGTTAAAATATTATAGAATTAAAATTATAGAATTAATATTAATATTAAAATATTAAATAATTAAGTCTAGCCAAAGGACTTCAGCACGGCAAAAGGCACATCTCAAAACTTCTTTCGCTCCATACATTTTATTGACGTTGTTTTTTTGACATCCTTGACATCCTTGACTTAACTACAAGAACTTATAGTATGAGGTGGCTATCAGGGAAAGTGCAAATTATTATAAATTAAAAATAAATATTTTAATTTTTAAGTAAATCTATTGTTATAGATATTATTTAAAAAAAAAAAGAAAAATACTTTTTTAAATTTATTTATAAAAATTATGTTGATTACAATTATAGTTACGTAATTAAATTATTCAAAAATCATTTCCATTTCTTGGAAGACATTTTCTGCAGAAAAGCTGCGAGATTTACAAGCCGTAACATATCTCGAATTGCAATCATTGTTGCGTGGGCAACCAGTTATTCGTGATCCTCGTTGTCAAACTTTAATACGAGATCGAGATCTTCACACTGCTTGGTTATTGTACGAACAAGATGTTTTGGACATACCAAATTTTCTAGCTTGTGCTAGTTTCTTCCTGAAATCAACATATATACAGGCACAAGAAAACCTGAACAACATGGACATCAGAATTGATGAAGAAGAAGATGTTTCAGCAATAGGAAGTAAGATAAATATTATTAAGAAAAGAAAGAATAATTCTGTACCCAATTTTTCTTTTTCATAAAATGGATTTTTCTAATTTCATTCAGTCTAATTATGAAGGCTTTCACGCGAATTTCTGTCTTTTTAAATTTACGTAAATCTATCTAAGATAGTATATTTATTATGAAGTTTTTGGAGTAGTTTAAACTTGATTTAGATTTCGCTTTAAATAAAAATTAATTTATTTACTTAATTGCGTTGCAATGCAGATACATTTTAAATATTAGTTCATTTAAGTAGGAGGATAACCAAAATTTTGTGACGTGCATTTATACATTTAGGGTAGATGTACCGTTTGTGGCCACTTTAAGCGATTCCATATTTTTTATTTAGAATTTAATTAACTTAAGTAAAGTATATAATAACGTAATATAGATTAATGATATCTTTAATAAATTAGTTATCGAATAATTAAAAGCAAATACCTTATAAACTTACTTTAGTTTAAAAAAATAGAAATAATTAATCATACCTGTTGTTTCACCAGTAGTGGCCATAGAAGTACTACTTTTGGTCATCGGTTGCACCACTTGTGGTCATAATAAATAAAAGTTTTTGGTGGATGGAATATTATTAATATTTACTCAATTAATTAGCAAAATATCAATTTATTTTTAACGTATTTGAACATAAAATAATAAAACTGTTACAGGTAAAGAACTTTAAGTTAATTTTTAGACATTTTTTGCGGTTTTACAGATTTTTTCGCAGGTAATTCTTTAGCTAATTTTTTTCTAGCTTTTTCCTCTAATTTCTCTTGTTTTATCTTTTTATTTTTTTCAATTATCTCTTCTCTTTCAATTTTTTTTTCTTCTTCTTTGTCATTTTTTTCTTTTTCTTTAGCTTCCATAATTTCTATCCACTTATCAGCTGTTATTACTGAAGGCAAATGTTCAACTGCACGTTTGCGCTTTGATGACTATTTTTTAGACTTAGGCCACATAACTATTTCATTTATGACTTCGTCAAATGATTTTCGACGCATTGTTATAGTATTAGGATTAGATACATTTTCCGTGATAACAGAAGAAACAGCATCAGGTTCTGTTACCTCAATAATAACAGATGATTGGATAGCGTTATCACTGGAAGGAAGAATTGGTCTAACACTGGGAGAATCATTGTCAATATCTAAAGGGATAGGAATTTCAAGTAAAAAAGGAACTCCAAAATCTGAATTTTGGTTAGGACTGTGAGAGATCAAGGATTCCAATTGTTCATCGACTAAAAAAGAATAAAAAACAAAATTAAATTAAAACATGATTTTAAAATTAAATTAAAAAACCAATGGAAAGACACTAAAAACCGATTAACATTAGGAAGTGTTTAAATTTTTGTATTGTCTAATCATATACTCACCTTCATCAAGAATAGGCTCTGAAAATTCAGGAAACGGAAATTCAATGATGTCGTTGTCATTGGGAATCGAAGGATTGAGATCTTTAGACGCGAGAGTGAGGCACGATGAAGATTGCAGTTCATTATCAACATTTTTATCATCTTCTGCAGCCTTGACCCAAAGATCATACAAAAGCTCGTATTTATCATCAGCTTCCTAACCAATACTTGCGGCTCTTGCGTTCTTGAATCGTTGTAAAACTTCTGCATCAATTTTACTTTCAACAAATTGTCGATGAGATGAAACTTGTGATGATTTTTGTGAATCAGATTCGTTAAAAATATTGTGATCATTTTGAGATTCTTTCATCTCAACGTATTTAGTGTAATCAACTGTGTCAGCATCGAATGGGCATATGCCACAAGCTTTAAATCCACTCTTAATAACATTAACAAAATTTTCTTCATTGGTGAGCTTTGACAAAAAAGCTGGAACATTATGTTTTTGCACATCAGCACCATTATTTTCGATTCGCCAATTACGGACCAAATTCTTCCACCGTTGTTTTAACGGGAAAAAAAAGATACATCGAGTGGCTGGAGAATATGTGTTGCGTGTGGTGGGAAACAGCACAGAATAATTTGTTTCTCTTTACAGAACTTACTTAGATGGATCGACATGTGAGAGACATGACCATCTAAGAATACAATCACTGGGAGTTCAATTTCACTCTCTTGAAGAAATGGATAAAAAACATTTGGAAATTATTCATAAAAAGCTTCACTAGTCATCCATCCGTTTTCCGATTTCCCTATCCCCTAATTCTTTGGAGCAGAATCAACACAAATTTTCGGTAATCGTTCGTATTTGAATATTTTTAATGGAAGTGCAAACTCCCCAGCAGCATTAACATTAAACAATGTCGTTACATTTTCTTTCTCATTACCAGCTACATCGTAGACAGCCTTTCCTCTTTCGGCCAAAACAAGACCACCCTTTGGCGCAAGATGTATTGCTGTTTCATCCATATCAAAAACCCGTCTAGGATCTTCAAGAATTTTAATATCTTCACCAAACTTTTCGGCTACATGCGAAAACCAAGAACGTATACTACTCTCAGTGACAACTGCCCGAACCTTGCAAAGATGTTCAGCTCTTTTTTGTCCAACGCGTGGATGACGTTTAAGGAAACCTTCAAACCACTTTCTTCCAGGGATATTGTTTTTAAACGGATTTTTCATCCCTTCTGCTTCTACTAATTGTTTCACAGAGTGTATCAAAAAATCCTTATTTATCGGAAAACCCATCTTACTAGTCCCTAACAACCACTCTTCCAATTTTTTTTCGATATGATGACCAAGTACAGATTCCGGACCCACGCGACCTGAAGATTCTGGAGCTCTTCCTTTCAGCTTATTACGCAATGTCGTTCTAGGAATATTATATTGTTTAGATGCCGATGAAATAGCAGTTCCACTTTTGATTAACTCTAAAGCCTTTTTTAAATCAGCTTCAGGATACTTAAAAAACGTCCTTTTAGGTTTGCTGATTGTCACTTGAGAAGACTTTGGAATTTTCTCCACGGTCTTCTTTTTTATTTTCGATGGCATTTTAATTTCTAAAATATACAAAATTAAAGAATTAATTTGTAACGGAGTACACGGGGCCTTCTTTACCCAGAGAAGGTCTCCAATCCGCGTGAGTTAGTTATCGACTGATCCCCCAGAGCGCTGTGCTCCGAAGTACTCGCGCCTCTAGCTATAAGTTAGTGAGTAAGTACGGAAGCCTGGTTGGCTCACAGCGGACTTGTGGTGGAGTGGCGCTCCACACGGCCACTCGTGAACATGTGCACACGTTCACACGGCCACGCGTGCGTGTGTGTGGGGTTAATGCAGGCATCTATTTTTCCGGCCCGAGGTAAGTAACGAAAAATATTTATTGTCTTTCTCTCTCAATTGAGAAATTCAGAACGGAAATTCAGTTCATCGGCGTCCCTTCATGAGAGGTTAGAAATAAGTTAGAAGTTGTGATTTTATTAATTAAAAACTGTGAATAATGAATTTTATCAAAATAAAAGACAAAGAAACGACCGTAAAACTGCCTATTAACAAACAAAAGCTCAAAGTTGATGTCGTAAAGACCTATTTTCCCGGAGCCAGCGGTTTGACTTTTTTCGATGGCATAGATAAGTGTGGAATATGTATTGAAAACCATGAATTTCATTTGATTGAAGGTGTAGATGAATACGAAGTATTCTACACTAATTCACTGAAAGGTAATTTTTATTTTAATTTAATTGAATATTTGTTTTATGTTTGAATTTCAGATCATGGAAGAAGAACCGTTTGCGAGTTAAATAATTTTGATATAAATAATAATAACAATAACATAAAATTAAATGACAATTTATTTAATCAGAATACTTATATGATTTTTTTTTTATAGAAAAAAACTACAGCGATGCCAAAAGAAAAAAATTTAACGAAATAATGGAAATTATTGACGGCAAGGAAAATCAAAGTTCGACGAGGGAGTTCATTAGCGTCGTAAAGGAAAACTCCAGGTACAAATAAAATAATGTCTCAATAATATCTTGGTGGTGCAGTATCAGCCAGGCATTGAAGAAGTCGGCTGAAGAGGTCATCGCCATTTCACGTTCGGCCACAATCATTGGTTTAAGTATTATATCGTAGAATTTACTTAAGTATTATATTTAAGTGATTTCAGCCAAAATTTACATGGAATATTATTTGGGATATTATTTAAAGAATTATTTAAAAATATTGTTTAGAATATTCTTTAGGAGGTTAGTAAGAATTTATTAAAAATAAAATTCAAGATGAAATTAAGAAAAGTCCGAGAATAAAATTAAAAATGAAGTTAAAGAACAAGTCAGGAATAATATTTACTAAATAATTAATTTAACAAAACCAGGAATTATTTTGGGATTGTTGAGTAACCACGTAGGCAGAGTTTTTTGGACTGACTTTATCAGTGAATAATTTCAGTTGAGGTCGCATTTCATGACTTCGATTGCCATGTAGAACAAACATATCGTTGATAATCGGGAGTTGGTCGGATTTATTTAATTAATTGCTTAAAAATAAAATCAGTAAAAATATTTAAAGGAACTCTTAGTAAAAATCATTTGAAGGTAAAATTTATTAAAATTCGGGAAAGTAATTTATAATAAGAATTTAATTGTTTAAAATAAAATCATTTGCAATAAATTTTAGAATCAGTCAAAATTGCTAGAAAATTGTTCGTGTAAATTTGTTAATTAAAAGTAGAAAATAAAACTTGTAAAAATTCGTCAGAGAAAAAAAATTACACCAAAGGCTTGCGACAGAGTACGCTAGAACCGAGCGAGAGCGTCAGCCATCTTGTCCCGCGTGAAGCTGTATACTGGGTAGAGGAACACTCAAGGTCGAAGACTAAAATCGTACTGTGTTGCTAGGCTGAGAAAATAATCCTCTAGAACAAAATAGAAATAAAATAAATGCTAAGTTTTTCGTGCAACACAATAGAACACGTAAAATAAAATAATGTAGAGAAAATAAAACTCGGTATTGAATGACAAGTAAAACAGTTTAGTAAAAATTAATTACATAAAAATCAATTGATGAATTTTAGTTGATAACAAATTCTAAGTTCTTAATTAAATAAAATAATCTGGACACCAAATTAGAAATATTCCGAGGAGAACAACTAAATAAATAAATTGATAAATTTCTGAGTAAAATAAATTATCCAAAGTAAAATAATTTAACTTACAAACAACTTATAAAATAAATTAAAATAGTTCAATAAGAATAAAATTTCGTAAATCTTCGGATTTAACCAACATTGTTGAGCTTGAGATTATTGGGTTAAGACCTCTGTCATTTCAGATTTTAATCTATTAATTCAAGATACTGAAGACCTCTTTGTAATTAAATATTTATTGTTGTATTATTAAGACCACGGCAATAAATTAGTTAAATGATTTTAATTTGAAATTTGGGAATTCGGATTAGGATTTATGGAAACAAGTTAGGAACTTGGATTTAGCAAAATTAATGAATGGAATAAATGGATCTAGGTGATTAAATCAGATTTCATTTAATTTTGGGAAATTAATTTTTGTTAAATTGGGAAATAAATATATAAATTTTAATCTCTGTAAAATCTGGGGAAATATTTAGTGTGTTTGGAAATTTAATTAATAGTTAATGGATTTGGGTTAGTGTTAAGTATTGTAGTGTTGCCTGAGGGATTCATGGTATCCTCACTCTGCTTCCTGGGCACACACTTAGAGTCACTTTTTGCATAGACGCCCGGGTCGGGGGTGCAATAGGCATAAGTTATGTTTAAATAAATATTGTGGGTGTGGTGTGTGGAATAGAAAATGTTATTGCACGGTGTAGCCTAGGGATTCATGGTATCTCTCCTACTCTGCTTCCTGGGCGCACTTAGAAGCCGTCGGCCTCAGACTGCCGGATTTGAAGGGTACAGCTGTATTAAGGTAGAAACCGCCGCGGTCATAAGAGCAGCTCCCACTTATGAAAGTACCGTTCGAGAATAGACACTAAAATGATAGAAACCGTGATAGGACGCTCCATAAAAAGAGGATATCGTCGGGATTAAGTTGTTTTTGATATTTTGTAAGGGGTTTTATTGTGTGTATTATTAGGGATTGGTTAAATAAAATGGATTGTAAAAATGAATTTCTTGTTATAATTTCTGTTTCCTTCCTGACAATCTCTTACGACCCTGAGTGTTCACTCCATGTTCTGGGCCAGTTTCTGGATACTGTGGGAAAAATCCAGTGGCGCCTTAAATAAATTAAGAGGCGACCAAGAGAGCGGTGGATCCCCGTTTCATTAGTTTTCATTAGTTTAATGATTAAAATCTTTTATTAATTATTTTAAAATTAACCCTTCAGGACATGGGTTATGAGATTTTTTCTCATGCGCAACTTCAATCTCAAATATTTTTTAAATTTCAAATGGAAAAGCTACTTGAAATTTTTTGTATCTTCCTATAATTTAGTTTTCTAGACACACATACAATAAAAAAATTTTTTTTGATTAAAAATAATAAAAAATAATTTTTTAGAGGAGACTATGAATTTTTCTCATGGCCAGAGTATTATTAAAGGTGGGAGTATTTTAGCTTTTCGTTTTCTTATTCGGCCGAGTTCGGCTCATTTCGCAGTCCGCGTCCGCCACTATTTATTTACATCATACTTAACCGCCTAAATAATAGTGTAATATTGTGCTGTGTTTACCTACATAAATATGTAAAATTTATAATTTAACTATTTTAATATTTTTCAAAATAAATAATATTAAGAGGTTTAATAAACGTAAGTCAATATTTTTTTTATATGTAATCCTAACAAATACATTTTATGTGTACTAAAGGTTAAAAGTTATTTTTGTATTGAGAATGTTTAAAAGTTATTTATTTTTTATTGTTATTTTCCAGGTAAGAATTGAAATTAACGAGTAGTTATGAGTAGGAAAACAAAAAAAGTCCAACCAGACTGGTTACAATACGAACAAGAAAATGACTCTATTGATACT
>NC_058159.1:12431730-12705279 GCF_020080835.1 Cotesia glomerata | reverse complement strand
GTTCGCTCAACAGTAATTTTTGTTTATTCAAGGAGTTTTTTAGAACAAATTCTTTTGACATTATAGCTGTCAGTGAAACGTGGTTAAACTTTAACATGTCAGATGCTCAGTTCAAAATTCCATCGTTTACCTTATTTAGAAATGATCGTACTAATAGAAATGGTGGGGGTGTTGCGTTGTATATTCGGAATGCTCTTGCGTCTAGATTTGTGTTAACTTCAACTTATCTTCGGAACCATCCTGAATACCTTTTCATGGAAGTGTGGCATACTAGAAGACAAAAAATTTTAGTTGGCGTTGTGTATAATCCGCCGATCTCTGAGACCTTAAACCTTCTAGAAGCCGATTTGGATCATATAATGCCGCATTATAAGCATGTTATACTCATTGGAGATTTCAATATTAATATGAATATAGCCAACTCGAAATCGGATTGTCTATTGGAATTCTGTGGATGCTTGGGCCTACATTTACTTAATTATGATAATACTCATCACACTGCTTACAGCCACTCATGGATTGATCATTGTTTGGTAAGCGATCGGGACTTAGTTCTGACTACCAAGCAGTCGTCAGAACCGTTCCTCGCAGATCATGATCTAATTTCTCTGCAATATGATTATAACATACCGTCAGTTGGTCACAGAAGAATATGGTGCAGAAATTGGGCACGGATTGATGATACCAACCTTCAACAGCTCTGTTTAAGTCTAGATCTCTCGGACATTGCTAATGCAACATCGGTAGATACTATGAATGAACGTTTACATCAACATATTGGGGGTGTAATAAAAGAACTAGCACCGCTCACAGAGGTTACTGTTCGGGATCAACCGGCGCCATGGATCAATCTGGATATCAAGACTCTTCAGCGTCGCCGATCGAAGCTGTACAGGATCTTCAAAAGATCCGGCTTGGCGTTTAAAGAGTATGCTAACCTACGTAAAATAATTAAAGGCAGAATTTCTGAGGCAAAGAAAAACTATTTTAATTATCGTTTTCGGAATTGTAAAAATGCTAAATCATGTTGGAATGATTTTCGGAATTTAGGATTAATTAAAAGTTCAGATTCCAATATTTACCATGATCTTAACATAGATGAATTGAATACATATTTCGTTACGGTGGCGGGTTCATTTTCGGATAATATTGATTATAATTGTATTAATAAATGTTTAACTAGGTATGAGACGACTTTTGAATTTAATAGACTGGAATGTGATATTGTAAAAAAGGCAATCATGAGACTGACTTCTAGCTCTATGGGTCCTGATGGTTTTGATATAAAAACATACAAAATTGTAATGCCTTATTTTCTGGAAACTATTACTGATTTATTTAATCTATCTCTCTCTTCAGGTTTCTTCCCATCGATCTGGAAACAGTCTTATGTGTTGCCTTTGCCGAAAACTCGGAGTCCAACTGTGTTTTCAGACTGCAGGCCAATGTCACGAACGGAGTGAGTGATGGGCGCAAGGAATATGAAATAGAAATCTCAAATATCCGAACGTTATCACTTTGTCCGTTCAGGAGCTAAATTAAAAATTGCGTTGGAGTGTGGAGCGGTACACAAGCTCGAACGTTATCTCTAAGTGTTAACTTAGAGAGAGTAAGGATGATGGATCCTGCTGACTTCGGTCACGAGTAACCTATTCTATTGTTTAGTTGTTGCTTTATTTTGTAAAGGAGATCTTATTTTATTTTAAAAAGTAAAAATGAAAGAATCGACTTGTTTATTTGTTTGAATTTATTGAGAAAAACAAGTGAACGTGTTACAAATTTGGGTTTATAAAATGGTTAATAAAGATAGAGATAAAAAGAGGAACACAAATGTTAGAAAAATCATAATGTCTTAAAAGTAGATAATGTTTTGGGCTTACCCTGGAAGTCTGTAGAGAGGCTCAAATTTAATGGGCCCTTTCACCTTCTATGGGTAGTTTCACTATCAAAATACCGTATCTCGTGTATCACGGAGAAATTAAATATTTACTAATAATGATATTATTTTAATCTTCGCGACTTTACGCGGAAAACTTAGCACTCAATCGACGCTCAGGTATTTTTGCTACCGAATTACCGGATCTCGTGTATCACGGAGAAATTGAATAATTTCAAATAATGAATTAACCTTCGCGACTTTAAGCGCAAAAACCTAACACTACTCGACGCTCTTCGGCGGAAAACAATATACTTCGCGATTCTCGCGGAAAAATCAATGCTCAACGGTGGAATAATTAACAATCGACGCTCAACGGCGGAAAATAATAAAAATAAAGACAAACGGAATATAATTATGGCATATATCGAATAGCCGATGAATCTACCACGTTAGTGCTACTAAGTGCAGCCTAACCACGAGCAAGGCACTGTCTCGTGTATCACGGAGTACTTTGTGCTTCCGAAGAATTTGATACCCGGAGCCGATTGACGCGGAGCTAACCAGTGGTATCCTGGTCGAAATCGAACTGCCTGAAAATGATTTTCGGGCGATTTATATAGGGTTAGCAACATCGGTGATTGTATGGGACTCATCGGGAAATTAAATCAGAAAAATGAAAGGGATCTCAAGGGTATTTTGTCGAAAACAAGCGTCATCGCGTTTCTAGATTTTTCGAAACCCGGATAAACCTATGCGTAGTTTGAACTATTGCCTTATAGGTCTTACTTTTATGACTTTAAGCGGAAAACGTGATAGTGACTTCACCATATTACAAATTTGAAAGTTAGAAAAACAAAGTCGTTAAATTCTGATAGATACAAAGAGATCCGGGTAACTCGTGTGAGCGTCATCAAATCGTGGGAAAGATAGGCCAGATTTCTCTTCTACAGACTTCAAGGGTATGACAAATTGTATACTAAAAATAAAAAGTTACATATATTTAAAAATAAACAAAAAATTTTGGATTTTAGCAGACGTCACACCAATATCAATAACTTGTACATTGTCAAAAGCGCTAAAAAGATGTGTCCATGAACAAATTATTAATTATTTAACTGTCAATGGAATTATTGATGATTACCAAACTGGCTTTTGGGAAGGTCTGAATACACAGGATGCTGTTTTGAGGTTATGTGATGATATTAGATTAGGCATTGATAACACAATGATTACTATTGCTATATTTTTCGACTTCAGCAAAGCGTTTGACTCTGTTGTGCATAAGATTTTAATATTTAAATTAAAGGCTATAGGTTTTGGAGATCTTGCTATTGATTGGATTGTATCATACTTAAAAGATAGGCTGCAAGCAATTAGAATTGATAATTCTGGTATATCAGACTGGAAAGAAATTTCGAGTGGTGTTCCGCAGGGCAGTATCCTTGGACCACTACTTTATTCCATTTATGTTACAGATTTGGGTGTATTACTTAAGCGCTGTAAGCACTTGTTTTATGCTGATGATTTGGTTGTCTATTTAACATGTAAACCTTGTGATATAGAAAGCTCTGTAAAAATTCTGAATGAGAAAATTGCTATAATTCTGGTGGTGTATTATAAACGGTCTTAAACTAAATCCTAACAAAACAAAGACAGTGATTTTTGGATCAGCACAAAAATTGGCTGATGTTCAATGTGAAGTGATTCCAAATATAGTTGTAAATGATACTATAGTTGACTATTGTAAATCAGTAAAGTATCTAGGAGTCATACTTCAAGACACTCTAACTTGGTCCTTACAAATTACTGAGGTTTGCAAAAGTAGTATGAGAGTATTTGCACAGTTAAAGATGAATGGAGATGTTTTTTCATTGCCTGTTAGGAAAAGATCGGTCACTATTCTAATTTATCCTATTTTTGATTATTGCGCGGCTATTTATACTGATATTACAGGTCAACAACAGACTAGACTTCAGAGAAAATTAAATGCTTGTGTACGATACATTTTTAAAATATCAAAGTATGAACATGTTACTCAATATTATACTGAGCTTCGTTGGCTGACACTTAGTTTTAGGCGTAAATTTTTCTTATCATGTCTTATTTATAAAGCATTGTATCTTAATCAAAAGCCTCTAATTAGGCGAGACTTAGAAATTCTTGAACCTCGCCTACGCCGAGGAGATATTCGTCAAGACTATATTGAGTTACCGGTTTATCATTCAGCGAAGTATGAAAAATTATTCTTGATATCTGCGGTTAAAATCTGGAATCAATTACCAGCTGATTGTACGACGTTACCAACGTTTATGGAGTTTCGAGCTGCTTGTTATGACTATTTTTTACAATCTGATAGATCATAATATGTATTCATTGTATTAGAATTTAGTGATGATTGAGTGATTGAGTGACTGAGTGTTTAACATACTATATTATATATACTACTTTATATATATACTTTATATATACTACTTAACACACTACTTTATATATTATATTAAGATTTTTTGTATCAATTTTGGATGGCCGCAAGGAGTTTCGACTTCATGGCCAATTAAATAAATAAATAATAATAATAATAATAACTTTTTCTATAAGTTCTGCAGATATTAAGATTTTACTAATTTAAGTTTATCTAGCTCATGTTCAAACTTATTAGGGAACTTTTAAAAAAATTATCTGTGACATTTTACTTGTTTTTCGACCAATCTTTGTTCAATAAGGAAATATAAAATTTTTACATAAATCAAATTTTTCTCATTAAGTAACTAACACAAACCATGATAAAAAAAAACGTTTTTCCAATATAAACACTACCCTACATAAAGAATGTATAAATTTGATTATCCGTTTATAAACAATACAAATATATAGTTTGGAGCATTGATTTTCTCAATTATGAATTTTATCTATGATTATACTTAGAGTAAATGAAACAAAAATTCACACTATTTTACAAGCAATACATTCGTTGATAAGACAGGCTCAACTCACAATGGGAGTACAAAAAAAAATAATTTTTTTATTGCCTTCCACAACATACAAAAAGTAAATCAATTTATACAGTTTGAAAGTTAAATTTTTTAATGCTAAATTTGTGTTTTTTTTTTTTTTTTTTTTTTTTTATGAGTTTCTATGAAATTTTTAATTTTCAATTTTTATCTTTGAGTCTGAAGTTTTTTTTTAAGACTTCGACGATAAGCACCAATGAATGAAAAAGTCTTTAATTTTGATTTCAACAAAAGACCGCGTTCGCATGCAAATGTCCATTTTATTAATTTTGCGGTATGGTAAACACTAAAATTTTCACAAGTTTTTTTCTTTAATATTTTAAGAATAACTAGAAATGAATTTTTAAAAGTCAAAATTCTATTAGATAAACTGAAAATAGCATTTTATCAGGTTGTATCGTCACGTCTATAAATTGCATCGTTCAATTATAGGTCTTAAAATCGTTGGTGGGGTACCCTGTTAAAAAACTCCAATAAGATCCCATCAAAAGCGACAAAAGCCACTTAGAAACCAATAAAATTTATGGGTTTCTAAGTGGCTTTTATCGCTTTTGATGGGATCCTATTGGAAATTTTAAACAGGGTATACTCGTTTTTTCTTAATATCGAGTAGACACCAAGAATCGAATTTTTTAAAGGGTAATTTCTGACAAATAAGTCAAATTTTGCTTCATATGAGGATGTTACTCGGTGTCCATGATGTGTAACGATTAATTATGGGTCTGGAAATCTTTCATGAAGTCTACTCGATAATTTCCAGGAGTTTTTGTTCTTATTAATTTTCAGTAAACACCGAAAAATGAATTTTAAACGTCAAATTTGTGATGAATTACAACAAATTCATAGCAAATATAAAATTTTTAATTTTATGCTACTAAATACTCCTACAACATCCCCAGACGTGCTAACAGAGCACTAGGGAGGGGTAAGGTAAGATAGGCCGAGAAGCACCGCTGTCCATCTTACAGCAACAAAGAAAGTTTATTTCTATTGTATATATAACTCAAGAATTTTTCAAAATCAAATTTCTGTCAAATAATTTAAAAAACGCCCTTTATGGGGCCGTTACTCGATGTCCATGGGGTTGATTTATCGATTATGGGTCTGTAAATCTTCTGTATAGTCTACTCTATGAGTTTCATGAGTTTCCTTTGTTAATCTCTATTGGACACCAAGAATTGAATTTTTCAAAGTCAAATTTTTATGAATTTAGTCAAAAAACGCCGTTAATGGGACTGTTACTCGGTGTCCATGGGGTTGATTTATCGATTATGGGTCTGAAAGTCTTCTGTATAGTCTACTCTATAATTTCCATGAGTTTCCTTCCTCAATCTCTAGTGGACACCGAGGATTGAATTTTCCAAATTCATATTTCGGTCAATTTAGTCAAAAAACACCTTTTTTGGGGCTGTTACTCGGTGTCCATGGGGTTGAGTTATTGATTACGGGTCTGGTAATCTTTTGTATAGTCTACTCTATGATTTCCATGAGTTTCCTTTCTTAATCTCGAGTGGACGCCGAGAATTGAATTTTTTAAGGTCAAATTTCTGTCAATTTTGTCAAAAAACGCCTTCTATGGGGCTGTTACTCGGTGTCCATGGGGTTGATGTATTTATTATGGGTCTGGAAATCTTCTATATAGTGAACTCTATGATTTCCATGAGATTTCTTTCTAAATCTCCAGTGGACACCGAGAATTGAATTTGTCAAAGTCAAATTTCTATCAATTTAGTCAAAAAACGCCCTTTATGGGGCCGTTACTCGGTGTCCATGGGGTTGATTTATCGATTATGGGTCTGGAAATCTTCTGTATAGTCTACTCTATGATTTCCATGAGTTTCGTTCCTCAATCTCTAGTGGACACCGAGGATTGAATTTTTCAAATTCATATTTCGGTCAATTTAGTAAAAAAACGCCTTTTATGGGGCTGTTACTCGTTGTCCATGGGGTTGAGTTATTGATTACGGGTCTGGTAATCTTTTGTATAGTGTACCCTATGATTTCCATGAGTTTCTTTTCTTAATCTCGAGTGGACACCTAGAATTGAATTTTTTAAAGTGAAATTTTTGTAAATTTAGTCAAAAAACGCCTTTTATGGGGCTGTTACTCGGTGTCCATGGGGTTGATCGATTAATTATAGTTCTAGAATTCTTCGGTAGAGTCTACTCTATGATTTTCATGAGTTTTCTTCCTTAATCTCCAGTGGACACCGAGAATGGAATTTTTTAAAGTCAAATTTCTGTCAAATTGTAATTAATATTCCTCACTTAGAATAATTATTCTTTTGCTTATTGTTCATGCGATAGATACTAGATTTTAAAAATACATCTATTGAATTTTTATTATTATAAAAAAAATAATTTCTGGCATTAAATAAAAATCTATTTGTAACTCAGCTTTTGGCCTCTAACATTTCCACATTGCATTACATTTAACTGTTTGTTGATTACGGTCTAAATATATGTTATTTATACTACGAATATATGTACATATTTTCTTTGCATGTAAAAAAATTTTTTACGTAGGACATTGAAAACAAGAATTTTAATTTAATTTTTTTGACTCAATTAAGGTAAAAGACCCAGTTATTGACACTGGTCTAGTTGATTGACACTTGCAATTTTATTCTAATCAAACAAATAAAATATTCATGAAAATCAATTATCTAAAAATTTATAAGTCAATAATTATATTTATTAATTTATTAGAGTCAATTTGTTTTATTTAATTAAAATAAAATCGCAAGTGTCAATAACTAGTTCAGTGTCAATAACTGGGTCTTTTACCTTATGAAATAGATATTAAAAGAGTGTGATTTATTCTTAATCTATGAAATAAAACCGCAAATGTTGGCGTCATACTTATTAATTAATTAATAAATTAATTAATTTATTGTTAATATAAATTACAAGTAATGTTTAAAGGATCGATAAACGCAGGTCTCCTTGTCTAGACGCTTTGGAAATATTGTGAATAGGTATTTAAATACGTTTGATGTCGTTTTTATTGTTTATTTTGTTTTAAGATTTTTATTTATTAAAAAAAAAAAAAATTTCAACTCTTGATTGATTTTATATTAATTTTCTGAATGTGAAATTTCAAAATTTGTATTGAAATAAATAAACATCTGACAATAATAATTTTTTTTAAACTGATTGAAAATAATATAAATAATATTGAAAGAAAGTTAAAATAATTTTGATGTAATGAAAGTGCCACGCACATAAATCACGCACACAAAATTGTTAGAATTAAATTCACCAACTCAAATGCCAAAGAAACAGTAATGTCCACCAAAGCAAGAGTCTTAAAAAATGATCTTATGTCAATTAATCATGATGTAACGGGTAAAATGAGGGGAAAAGGGGTTTGGCTCCTTTTATTACGTAATAGCTTAAATTAAACCCGAATCCAGTTTCTAGGATCCGAAAATCCTTGAGTGGACCACTACTAAACAATATCAATAAATCCCCGGCTCGAATTTAGAGCTCGCCGATGTCCAGGGTTGGAAAGGGGATTGTCTAAGTAAACGTCAAAAATAGAAGACACAAAGAAATTGTTTATTTTAATAGTAATCATTTACACATCGAGGCGTAGTACCAACTTTTATCACCTTTACAAAATGGCAGACACACTCATTCGTCCTCTCCGTGTTTTTTTTAGAAAATTTTCAGGAAGCTGTTTTATCGGTTTTTATTGCGATCAATTTCTACTTTATATGCTGTTGAAAAGTAGCAATCTATTTTACCATCACTCAATGCGGATAATTTCTGCTTTGCCGGTCGTTCGGTATTTCCAAAAATCGCCCCTGATAGCACCGCAATTAAGTTAGCGTGAAAATTCAATAAAATTTGCTTGATTTCCCATACTAAATCTCGCTTGGGACTTATAAAATCTTCGCTTACCTAAATTATTTCTTACAAAATAATAATCGTCATTTCTTTCATTATCCATCCATTCGTTTTGTCAAATTGACAATTCTTTATTATTTTAATCGCAATTTTTTTCATTATATATCCATTCGTTGATTTTCCATACTAAATTGTCCTCGGGACTTAGAAAATTTTTCACCGAGTAATAATTGTTATTCTTTTAATTTCTTTTACAATTCATTTCTTTTGCTCGCTAAATTCATTCCATACTAATTTTATAAAAAGACTTAGAAAATATTCGCTCGTATAAATACTTTTAGGATTAATATTTATTTCAACGTAGTTGATTTAATTAAATTATAAACATAAGCTTTAAACGAATAAATAAAAATAGAAAACGGTTCTCAATTTTAAGAACAAGAATAAATACAAGATTTAACAAAAATCAATCCTAGTTTTAATTATGAACTAACACTAATAAACACAATAATTTCTAATTATTGTTTGAGACTTTGATAAATACATATTAATAAACAAAACGTCAAAATGATTAAATAATACCAATATCTTAGAAATTATTGTTATATTCAATAATAATAATCAATATAAATAAACAAAAGATAATAAATTATATTTCTTTGGAGATAATACTCAAATAAATTATTAAACACTCACAAAATTAATTAATACTCGGGTTAAACCAATGTTAATAACAATAATGATAATAACAACAATAGTAGTAGTAATACTGAACACGTTAGGAACAATTTAAGTAAAAAAAGAATTATAAAAAAATTGCCTCAGTCCCTTTTCCCACTAGCTGGGTCATAATGACCTCACCAAACGAGCTTTATACTGCACCAAAAAAATTAAAGAAGCAGCAAAGGATATACGTGATTCAGGAAAGATTGCCAAAGTTAGAGGAAGTCGTCTGTATCCGGGAAAAAATGATCAGATCTGATCAGATATGAACAGGCATGAGTCTTCAGGTCTGATCAGATATGAAAAATGACCGGGTCTGATCAGAACTGGCCAGGCATGTTCATATCTGATCAGATCTGTTCATGTCTGACTCGATCAGGTCCATAAAAGAAAAAAAAAAAGATTGGTGCCGACGGGGATTCGAACCATGTACGTTGCGCTCTTCAGACTGATACTTTACCTGTTGACCCAATGACTTATCTTAACCCTAATGTACCTTTCAAACTACTTTAAGTAATTTAAATTTTATACATGACTTATCCTTATAGTTAACGGAGTTCTATACTTAATTTATCAATTATTAATAATTAATTATACACAGTAAAAAATTTCGCGTCATTGCGTCAAAAAGTTTTGTGTTAAATATTTAACATTTTTATGTGTAAATTTAACATTTATTCTGTTAAATCAACACAAAAATGTGTTAAATATTTAACATAAAAATTTTTAACACTAAGGTTTTTGACGCAATGACGCAAAATTTTTTACTGTGTATATGAGAGTGATTTATTTGGGACGGCTATGTATTTTTTTCGCTCCATTAACATATGGTTCTATGTAAAGTAAAAAAAAATTTTCTTCAAGGTTTATTCCGTAATTATAATTTTATTGTTTTCTTTTAAAATTGAAGTTTTTTTTAATTAAAACTTATAGAAAATGAAGAATTATTTGTGTGTTTTACAATTTAGCAGCCTTTGACACTACTGCAATGGACCAAGGCGTATAGCTTAAGATAATAACAGACACCTTGAAAGGACTTATCGCCTATCGATATCAACTGATATATTTTGGTATTTTCACGCTATCAAACTCAAAATTTTACTAAATAATCTTATTTTTCGCGTATTCAATGGAACACAGTAAAAAATTTTATGTCATTGCGTCAAAATTCATCGTTAAAAATCATCGTTTTGGCATGGAAAAATAAAAAGTACATGCTTATATAAGCCGAAATTTTTGATGAAAGTTGTACATTTAAAATTTATAAGGGGATAGAAACTGATACGTCATACGGAACAAATTAATTTTAAAAATAGAACTGCAGCCTATAGTTCGATAAAATTTTTCTTCCAGACTTAAAATATCATTTAAGAGGGCAAATCATGCATGAACAGTTCTTGTCAGCTGATATATGGAATTTTAATCCTTATCTATTTTACACTGATAGAAGGATTTCTTAACATTTAAGAAGATTTCTTTGTATTTAAGAAATCATTTCTTAAACATAATTTCTTAGTATTTAAAAAATATTTCTTTGTATTTAAGAAATATTTCTTAAATACTAAGAAATATATATATTTTTTGAACACTACGAAATATTTCTTAAATATTAAGAAATATTTTTTCAATACTAAAAAATGATGTTTAAGAAATGATTTCTTAAATACAAAGAAATCTTCTTAAATACTAAGAAATCCTTCTATCAGTGTAGGCTAGATCAGACATGGACAGGTCTGATCAGGTTTGAGCGTATTTAATGCTTCAGATCTGAATAGGCTTGATCAGGTCTGAGCGTATTTAATGCTTCAGACATGAACAGACATGAACAGGCTTGATCAGGTCTAAGCGTATTTAACACTTCAGACATGAACAGGCATGGACAGGTCTGAGCGTATTCAACGGTTCAGACATGAATAAGCTTGATCAGGTCTGAGCGTATTTAATACTTCAGACATGAACAGGCATGAACAGGCTTGATCAGGTCTGAGCGTATTTAACACTTCAGACATGAACAGGCATGGACAGGTCTGATCAGGTCTGAGCGTATTTAACAGTTCAGACATGAACAGGCATGGACAGGTCTGATCAGGCCTGATCATATATGAACAGGCCTAATCAGGTCGGATTTCAGGCCTGATCAGATATGAACAGGTCTGATCAGTCCTGATCATTTTTTTCCGGGTATACTGAAAATAAATGCTATACTTGGGACCTAGGAAAGGATTAATTGAGACTGATGGACAACGTTACCAATAATGCTTCGAGGCTCCAGCCGCAAAGATCTATTAGATCCCAAAAAACTAAACATCTTGTCTTGGAATGTTAGAGGCTTACAAAACTTGTTCAATAATTATTGCCATAAAAAAATCGACATTTTTTGCATCTGCGAAACCTGGGCGACCAATGATATCCTCCTTCCACCAGAATGGAATGAATACACCGTCTTCTCATCTCCAGCAATTAGAGAAAAAAGCATGGGGCGGGCAAGTGATGGAATTGCAATTATTGCCAGACACAATTTGAATTTAAAGGTAATTAACTCCTCTGACAGTTGGCTATTTGTCCAGGTTTCTGCTGGTGTGTTTTCTTTTATTCTAGCCTGTATTTATATAAGACCATCACGTAACATGGGAGTTTCACTTGATCTTTTCCAACAAACTACCGAGGAAATTAATGATACTTTTGGCCATTTACCTCTTATCTTCACCGGGGATTTCAACGCCCATGTCGGGAACCTAGACAGCATGCCAGAAGATCTCGTCCTCGTCACTAACCTCTCAAAACTGAGGAGTTCAGGTGATCAGAAAGTCGATGCCAGGGGGCAAAAACTGCTCGCCTTTTTACAAGACAATTCAATGCATTTTATCAATGGTAGAACTCCAAGTGACACTCCAGGTAAAATTACATTTATCGGCAAAAGTAACAGCATCATTGACTTTGTAATTGCTAATATCCAATCCTTGAAGCTGATTGTTGACTTAGAAGTACTGCACTACGAAAACAATTCAGACCACTTTCCGCTCTTTTTACAAATCTACTCGCCATTTATAGATGACATCGCTACAATACCTAATAATAGTGAATCACAGGGTAAAACAATTTTTACATGGTCTCTCGATCAAAAGGATGCCTACAAAGATCTTATACGCAACTCTACCAGAACCTGCGTCGATTTCGAGTATCAATCTGTTACAGAACTCAGTCAAAATCTTCAAAAAGCTATTAAACACGCTGCTACTCTTTTAAGGCTCTCTAGAGAAGTAAAACCCGCAAGATTTGTGAAGAAATCACTGCCCTGGTATGACGATACTTGTAAAACTGCCAAAAGCGACCTCAAACGCCTCTTCAATCAACTCAGAAACGACAACTTTCAGGGTAACTCCAAAAAACAATATTTCCACGCAAAGAAAAATTATAAACCTCTTGTCAAGTCTAAGAAGCGTCGGTTCAATGACGTAACCTTGGATAGCTTAGCCAATATAAAAAATTCCGCCGAATTCTGGGGTGCTGCGAGACGCTTCAGGAAAAAAGCCACACCACATGCTAATCCAATCGACATTAATACATGGGAGAACTTCTATGCCAAACACACGCCACCGAAAGTCTGGGAATATGAGACGTTCTTCGGTGTATTTGATCCACTGCTGGATATAGAATTCACCATGAAAGAGCTCGACGTGGTTATCAATCAGTGCAAATTAAAAAAATCACCTGGTCCAGATAGTATTCAGAACGAATTTTACAAACCAATACCCCAAAACTGGAAACTGTACACTCTCTGTCTTTTTAATAAAGTGCTCAAGACTGAAAAAATACCCGAAGGCTGGTTTACATCGACAATCTCGATGATCCATAAGAAAGGTAGCAAGTCAGACCCTTCTAATTACCGTGGAATCGCGCTTATAAACGATCTGACCAAATTATTCACCTCTATGCTCAACAAAAGATTGGTGAACTGGGCTAAAATGACTAACATCATACCGGAATCACAAGCAGGCTTTCAAAAGAAAAATAGTTGCATGGATAATCTCTTTAGTCTTTTAGCAGCTACCCAATGTCGACTGCGTCAAAATAAAGCCCGGTTCTTTGTCTTATTCGTGGACTTTAAAAGAGCATTTGACTCGCTGAATCACAAACTGCTGTGGTTGAAGCTACTCAAGCTGGGAGTTAGCGCTAAAGCCATAAGGATTCTCAGAAATATTTACAATACGGCCATTTTCTCTGTTAAAAGTAATAACGAACTCACGCGTAAGTTTCAGTCATCAAAAGGTGTGCTACAAGGAGAAATTCTAAGCCCTTTGCTCTTTGTAATTTTTATTGCAGACCTGGAAGACTTTCTAAGAGAAAATGGCTGCGTGGGAATAAACATCGATGGTTCAACTGATTTACTTCTAATGTCATATGCAGATGACCTCGCTATACTAAGCAGCTCCAAAAAAGATTTAAATAAAAAACTGGACCTTCTTCATCGATACTGTCTAGCCAATAATCTAATAGTAAACGTGCCCAAAACCAAAATTGTATGCCGTAAAGCCGGTCGACTGCCAAGAAACCAAAGCTTCATCTTCATGGACCAAGTGGTTGACATCGTAGATACCTACGACTATTTAGGCCTCACCTTCTCTTCCTCCGGATTTAGTCGGCCTTCAGCTCTAAATGCCATTAAAAAAGCCCAGGCAGCTCTAAGAATGGTAACCTCACTTATTTTTGCAGCCAAGGTAGACTCGGTTGATGGTATTTTCAAGCTCTTTGACAGCATTGTCTCTGCAACTCTCTTGTATGCAGCACCTATTTGGGCGTTATCCTATCGTGAGCTCATTGAAAAGGTACAATGTGACTTCATCAAGCAAATCTTTGGCCTGACTAGAACTACATCAGGCGCTTTATTCAGGGCAGAATTTAACAGGCCTTACCTCGCATATTATATAGTTAAGGATACCTGCAACTGGCTGAAAAAATTCCTCCAGATAATCTCAGAAGTCTCGCCCGAAATCGCACATAGCCTGACAGATCTGAATCTTTATGCGTGGTGCTAAAAAAAAGAGGAGTTCCTGAGTATATACAAAAAATCTATGTGCCAACAAGACCTCAGAATTGCCAGCAACTCCCATTATCTCCAATCAGGTTACGTTCTGGTAAAGGAAGACGACAGTTATCTGCGGAACAGAACAAATTTTCATGCTTTGAGAGTTTTTGTCCAACTCAGGTTAGCCAGCAGCTTTTATTGCTCAATAAAGGTTAGCAGCTGTAAATATGCATTTGTCTGCTTAAAAAAATGCCCAATTTGCAATCGAGATAAGAAAGATACTATCGAACACTTTCTGCTGAGGTATCCAATTCTCAAAGAACCCCGAGAGCACTATATTATTCCCAATTTTCGTACAGCCTCGACCATCCAAGATATCCTCAACCCTAAGTGCAAATACCTGAAGTCAATATATCGTTTGTCCGTAATGCCTGTCTAATCAGAGCATTTATTTTATTCAAATAAATTCAAGCCTCTAAATTTTAAATATGTTAATTTGTTAATGATAATGCTTCTGTTGTTAATTTATATTGTCAATCGAATTTTTTAAACATTGATTGTATGTGATATTTGACTTTACTTATTATAATATTATTAATTATGTTGATATTTGTGATTATCCCCTTGCTATGGGAATGTATACTCCTAAGAAGCAATAAACTAATAATAATAATAAGGTAAAAGCCCCAATATATGATCATGTACCAGTATATGATCACTCCATGTATTTGTATACCTATATTTGTGAGTATAGATATACAAATATATGGAGTGATCATATACTGGTACATGATCATATATTGGGGCTTTTACCTTATATTAAAAAAAAAAAAAAAATTTCAACTCTTGATTGATTTTATATTAATTTTCTGAATGTGAAATTTCAAAATTTGTATTGAAATAAATAAACATCTGATAATTATGATTTTTTTTAAACTGTTTAAAAATAATATAAATAATATTGAAAGAAAGTTAAAATAATTTTAATGTAATGTATTTAATAAATTGCATTTGATAAAAAAAAAAAATTGGTTGTCTGTAAGGTAAAAGCCCCAATATATGATCATGTACCAGTATATGATCACTCCATGTATTTATATACCTATATTTGTGAATATAGATATACAAATACATGAAGTGATCATATACTGGTACATGATCATATATTGGGGCTTTTACCTTAAAGTTGGTTTACGGACGATAGTTTTACGTGATGACGTCATAAAGAAACATTGATGAAAAATTGCATACTTTTATGAATTGAATTGAATTAATATCACTGAATTATCATTATTTTGTATTTAAAAATTTAAAAATTTTGAATTTTTAAAAATTATTTTAACAAAAAAAAGGACTTATTGATACATTGTTAATCAAAAATTGATACAATAATTTGATAATTGATATGATTATTATTATTTTTAATTAATATTAATTATTTTATTAATTTATTATTTTTTATTATTAATTATTTTATTAATTTATCGTTTATAATTATTATTAATTTATTTATTTATAATTGATATTATTTATTAACAATTATTAATATTATCAACAATAATAACCTGATATAATTGATATAATTTGTTTAAATACAATCACGAACAATTAGTTATAAAACAATATTCTGACTGCTAGCTCTGACGTTACGCGAAAAGAGAGATATATGTGTCACAAGCCAACGCTTGGGCCTTTCTATCGTTTGTTTGATCGTGCCTCTCTATTGCTTGTTGCGCGCTCTCGCTTGCACACACATGCTCAGGCGGAACGCTCAGGCGGAACGCGACATTATTTCGTGAGCGCTGTCGGTATTTATCAATTTATAAGACGTTATCACGTCAAAAAAACACCTTATTAAGTCGAATATTAAAAAATTTATAGCTATTAAAAAAAAAATTAAAGTTTTTCTTTGATTTAATAAGAAAAATTTTTAAAAAGTCTTTTATAGGGCAGGAAAGAATAAAAAAAAACTCCTAGCGAATTCGAAAGGGGACGACGAAGTCACAAGTGGTCAAAATAATTAAATAAAGTTGATTATTTATTACAATAATATTTATCAGGTACTAGTGAATACAAATATTAAATAAAATAATATATAAATTAAATAAACTGATCTCTCCTTACTCTTTATCATCAGATCCGCCGTTACTACAGACGTCGTTTATAAAATCCCGGATGGTTAACTAAGTGGGGGCAAAATTGAGGAAGTGGGGGAAAAAACCCGAAAGTACCCGGCGGCGACTTACTGGACATCATAATGATTAATTATCAAAAACAATCTATTTGCAAAACTTACTCGAATTCCCTGGGATGATCTAGAAATGCTGTTAAAAAGTACACTAAAAATAATAGTTATAGTAATCAAAGTTGTCAATTTCGCAGTTTACATTTTAATATTAAGGAATTAATTTTATTTATGTATCTTCATCATGAATCGAAATTTTCTTATTGTATCTCTGACTGTATTCAAAAATTCCATTTATTCATTAATCTCTCCCTCTCTCTTTCTAGCAAAACCAATAAAAAGTTCACTAATGGGGTCCCTGCCACTAATGAAGAGAGGGAGAGAGAGAGAGAGAAAGACAGTTTACAAAGATTTCTTTGTTATTTCTTGAAAATGTCCGAAGTTAAAAATTGATGGACATTTTGATTTATTTTTTAATATTCTGAGACAAAGAGAAAAAAATTAGGAAAACGGTTGACCCTGAAGGCCATCCCTGCAACTTCCCGCTAATTCCATACTTAGGCGCATAAAATTGCACCAATGACGTTTTTGAGCTCTTCGAGCTCAAAAATACAATTTATGGGTTATTTTGAGCTCTCCAAGCTCAAAGAGATTGTTTTCCTATGCTTGTGAGCTCTTCGAGCTCAAAAGTCTGACAGGGATTTGATGACACTATTTTTTGAATTTTTAAACCGCAATAACTTTTGAATGAATAAACCGATTTTCACGCGGTTGGCAGCATTCGACGCAGTTTTTCAAGCCTCATAAAGAATCTTAAATTTTGAATTGATTGCGCTAGAAATTTCGGAGTTATTCCGAAAAAACACTTTTTTCGGTTTTCTTTCGTTCACGATATCTCTCGAACGAATCAACCGATTTTGACCGGACTGGTGGCGATCAACGTGGTTTTTTGAGGTTAAGAGCTGATTAGTTTTTGGAATTGAACCATCAAGCCGTTGAAAAGTTATTCCAAAAAAACCACATTTGAAAAAAATTTTTTTTTTTCAGTTTTTTGAAGATTTCTCAAAATCTATTGATCTGAATCGGTCCAAATAGTTTTCAAAATCTAAATTTGGTCAAGCCCTTTCGAATGGCACCAACCGCGATGAAATCGGTCAAGCCGTTCAAAAGTTATAAGCGGTTCACATACTTTCACACACACACAAGCACACATACATACACTCGGGGCAGAAGAGATACTGCTACCGGGCGCGTCTCCCCGAGCGGATGGGAGAACGCTCGCTGTCCTTGGATGACACTTAATCTCTTAGTTGATGAGGTACAGCGGGTAGGAGCCAAGCAAAATAACCAAACAAAATACGCTCCCGTGGACAAAACTCCCCTTTAATGGGTTGGTCACACTAACTGACCTAACAAGACGATCGTTCTCTGCTGTGACCCACTGGGAGTGACCGGAACCTGTATCGTAGTTTCCGACGATGCAGGCCACGGCTGATGTGAGCTTGCTCTACCGAGGTGTAAGTTGCAGCAGTGGATCAGGAGCCAGCCACTTCGGGCATTGATCAGGAAGTACGCAGTGAGTGTTAGAGATCGGAATCTTCACCGCTCCGAGCGAGTCTAGTCCGTCCGTGTATTCCGGGACTAGCTAAGTATCGGCTAGGCCTCAGGGAACTGGGGTAGGAGTACTATCTCCGAGGGTACACCCGTTCCTAGTTATGGCAACCCGCTCCACTCCGTACGATGCGCTGGTAAATTAAAAAGTATGAGTAATGCACAGGAAACAAACAAAAGTGAAAACGGGCCTCATGCCCAGCAAGACGCTGGCACATCTGGAGAAGCTCGTCAGTGGACTGCAGGACTTTCTCCAAACCAAGCAAAATGTCCACAAGGAGATCAAGTCGAAGTCGACGAACATCTGCAGTGCCCTGAGAAGGTTCAAAAAACTGGACCAAGAATGGCAGGAGATCCAACAACAACACGGTAATATCGTGATGAAGACGAGTGTGACAGCGGTTTCACCAGCAGAAGCCGACACGTTTGTCGAGGAGATGGACACAGGTGGCGAGGGTGACGTCGAGTCAGTTATTGAAGACGGAGAGGAAACTGGAACTGATATCAGGCCCGGGAAAAGGAAAGAACGAAATTCCCCAGACTCAATGACCAGCCGTACAAAGAAGAAGAAGGACCTTAAACCAAGTCCCCCGAAAAACGCAGTTACACAGAACGGCGGAAAAAAGGAGGTGAATGAATGGCAAAAAGTCCAGTCAAGGAAGTCCAAGAGAGAGCAAGCAGTAGAAAAGCTCCAGAAGCAACCGCCGAAGGAGTCCAGGCCAGAGCCTAATCGGAAAGAACCACGCAAACGGATCAGGCCGGACGCACTGATCATCCACCCCGCAGAGACAGCAAAGTATGCTGAAATTCTGAAGCGAATAAAGCAGGACGTCCCTGACGAACAGGTCCGTACTACAGTGGATAAGATCCAAAGAACTAGGACCGGGACCTTGCTGATTACGCTTTCGAGGAAGAGCGCTGACCGAGGCCAAGCCTTACAGAAGACCATCGCGGACATCCTCCAAGAAGACGCAAAGGTAATCTGCAAAGGGCCACAGGAAGACGTCGAAATCCGAGATCTTGACGGTACCACAACCAAGGAGGATATTCAGGCTGCCTTGCAAACGCAAATCGGAGAAACCTGCGAGATACCACTAGGGACAATTAAGATTCATAAGGCCTACAGAGGTACTCAGACAGCTGTTGTGACACTACCAGCAGCTGCAGCGCGGAAGATATTGACAGGAAGCGGTAAAGTCCGGATCGGCTGGGCCAACTGCCGAATCAGAGCTACGAGGAGACCAATCCAATGTTTCAAGTGCTGGCACTTTGGACATCTTGGATCCCAGTGCAAGAGCAATGTGGATCGGTCTAAGCTATGTATTAGGTGCGGACAAGAGGGACACAAGATTGCTGAATACAAGAACCCAGCGAAATGTGTATTATGCGCGGATCAAAGTGCGGAGAACTCGGCTCATCATGCCGGCGCATCCAGGTGCCTAGTATTTAAAGAGGCACTCCAGAAGATAACAAACAAACAGACATGAAGATATTGCAGCTAAACCTAAACCATTGCGAAGCTGCACATGATCTGCTTATGCAAACAGCAAGAGAACTAGAATTAGACTTAGTAATGATAGCAGAGCCATACAGATACCTGAATACCCAGCCTTAGGAATCTGACAGCACCACCAAGGCTGTCATCTGGTCTTGTGATAAGCATCCCTTCCAGAGTGTAGTTAACAATGATAATGCCGGCTTTGTAGCAGCAACAGTTAACGGCATCCGTTTTTACAGCTGTTATGCACCACCTAGCCTATCCATTGTTGAATTCACTGAATTCTTGGACAAACTGACCGAGGATGCCAAGCAGCATTATCCGGTCGCGATTGCCGGTGACTTCAACTCCTGGGCAGTAGACTGGGGCAGCAAGCAGACAAATGCGCGAGGAAAAGCACTCCTAGAAGCTTTCTCTACACTAGATGTAGTCCAGCTCAACAGTGGTGATACGCCAACCTATACTAAAGGAGAAGCAAGCTCTATCGTAGATCTCACTTTCGTCAGCAGCAGCCTCATCAGTGGGAAATACGACTGGAAGGTGATGGATATCTACACAGCCAGTGACCACAAGGCATTTCTCTGGGAAATATCACATGACCGGAATACAAGAAGACCAATCAAGTCATTCAATACCATTGGATGGAAAGTGAAGCCTTTTGACACAAGCACATTGGTAATAGCCCTTAATAGTGAACCGATTACTACTGGATCCGCAGAAGAAATGACCAAGGACCTGATGAAAAGAGTTGTCCAGGCCTGTGACGCCAGTATGGTCCGGAAACACAGCATAAGCCAACGCCCGGCAGTGCACTGGTGGAACGACCACATCAGTGTTCTTCGGAAAGAGTGTCTAAAGAAAAGAAGAATATCCCAGCGTGGCTATCGACGACCTAACTCTGCGGAGCTGGTCGCAGAATAAAAAAAAGCCCGTCGATCATTGAAAAAAGCCATCAAGGATAGTAAGAGACAATGCTGGAAAGAGCTCATCAACGAGGTGGATAAAGACGTGTGGGGTAGGCCTTATAAGGTGGTTATGACCCACCTAAAAAAACAACAAATGCCATCACCTACGTGTCCTTAACTACTCCAGAAAATCGTCACTGCACTATTCCCACAGCAACGCAACTTCGATTACCAGTTGGCGCCAGGCGAACTGGATGACACTCCACCTGTCACTGAAGAAGAACTGCTGGAGGCCTGTAACCGTGTAGGGAATAATAAAGCGCCGGGATTGGACGAAATCCCTAATATAGCCTTGAAAACCATCATAAAGGCAGCTCCAACATTATTTCTAGACGTTTATAATTCATGCCTTAAGGAGGGGACTTTCCCGCATAAGTGGAAACAGCAACGATTGGTATTGTTACCTAAAGGGAAGAAACCACCGGATGAACCGTCATCTTACCGCCCACTTTGCATACTAGATACAGCGGGTAAGATATTTGAACGCATAATTCACCAGAGAATTGAAGCAGTAGTCGACCCACTCCTGGCAGACAATCAGTATGGATTCCGGAAAAGACGATCAACCCTGGACGCAATCAAACTGGTTGTTGATACGGCCAAGGAAGCAATCGCAGGAACCAGATGGAAGGGTGGAACGAAAGAGTATTGCCTGGTGGCGACCCTAGACATCAGAAACGCATTCAACTCGGCCAATTGGGAATGCATCATGCAGGCCCTCCAAGAGAAGAATGTACCAGAATACCTTCTTAAGATCGTAACAAGCTACTTTGAAAATAGGGTCCAAAATAGGAAAGTATGACACGAAGAACGGTCCGAGGGAGTATGATATTACTGGAGGTGTACCACAAGGTTCAGTCCTAGGCCCGCTCCTGTGGAATATTATGTATGACGGTCTATTAAGACTAACTCTGCCAAGAAACGTCAAACTCGTAGCATATGCAGAAGACGTAGCCGTAGTGATTGTTGCCAAACACCTTGACGAGATAAACCATATGTTCGATCTCACTTTTGAGCGCGTTAACCGGTGGATGGACGCAGTGAACCTGCAACTGGCGCAACACAAGACTGAGGCAGTGCTTATTACCAGCAGAAAAGTGGTAGAGACCATTAAGCTAAAAATCGGCGAACAAGAAATCACATCACAACCTTATATCCGATATTTGGGAGTGATGCTTGATGCCCGACTCAACTTCAAGCAGCAAGTGGAGCATATCAGTTCCAAAGCGTCAGTAGTGCGGGCCAGTCTCGCACGACTGATGCCGAACGTCGGAGGCCCAAAGCAGAGCAGGAGGCTATTACTGTCATCAGTAGTCACATCGGTGCTCACTTACGGAATATCCATTTGGGCCGACGCATTAAAAACGCAAGAATCATTGAGAAAGGTTGGACCAGTATATCGACTGAGTGCCCTACGAGTAGCTAGCGCTTTTCGCACAATATCAGAGGAAGCAGTGTGTGTTATTTCCGGTACTCTGCCTCTCAGAGTCCTAGCTGAGGAAAGACGGAACCTATATCAACGAAAAAGGTCGACCACACTGAGCCCTGAAGAACTTAGAAGCGAAGAACGGCAACACAGCATCGCAAGATGGCAACAAGAGTGGAATGCTTCAGATAAGGGTCGGTGGACGTACCGTCTCATACCTCGGGTTGATGTGTGGTTCAACCGGAGTCACGGTGAGATCAACTATTATTTAACGCAGATGTTATCAGGACACAGATGTTACCGGAAGTATCTCCACCGCTTTAAGCACGATGATACCCCAGAGTGCCCCGTCCTGTCCAGGGGTCAATGAAGATGCGGAGCATGTCTTCTTTGTGTGTCCACGTTTCAACCAACAGCGCAATGAGTTAGAGAAGATTCTGAAGAAGAGAACCCAACCAGAGTCAATAGTAGAGGCAATGTTGTCGTCAGAAGCTGCCTGGAACGCCACAAGCATTTTTGCTACAAAAGTGCTTACCGAGTTGCGATCCATTGAGAGGAAAAGAGCGAAAGACCGAATCTAGAATGAAGAAATAACATCTTAGCCACCAGAAGAAGAGCGGCAGCTTATTCCTCCCCCCGCGAAGAAATGCCTTACGGCGGTACCATGGGGGATCAGAGGATAGAAGAGAAAGGGGTTTAGGGTTTAGTGGGTAGGGGCGTCAGCGTCGAGTTTTAGTATGACGCTGCGTCGAGTCGCCACATATCCAGGCCAACAGCTATGCCTAGAATCCGTAAAAAAGATTCCCCCCCCCCAAAAAAAAAAAAAAACACACACACACACACACACACATACATACAGACACCGTGACAACCTCGCGGGGATAGTCAGTTAAGCTTCCTGTGACCTTCAAACGTCGAGATCTGATGAAAACTCGGTTTTTGCAAAACGGGGTGAAAATAATAACTTCCCGATTTTTGAAAATCTTTGATTTTCATAGCGGGAAGTTAAAAAATGACCATCAAGTTAGCCGACATTTAAAAATTTTTTAAATTTCTAATTTTCTGCTAAGAAAATTGAAAATTTTCAAATATCGGGAAGTTATTGGTTTTACCCCGTTTTTCGAAAATTGAGTTCTCATCAGATCTTGACGTTTTGAGGCCATAGGAAGCTTCCCTGAATGTTTTCGCGATGATGTCAGTATGTCTGTGTTTTTTTTTTTTTTTTTTTTTTTTTTTTATAGAGGAGGTAAAATACGTTTACGTATGCCAGGACTTGGTGTTGTTGCCAGGACTAGGTGTTGGTGCCTGGGTATATCGGACTCAGAAGACAATATTATTTTGCAACAATACCGACTAAACATCCTCCTCTCTCGTTTCCCTATAGATGTTACAGGGAAGACTGGATCAGGACCGCGTTAGCATTACTTCAATCCAGTCCATGTTGTGCCTCACGACACCTACTTCTTGTTATTACTGGTTTCTAATCCCTTTCTGCGATTTTTTCTTTCAAGAGACGCTGCGCGTAGGCTACTACAGCTGTCCAGTTTTCTTCTTTTTTGATCATGCAGGTTACCAAGCTCTCAGGGGAGAGCGCGGTGCCCATTGTTTCTTCGGTGCAGATTCTATCGTCCTTCCATCGATCACACTCGAAAAACGTGTGCTCGGCGTTGTCAATTTTGTCTGGACAGTATTTGCACGTTGGTGTGCTGTGCAAACCCATCTTGAATAGATAGGCATTGAACTGCCCATGTCCCGTCAATAGCTGGGTCAGGAAGAAGTCCGTATCCCCGTGCTTCCGAGAGAGCCAGACGTTGATGTTTGGGATCAGGCGCGCCGTCCATCTGCCCGTCTCTCCCGATGTCCATCGGTCCTGCCACTCTGGCTGCGTTTCCGCCTTTATCCTTGTTCTTGCGTCCTTCATGTTATCATCACTGTCTTTAGCGTCATAGAGTTTTGCTCTTTCGAACGCTAATAGGTCGATGGGCGCGGCTCCTGCAATGACCAATACAGCCGCTTCGGAAACTGTGCGGTAGGGGCAGGCAACCCTGAGAGCGCCTCGCCGCTGTACTGCTGCGATCTTTCGCCGGTAGATCTTCTGCTTTAATATGTCTGCCCATATCTCCGCTCCATAAAGCAGTACCGAGTGGACTGCTTCTAGAAGAACTCTTCTCTTTTTTGTTCTTGGTCCCATGGTGTTGGTCATAATTCGTGCTAGGCTAGACACAGTCTTGCTGGCTTTCTTGCATGCACTGTCGAGGTGTTCACGGAAAGATAGTTTCTCGTCTATCATTACCCCTAGATACCGCAGGGCCCTTGTTGACGTCAGCGTTGTTCCTCCCATGTCCATAGCGAATGGTTTTGGAAACCATTTTTGACGGGTCAAAACGACCATCTCGGTTTTCTGTTCGGCGAGTTTCAGGTGATGCTTATCGAGCCAAGTCTCGACGGTGTCGATGGTTTCCCGAACTAGCAGTTCGGCCTCTTCCACGCTGTCCGCCACTATAGTAGCTGCAACGTCGTCTGAAAAAGCCTGTTAGCTCTACTTGCTCTGGCAACGGGATTTCAAGAAGCTCGTCGTAGTCTGCGTTCCATAGATCAGGCCCCATTATTGAGCCTTGCGGCACGCCAGCCGTTATGGCGTATTCTTGTGGGCCTTCAGTAGTTTCCACTATTAGCTTTCTATCGTCAAGCTAGTTGTCGACTAGTGCCAGATTTTCTGGCTCCGCGTCAAACTTGTGCTCCAGAGCGTCTAAAATGTCTCCCCAATTCGCACTGTTAAATGCGTTTTTGACATCTAGCGTGAGGAGAAGACATACTTTACGAGCTTTGAGGCTACCAGTCCATGCTTCTCTCGCTGTCTTTATGACTTTCTTGATCGCTCCGACTGTCGAACGTCCTTTCCGGAAGCCGTGTTGGTTTGCGGCAAAACCTCCAGCACGGTCTATGTCGTTGCGAAGTCTCCCTTGTATGAGCTTCTCGAGCAGTTTTCCAGCAATGTCCAGCATACAGAGTGGTCTAAACGACGAAGGTGTTATGGGGGTTCCCTTACCTTTGTCTAAGAGAACCAATCTCTGCCGTTTCCAGACCACGGGAAACGTGCCAGTTGCCAAGCACGCGTTGTAGGTGTTCAGGAGTATGTCTGGGTATTCCAGGGCTACAGTTTTGATCACCGATGCTGGGATGCCATCAGGTCCAGGTGCCTTTCCTGTTTTGAGTGACTTGGCCGCGTCTTGTAATTCCTTAGTTGTGAAGGGTGTTACTTCGCTGTTCTTAGTGTAGTGTTTCTTCTCCCGCCGTGGGTGTTTGGGGAAAAGCTCCGTTACAATGCTCTCCATCAAGGCAGGAGATTTCGGCGCCTCTGGTGAAGCCTTTCCAAGTCGTTTGGCGACAATTTGGTAGGCTTTACCCCAGAGGTCATTGTCGAGATCGTTGCAGATCTCTTTCCACAGTTTCGCTTTACTTACTTTAATGGCTCGGTTTAGCGTCTTTTTGGCCTGCTTGTACTCTTTTGAATACAAGTCCTGGCTTGGGGAGCGTTTCGTAGCTCTCGTTGCTCGGCGACGTAGCTGATGGCATATTTTGCGAAGTTCTGCTATGTCCGCTGACCACCATTACGCCGGCCTGTGGAAGCTCTGGTTTTTCAGCCGCGGCATAGAGGCGTCACATGCGGCAGTAATTTCTTTCATCGTGTTTAGCACTGCCTTTTCCGTCTCGCTGCAGGTATCCGGTGTCGGGTTGTTCTGGAGGATAGACCAGCTTCGTGCGAGTGAAGCTTGCAATGCCTCTGGATCAAGCCTTTTGGCATTCCACTTCCGCTTAGAAACGTCGCGTTGTGAAACCGGAGCAAATGCCAATCCAACGCTGAATGTCACAAACTGGTGATCACTGCCACTGTATTCTTCGGATACTGTCCAGTCTTCAATCATGTTGGCAGTCCTTGGAGTCGCCAATGAGATGTCGAGGATGGATTCTTGGTACTCTGGTCTTCTAAAGGTCGTGGTGCTCCCGGTGTTCAGCACTATGAGGTCAAGTCTAGCCACGACGTCAGCGACTTCGTTTCCTCTGGTGTCGGAGAAAGCAGCGCCCCACTCAGCCGATTTAGCGTTGAAGTCTCCAGCTACGATAACTTCGCCGTCGAACTTAGTGACCGCATCTTCTATATTTGCGAGTTTCTGTCGGAACACACTAATCCCTTCGTTAGGTGAGAGATAGACGCTCATGAAGTAGGTTGTGGGGGTTTGAATCCAGACAAAGCCTGCTCCACCTCCGCTGTTGTTGACGGTAACGTTCTTTGTGTTCACAATCCAAATTGCTGCCGTGCCCGTTTCGTCTGCGAACCATGTTTTACCTTCGATGTTTAGATATTGCTCGCAGATAAAGCAGACGTCAATTTTATCTTCGAAAACACGCTGGCGCAGCAGGTTTTGCGCCAAGGCGCACCTATTCAGGTTGCCTTGTAGTATGCGTGTCATTTCTGACCTTTCGTGGCTTCTGCAAGTGCTTTGCGGAATGCCTTACACGCTCCAGTGCCAGAAATATGGCATATACTATCCTGGGCATCTTTGTCCGAAGCACAAAGGAAGCATTTTAACTTCTCAGCACCTGCTTCTGTCTGGTCCCGCACACTGACGTGTTTGGTGTCCATAACCAAGACATTTAAAACAACGTGTTACTTTTACTACTGGGCGTATACGACAGTTCACCAAACCGATCCATATACGGGCTTTGTCAAGGGCCTTAATCGCACTGGGCTCGTCTAGTTCGCAGAAGGCTGCCCGATTACCTCGTGGTGTGGGTTTTGTCAAATTTACCCGTTTGACCTCCAGGTTGTCAGTGAATTCACGTTTGAGTGCTTCACGGACTTCGCTCTCGGTAGAGATTTCATCTAAGTCGAGGATCTCGATCGTTGTTGTTGGTGTTAGCGTCTTGACTGTGCCGATGTTTGCAGTGACTGCCCTTACTGCATCGGTGAATGCCTTGCTGTCTTCGGTCTTTCGAGCCATTTCAAGGAGAACGCCTCCGTGTTTCGTCTTTTTAATAGACCTTATGTCTACGCCCGTCTCGACAGGGCTTACCTTGGCCTTGATTTCCTTCAGGAGATCGGCGTATGTTCGCCCTTCAGCTGGTTGGACTAGGACAGCTTTAGTTCTTGTCTTCTTTCTCCTTGGCTTCTTGGAGCCACCGCTGTTCGGCTGGTCTTGGGCTGTAGCAGCTTGAGTCACTGGCTCCTGTTCTTTCTTTTTCTTGTTTTGCCGAGTCACTTTGGTCCAGGTATCATCCCGGGCTGTATTTTTCTGTGCTGGCTTGTCAATATCTGAGGAAGGGCTGGGCGTGGACAGCGGCCTCTTCTTGTTGCCATCTCCTTGCTGTGGTAATTTCTTAGGAGTGGTCAGAGGTGGCTGTGATTTTTTGTTCAGACTCGGAGATGTTTGAGTCGTTGACGCCGACTTCGTTGGTGATTTGTTGGCCAGCCTATATGCCGTACTAATAGACGAAACCAATTTTCTGATCTCATGGTGGAGATTCTTTTTGTCTTTTATGAAGTCGGCTAACTCATCAATCTTGTTGCCGAGCCTCTCCATTGTTGACTGTTGGCCGGTGACGGTCGGTAGAGAGTTCATTCTTCCTCGGTGGGTTTGATTAGTGGCAGGAGCAAAAGGTCCTCCACTTTTTGAAGGAATGTTGCTCAGCTGTCCGTTCTCTGCCATCTGGGCTGATTTCGTACTCCCTGTAACCTTGCTAGCATTGCTAGACAGCATAGCCATGGGGTCTACTCCACTGTTCAAACGGTCGCTTGATAACGACGAGTTTAGGCCCGTTTGCACGCCTTCCCTCGCTGGCACTGAGGTATCCATCCTCTGTACTGTAAACGATGTTTGAAAATCTTCTGACATTTCCATATCGTTGTTTGGTGTTGTTCATTTGGCACTACCCGGAGAGCACGTGTAGGGTGTAAAAGCAGAACCTACGGACGCGAACAACGCTACCCTCCGTGTGTGTGTGTGTGTGTGTGTGTGTGTGTGTGTGTGTGTGTGTGTGTGTGTAAACCTCTTATAACTTTTGAACGGCTTGACCGATTTCATCGCGGTTGACGCCATTCGAAAGGGCTTAATCAAACTTAGATTTTGAATACCATTTAGACCGATTCGAATCTGTAGATTTTGAGAAATCTCAAAAAAACTACAAAAAAAAATTTTTTGAAATGTGATTTTTTTAGAATTACTTTTAAATGGCTTTACCGATCAATTTCAAAATCTAATCAGATTTTAAGATTTAAAAACCACGTCGATCACTGCAAGCTCGGTCAAAATCGGTTGATTCGTTCGTGAGTTATCGGTGTCGAAAGAAAACCGAAAAAAGTGTTTTTTCGGAATTACTTCGAAATTCCTGGCTCGATCGATTTAAACTTAATTATCAGTTATGAGGTTTCGAAAACTGCGTAGAATGCTACCAACCGCGTAAAAATCGGTTCATTCATTCAAAAGTTATTGCGGTTTGAAAATTCAAAAAATTGTGTTTTATCAAACTTCTATCAAACTTCTCGGCTGCCCAATTTCAAAACACAGTAACTAACATTTAAAAATTTTTTTCAATTTTTCTTATTAAAAAAAAATTTGCCCGCCAAATTGATGAAAAATTTGATTTGTGAATAGAAAATACTTGAATATAAATATTTTTAAGAAAAAATACTTGAAGTTAAGGTCTAAAAGTTATACAAAATGCAGCAATACTAGAAAAAATCAGGTATAAAAATTTTGCAGTTACTGTGTTTTAAATTGGGCAGCTGTTCTGAGCTCGAAGAGCTCAAAAGCATAAAAAAGCTATCTCTTTAAGCTCGAAGAGCTCAAAATAACACAGAAATTGTACTTTTGAGCTCGAAGAGCTCAAAAACAAAATAAGTGAAATGTTGAGCGTTTAGGTATGGAGTTAGCGGGAAGTTGCAGGGATGGCCTTATGGGTCAACCGTTTTCCTAATTTTTTTTATTGAAAAAATGATTACAAAAAAAATTTTTTTTAAGTTTATTTGTAAAAAATTTGAAAAACTGTAAGTGCAATTAAAAAAAAATTTTTTTAGGTCTAATTTAATAAATTAAACAAAGTCAAAAAATAAAAAATCTCGGTTAACTTCGTTGTTATAAAAAAAAAACACACATTAAAGTTTTTTCAAAATCATCAAATTGAAAGAATTCAAAAAATTAGAAAAAAAAAAAAATTTTTTTAAATCAAATTTACTAACACGGAAGCGTCAGCGCCACACTCCTGCTCAAATATTTCTCCTAACAATACGGTATGAAATTTTACAATTTGCAGTGTGATGCACCTAGTGCATCCAGCAGGTGACGCTACCTGTTATTAGAGCGCTATCTATTATGAGAGCGCGAATTCAAATGAAATATTCAAATTAATAAATATTAAATGATTAAAATTAGTTAAATTTTATATTCGAAGTAAATATTCAAATAATTTATTTAATGCTTTTACTCTTACCAGTTGTAATAAACATCTTTTAATTAACTCTGTTTTATTTACAAAATAAAATAAAAAAACATATTTCGGTACAAAAGTACATTGTAACCGAATTCTCAGAACCCATAAAAAGTACTTGAATAATTCAAGGATTATTTCTCGCCACATGGAACTTAAAACCCTATGAGGAAAAGTCGTAAAAGACACATGTGAAATTCAATAGACCCTTGTTCTAAAGCAACAAAGAATAATATAAGACCATATGTAACTAAACAAAAATAAGATTGTTAAATAACATTTACTGTTAAAATCTAACTTTATATAATATTGTAGTTAAGCAAAATTAACTTAAAATAATTAATAATTATTATCTTGTATTTAATTTATAATTAATAATTATTATTTAATTAATTTACTATTAATTTATTATTAAATCATTATTTAATTTATAATTAAACGATAATGTCTATTGTTTTATACATGATAATAATTAAACTGACTTATAATTTTATTAGAAAATCCGATTGTAAAATGATAGAAATAATATTTAATTCAAGTTATTAATTAGTCAAACTCAAACATTAATCCAACATGTTATAAATAATATAATATATATATTTTCATGTTATAGTTTATTATAATTTTATTGTAATTTAATTTCAAGTTAATTATAAGTTCATTTTTATTATAAATAGATTTTAAAAGGGTCTGTTAAATTAATAAAAATAGTTAAATAAACATAATGACTGTACTGCTAAAAGTGTATATTAGTGAAGTCCAACTTTCAGGCCGATAAGCTGAAATAAATATATATAGATATAGAGAAAATACATGTTAGTGTATAAGGATCATTTATATGTAGTAGAAAATGTGTGTGCTTATGTATTCTTTAGAGTGGATGTATGTATGGAAGTTACGGTGGGAGAAGAACGGAGTTTGAAGCTCTTCGGAAAAACTATGTAACGACACTTCTCACCGAGAGCTTAGATTGCTAAGATCACGTCATTGTAAACCTCAATTTTATATTTTGAAGCTTTTTAATATTTTGTCAACTTGAATAATAAATTGAAACCAACTAAATAATTTTGATCAAAATTAAATAACGTATAAATAGAATTCTTTTATTTAAAATGATTCCTTTCCCGCGCTGAAACCGAGTATTTTAATACTCCCGGGCGAAAGAACTACAGTAAGTAAAGTTTTCAATAAATAAAAATAACATCCACTAGATGGAAGCATAACAGCAGATACTATAGTAATTTTACACTGACTTATTTTTACATAGAGATGTGAAAGCATGGATTTATTTTAACATAGAAATATTTTTTCATAGATTTATTTGCGGATAGAATTAATATACATAGAGTTATTCTTGCATGGATATATTTTTAAATAGACAAATTTTTTATTTATAAATATTCCCTAGAAATATATTACATAGAAATATCTGACATAGAGCTATTTACATAGAGATATTTTGTGCACGTTTGTTACTGTATACGGGAGAAATACTTATCGCCGACTGTACCTTAATGTAGACAAATTTATTAAAAACGTGTTTTGATTATTTCAAATTGTCCGTCTGTATTTAAAATATGAAATTTTAGAGTTAGAAAATATTTTTTCCTGTGTTGCGGACGGTAAATTGACAGTTTTGTAGTCGTCCTATTGACCGTAAAAAATGAAAAAATGCCACTAACGGATCCGCTGGAATATCTCTACTGAAGAGCTTTCATAAAGAGTTTTCATATTCATGGTTGGTTACGTGGATGCGTAGTCAGCTATAACGGATCAAGATATTTTACAAGAAAAGAGACGGTTAACTTCTAAGACTGAAAAATAAAAGAAATATTGTGGTTGGGATAAGTTTCGTTCCTCCAACAAAAATGAAAATTAGGGGACAGGTCCTAATTCGTTGCAGTCGGTGAGACATCTTATGGAATATTGCAATAATATTTTTTTCTAAAATGAGCTGATTACTTTTTTTACAATGAGTATATAAGTATTTATGACGACGAGCATATACACAATAAAAATTTTACTGTATGAAACCCTAAAAAACTTATTTATGTTACTAGTCATTTCATTTATCTTAGATTTGTAAATTCATGGTCTATGATTATGTATTTAATATTGTAAGTTGCCGTCAGTCTTAACCTTTTTGAATAGTTCTTTGTGATCAGGTTATATTTTATTATTCATTGCTAGATTAAAATTTTCAAATTTAGCTTAATAAATATTATCTTGAAAAAATGAATTATTACGTTCACAACTGATTAATTTTATCGTTGACGAATAATATTTTTGTTGCGGTTTAATGGAGTGTTTTTATATTATCACTGTGTTTATAATTTTTATTGCCGCCCTTGTTACTTTTAAGTAACATAAACTTGTTATACTAAAAAATACTATATTGTTATTTTATTCTACCGAATAAATAAGTCGATCGTTTTATAAATACTTCAGTGAGTTTTCGTCATCAGGATAATTGACGTTATAAATTTTCGAGCCATTTGTTTATAATGGCCTCATCGAATATAGGTATACAAACAGGCTCCGCTTGGTTCCAAAGAAAAATAAATCTTCGGCCTCAGCATCGAGGTGTTCATCTTGTAACAGAAGAAATATTAAGGCAAATTCCAGAACTTAGCCAATTTTCAATTGGTCTATGTCATATTCAAAGTAATTCAATAAAAAAATTTAAATAATATATATAGTTAAAACCATATAATTTACAATTTATCTGTTTTAATTGTAGTTCTTCATACTTCGGCAAGTCTTGCACTTAACGAAAGTTGGGATCCTGATGTGAGGGATGACATGGAAATGATGTTAAATAAAATCATTCCTGAAGAAATGCCATACAGGCATAGTTGTGAAGGTCCTGATGATATGGTAAGCTCTTAGACATTTATATGAGTATTACATTTGGTTAATATACTTTTAAGCTACACAGAAAAAAAAAAGGTTTACTTGAACCAAAAAACCTTGCAGATAAGGTTGATGTAGCTGTGTCCAAAGTATATTTATTTTTTAGACAAGAACATTTTATTTTATTCAAAATACTAATTCTCTTTTCTATTCTGTTCTTGTGTCAAGAATATTTATTCTAAAGCCACAAATTTTTTTTCTGTGTACAAATAGAGTTGGATTAGCAAATCTTTGCGCTTCGGGTATTTTCGGTTTTTGCCCTCACCATCTAATTTTTATAGCTAACACATGGGTTTCGATAGCAAAAACAAATTAAATGTATCCTTACGCTAACCATATGCACTAAATATTTTTCAAGCACATATTTGAGATCGTAGGGGCAAAACCAAAAATACCCGAAGCGCAAAGACTCGCTAATCCAACTATAGACACATTTATAATTATTATTTGAATGTGTATTGTTTTTTTCTGTGTAAACTTCGTATCAATAATTTAATTGTACTGCAGCCATAAGGTTAACGCAGAAAAATAACGAAAATTTTTGCAGAATAAACATACTGAAAGGCATGATTGAATGAAAGTAGTAAAAATTCAATAGAAATAAATTGAAAAACAGTTTTTAATAGAATTTTTTTTTGTGCCTAATTGGAATTTTAAATCAAAACATTAATCATTAAAAATTGTGTGCTGCTGTTGAGTAAACAATTCATGATAACTTAAAGTAAAAAAGAATTTTATTATAATTCTACAGAGAAATTAGTCCTATAGAAGTCTCTATATCTATAACATTACATATATCGTTTCTAGAGTATTTAAAGAAAAGTCATTTCTTGTTTAGGCATGTCCCACGTTAAAAGAAATTAATAAAAAAATCGATATATGGATCAAAATCTTAATTTTGATCACTCTCCTGTGACGTAAATTTATAAAAAAGTTCTATTTTTCTAATAATATGATATAACTTCAATATTTTTATTCAAGTACAATACAATGAACTTATTTTTGATTAAAATTATAAGAAAGAAGTATAATTGAAGATAAAAAAAAATATATTCCAAAATCCCCTCGTTATTTAAGTGATTTGTCTACACGGAGAAAATAAAACTTATAGTTAAGGAATGTGAACTCGGTTACCAAAATTTCAAAAAATCTATCATACATTAAATTTTTTATTTAATTTTATTTTTTACTCTGATTTAATTACGAGTAATTAATTATTTTAAAATTTAAACATAAGTTATTTAATAAAAATGATTAATAATTAAGTAATTGATTGACATTTGATCTATAAATCGCTATCATTATCGTAAGGTTTTGAATACATTTTATTGTAAGGAAAAAGCATATAATTGATATGTATCTTATCAACAAACATTTTTCCATTTCTTGTAATTTTTATTAAAACGTAAGTATCAACCAGTTTTTCTTAAATAAAGTTCATCTTCTCAAATATCAGTTAGGGTCATATCGATTAATTTAATCAATTGTTTTTCAACCGACAATTGACGTGTTTATTAAATGGAACTAAATAATATTTTTTATTATTAATTATAAAATTCATAATAATTAATTTATTGAGGTAAGTTTTCTTAAAATTTCAAATTCAAAATTAAAAACATTCACATAATATAATTTTCAATATTTCTATTTTTATAAATAAATTTAATTAAATAAATAAATTATAGATATCTCGTAAACGAATCTGGAAAACTGAAAGAGAAAACCGGACGACCGAAACTCTCGTTACTGGTATTAAGGCTATAAAATATGATATGCCAATCCAAAAACATCTGAATTATACAAGATCCCGATTCGCACGTTACAAGATCGTCTAAAAAACCTAATTTGTCACGACCAGATATTGGAGGCAAAACAACCTTTACTGCTACCCAAGAAAAGGCTGTGGCAGAGCAGTTGAAAGAAATGACGAAGCTACATAATGGTCTTACACCATCAAAATAATTACGTATCGTTTACCAGTATGTTAAAAATATATGCAGAAAAGGAATGCTTCTATAAGTTCATTAGAGATCGTAAAATTTCCATTTGTAAGCCTAAATCTATCAGTATGAACTGCGTCCCAGCTTTTAACGAAGAAGATTTCAGTCACATTGAAAGAACTTGTTAACATGAAGAATAATTTGTTAATAGAAAGTTTAACTCTCAACATTTGTAACATTTCAAATTTACAAGCCAGCAATGTAAAAACAATTGAAATTTAAAATATTCCTATTTTAACAGTGCCACCCGAAGAAATCGACAATTTTAAAAACGAACTCTTCTGTTTCCATAAAATTGATGGAGACATTCTTGATTTTGCTACTCCAGTTAAACTGGTACAAAGTTTCTTAGAACTGGACAATGAAAATCTAACATCTTTTCACTGAGTCTAATAAAAAAATGTTGACTGAAGATTTTATAAATTGTTATGATAGGAACAAAGCTTAAACATTACTGTTTCTAAAAAAATCTAATAAACGTAAACAAAAATCTATCATCTTAACTAACTCTCCTATGAAACAAAAATTGGAAGATGGAAAAAATTAAATTGATAGTGAAAAAAAAATCCAAACAAAGTCGACTAAAAATATAAAAAACATTGAATCGTCTGATAACGTTGAAGAATAAATTCTAAAAACTAATGAATCTGTTGAAAAACTCAAATGAAATGTAAAAAATAGAGTACCCCCAACTGACGATACGCCTAATAACATAAAAAACCTATAGAAAAAAAAAAAGTCAAATGTTACTAACTGTTAATTTTTCATTTTTCTTTACTTCTACGATTTTTGTTTAACAACAAAGTTCAAATTGTTATCAAGTTCCAACAATACAATTTTTTTTTTATTTTTCAAAATATAATTAATTATGACCGGCATGACCCGACACATTGAGTCACTCCGGTTAAACTCATAATTTTATTAGTTATTCTTAAAATAATTTTATTCCGTTTTTTCTTTCGATTTTTGAATTTGTAAATTCAGATTTCGATGTATAAGATAATTTCCTTTCCGTTATTCCATAGAAGTAATTTTAATAAATTTTAAGGCTTATTTCTTAGGTGGTAAGTGTGACTCCACTCTTCCCTAGTAGATTTACGATAAATTGAAAGATTAAACATCATTGGTTGATATTTTGAACAGTAGCAGAGTGACGACTGAACACTAATTTCAAAATTCCCTGACTTTTCCATGACTTTTCCCTGACCAAAAATAAAATTCCAGAACCTACAAAAAAATAATGGTTATTCAAATATTCGTTATAATTGCAAATTATTTTAAAAATAATTTTTGTATGCTAGAATTCATATCTAATATCCAGAATTGAGTAAAAATTTGGAACTATAAAATTATGTTATACTTTTTTGCAGATTTTCAACTATTGAAAAAAAAAAAAATTTCTTTCGATTAAATGTTTATAACTTTTGAAAATACAATAATTGATATTATTATTATCATTAATCATTGAGAAGTTATACTTCTTTTTTATTATTAATTACACCGGCCCACAAAAAAAAAAGTGGTCTGTATTTTTGATCTGACCTACCTATCTTTATGTATTTTGACGCGCTGAATCCGAATCTGAAGTCAGTTTTGTCCATACACCCTCAAAATTTTGAGTAAAATGCAAAAAATTGCGAAAAACTGCAGTCACAGCAATGAAAAAATTTTTTTGGACCTAGATCACGTAAGATTTTTATGTATTACAATTCACGGAATCTGAATCTAAACGTTAAATAGCCCCTTGAGTCGTCAAAATTTGAAAAAATTGCAAAAAACCCCAAAAAAAAATTGCAAGAAATCATGAAAAATCGAAATTATCGAGATTAAAAAAAATTTTTGGATTCAGATTGAGTATGATTTTTATGTACTTTGTTTCACTGAATTTTAATCTGAAGTTTTCTTGTCCCATTGACATTTTAAAATTAAAAAAATTCTCAAAAAGTAAAAAAAATCGAGAAAATTGCAGTTATAAATATGAGAAAAAAATCTATTAAACACGATCGTTAATGACTTAGGTGTATTTTCATGGAGAGAATATGATCTTAGAATTAAAAAACTGACAAAATTTTAAAATCTCTAAGAAATAGCATGTAAGGAAAAAGTACGGAACCAAGTTTTCCTTCTAAATATCTACTACCACCATTTTATATTAAGCTTGGTCTTATGAAGCAGTTCGTCAAAGCTCTAGAAAAAGATGGCAATTGTTTTACATATTTCGGAGAAAATTTTCCGGCTATAAGTGATGCCAAATTAAAAGAAGGAATATTCGATGGGCCTCAAATTCGGACTTTGTTTCTAGACGATAACTTCGTTTATGAAATGAACGACATTGAAAGAGCAGCATGGTCGAGTTTTAAAGATGTGTCACAAAATTTTTTGGGAAATAGTAAGAGTGAAAATTACGAAAATTTAGTTGAAGAGTTGTGGGAAAATTACAATACTATGGGTTGCTTAATGAATCTTAAATTGAATTTCTTACATTCTCACCTTCAACACCTTTCTGCAAATCTTGGCGACTACAGTGAAGAGCAACGCAAAAGACTCCGCCAAGACAAAAGTGAAATGAAGAGTCGATATCAAGGAAAGTGGAATGTTAATATGATGGCAGATCATTGCTAGAGACACTGAAGAGAGATGTACCGATGAAAACAGGAAGCGAAAAAGAAACCCTTTGCGTAGGTCATTCGAAGACAAAAGGGTTCGATACACGCGAAGAACAGCTTAAAATCAGAAAGATCGTTTCTTATCTTCGCATGATTTTTAAAAAGATTTTTTCATAGAAATAAAGCTAATCAAGTTCAATCAATTTTTTGCTGGATGCTAAAAAAAGAAATACCAGAAGAAAACAGAAAACGTAAGAGGAATCCTCTGCGTAACTCATGTAAAGATAAAAAAGTTCGATACAAACGACGGGCAGTCCAAAATTCGAAAACATGGTTCCGTACTTTCTCCTTACATGCTATTTCTTAGAGATTTTAAAATTTTGTCAGTTTTTCAATTCTAAGATCATATTCCATCCATGAAAATACACCTAAGTCATTAACGATCGTGTTTACTAGATTTTTTTCTCATATTTATAACTGCAATTTTCTCGATTTTTTCGAATTTTTAAGATTTTTTCTAATTTTAAAACGTCAATGGGACAAGAAAACTTCAAATTAAAATTCAGTGGTACAAAGTACATAAAAATCATACTCAATCTGAATCCAAAAAATTTTTTTAATCTCGATAATTTCGATTTTTCATGATTTCTTGCAATTTTTTTTTTTGGGTTTTTTGCAATTTTTTCAAATTTTGACGGCTCAAGGGGCTAATTAACGTTTAGATTCAGATTCCGTGAATTGTAATACATAAAAATCATACGTGATCCGGGTCCAAAAAATTTTTTTCATTGCTGTGACTGCAGTTTTTCGCAATTTTTTGCCTTATTTTTGAGTTTTTTGCATTTTACTCAAAATTTTGAGGGTGTATGGACAAAACTGACTTCAAATTCGGATTCAGCGCGTTAAAATACATAAGGATGGGTAGGTCCGCTCATAAGTACAGACCACTTTTTTTTTTTGTGGGCCGGTGTTATTCATACATTTAGTTTTTTTAATATTATTGATCACAAAAAAGAAGAAATATAAATTAAGAAATTAAATAACATCAATTAATATTAAACATTATCTAAAGTACGATTTTTAGAATGCTATAGAAATCATTTATTATTTCTACAGCATTCTAGTTTATTTTTTGAAATAAACTAGAAATTTCCCTGACCCAAGTCAAAACTCCCTTACTTTTCACTGACTATTCCAGAAATTTCAAATTCCCTGACATTTCCAGGTTTTCCAGGTCAATCGCCACTCTGAGTAGTCAGTAATGTATTGATGGCGTTAAAGGTTAGGTGTTTCTAAAAAACAGCGAACATTACGCAGCAAACGACTGGTTACTCTACACACGACTGAGCAGTGTGCAGAGATAAGAGTAACTCAGTCATGTGCTGGTGTCGACGTCGTCACAATTAAGATTTCTCGGCACAGTACTGAGTTCTTTTCGGATAGTATTGCACTTATCTGAAGATTGGCCCATTAAACTAGAATTAAGGGTGTTTGGGAAGGCTTTTTGGTCCTATGAAGTTTAATTTACACTATCTGGATTAATTTTCTAATAATTTTTCCTTATCATTCCACAGCTTTTAAAATTCGTTAAAATATGGAAAATAATTTTTACGGCTTTATCTATAAATAATTTTTAGATAACACATGGTATTTTATTTCCATTAAATGTATGTTACATATTATGAAATGATTTCATATTTTATACACTATTATATACACCAATAATGTAATTTAACTCTTTAGCGTCTGGGAGTCTTAAAATATCTCCGTGTGTGATAAGTCGAGAGAGCGCGAATCACAACGCACCGCGAGTTAGTGTTATGTAAGTAAAACGCAAAAATAATAGTGTTACCGTCAATACCTTTTCACTGATTGTAATCCCATTTATTGATAGACATTGACAGTGTTGTAGCTGAAAAATGGGTCGATATCGAATTTCTGTTAATTTTTATATTTTTATGTACGTTCCTACCGCACTTGTTTCGATAAAGAATTTGATTTCAAGACTAAGCGCTAAAGGGTTAAGTGTAATTTTATATGGTACTTCCAAGATTTACGTGTAATACTTGAAAATACATGTTTTTCTTTTATAATTGTAACATGAACATTGCATTAAAATGTGCACATTCTAATATCCCATAAGACTATTTCTTAAGAACTATATTTATTTTAAATATCTTTAAATATCCCATAAGACTATTTCATAAGAACCATATTTCTTTTAAATATCTTTATCGATATAATAAGAAATTTTTTTGGTATGTCCCACTCTTAGATTTGTAATATTTATATTAATTTTTTTTGTCGATATTATTGAAGCTTTATTTTAGAGATTGCAGAACTCCCTGGTAGCCTGTGAAAATAGACATTACTTCTATTTTTTATTTTAATCCATACAAGAATATAAATTTATGATCCTTATACGGTTATTTAATTTTCCCGAATAGTGATCTGCATGTATCTGCAGACATTATCAATTTAAGGTATTAATCAATGGATAATTAATACTATTTCAAATCGTAAATTTAATAATTAATTTGTGATATTTATTATTGGAATGCTAGGATTCATCAACCAGTCAAAATATCCAAGGGAATAATGTCAATGGCGAAAATCTCCATAAAATATATCCAATGAGTTTAATATCCATATTAGGGATAATATAGAGCCCAGAGGCGAAATCCGGAAGGGGTTTGTGGGTGAAGCCCCCCCCCCCTCCGCCACTTTAACTTATTGTTTCTAATTACTTAATTTTATAATTCATTATATTTTTTCCCAAAATTTATGAAAGTTAAAACTTCTTTGAGAAATTTATGGTATTGCACGTCTCTATCCGGCAACAAAAAAATCCTACAAATAAGATATTTTTTGATATTATATCTTATGGTTATTAAAATTGTCAACCAGTGATGATGATGATTACGAGAATAATAATTCAAATCGATATGAATAACAAAATTCAGGTCTTTTGAAAGAGCAAGATATTCAAACAATTAAAATACTATTACCGATAGTTTCACAATAATTTACGTAAAATCTAAAAACCTAAATATTAATTGTTTTTTTAACTCAAAGATATTCATAACATATGAATAAATCGATGTTTTCTGTTGTATTTGACGCAGTTTTTGATACTCAAAGAGTGAAAAGATTCTTTAAATCGGTCGTTCGAAAAATTTTAAAAAGTTACGTCAAGATATCACCCCCTTTCGAAAAATTCCCACGCTTAAAAAACGAAAATGATAGAAGGCTTTAGAGTATCAGAGTGGAAGGTTGTATGATCTATTGCTTAGTAAAAGAAATAATTATTACCTAGACTTATCAAGTTATTTTTCTTTATTCTATCTAATGTTACATGATACTGTGAATATATTCGGTTTGATACGAGAATAATAAATAATTCTAATTGTTTCATAACATACACGTATATAATTTGTAGTTTTATTAAGCAATAATTTTATTTTCTAGCCAGCACATGTAAAAGCTTGCTTTCTGGGTTCTTCATTAAGTATTCCTATCACTGATGGAAAATTGGCTTTGGGTACGTGGCAAGGCATATGGTTTTGTGAACATAGAAATAACGCTGGCAGTAGAAAATTAATAGTAACATTGACTGGCTGCCTCGGAGATTCAACACGAAGTCCTTTAAGTCCTGTTAGCCCCATTGCCTCGACAAGCAGCTAGGACTATTCTCATCCCAAACAACATGGTAAACATCGACGATGCATTGTAACATCTAGCAAATCCAGCTAGCAGTTATTAAATTACCGTTTCATCGTAAGGTACATTTCTTAAAAGAATAATTGGATATTTCAAAAAAATTATTATAAAATCAATAGGAATTATATTTTTCGATTCATTTTTTTAATATCAAAGGGTTTATATTGTTTATTAAACAATGTACTGAGTTAATTGTAAAGTAGTAACACCGGCTTTGTGATACACATATCTATCTTTTACTTTGTTTAATAACTTTTTATAAGATATTGTATCAAGTTAAAATATATAGTGTCTTTTGTTAAGATAGTTATATCGTAGACCATAATTTTTTAGAATATTTTTCGGATTAGAAAATATTATTCTTTACAGCATTTTTAAGATAACGAAAAAAAAACATTCTTGGCTATTTTAAACCAAATAATTAATTTTACATCATCGATTTCGAAACATGTAAAATAGCAACAATCGGTTATGAATTATAAAAAAAAAAACTATCTTTAAAAATTTGTTAATAAACAATTAAAACATGATGCGATACCTCAGAAAATATTAGAATAGACTTTCACATCTGTCCACTATTCAGATTTAAGAGTATTAATTAATAAATGAAAAAATATAGCTGTGTCAAATAATGAAAAGAATGCATTTATAATGAGCTGATAACAGTGCATCGTTATAATGTGTTTTAAACGACGATAATGTGCAGGCGCAAAATTTTTAATACTGTTGAATGCATAGGATAAGGTGCGAATGTTAAGTTTTTGATTTTTTTGTTAATAATAAATTATGATTTTTTATTAGACTTTTTATGTACAACTGATTGATGCAGCGGAATAACTTTTACATCAGCAAGAATACAAGAATAATAGTATTAAAATAATCAATTATTCTAACAGTTCGTAATTAATTAAAATTCGTATTGTTACTATTTATTTAATTAATTATTAATATGAATTACTGATAATTGAACTTTTTTAATTTATCATGTCATTCATTTATTTATTTTTGTTTCTTATTTCAAATTGCCTGTTGAATTTAGTGAACTTTTATTACAATAACCGAATAATTCGGTCATGTTGTAATTATGCTAAACATTCCAAGTATCTAATAAAACTATTACAAGAACTACAATCATCAATTTAAATATTTTTGAAATAATGATTTGAATCTTGAAGTTAGTGAAGTGCATAATTAGAATACAATACAAAATTTATACTGATTCCATTCATTCATTAATGTTTTTTTTTTTTTTTGAGGTTATACAAAATATTTATATATAGCGCATATGAATGAACTGTAAAAATGTTTTGATTAAAGTTATTTAATTTATCAAAAAATTGATGTAAGCAATTGTTTTTTAGAATAAATTGATAATTGATTTCATTTTTCTATTACATTTCACTGTTGTATGATTAAAAATTATTATGCCTTAGCGCCAAGATAAAACTTGGATATCTACTATATGATATACTTTTAAAACTAAATGAGTAATCATGGAAAGGTAAAAATAATTTAAAAATTAGAATATCACAGATATAAGCTTCAAAAATGTACTCAATCTATTTTTCTTTATCTTAAACAAATTTTCAAAAGTTCCGTAAGTATGTGAACCGCTTATAACTTTTGAACGGTTTGACCGATTTTATCGTGGTTGGTACCATTCGAAAGAGCTTGACCAAACTTAGAAGTCCTGTAAATTTGAATCGATTCGGACCGATAGATTTTAAGAAATCTCAAAAAAACTAAGAAAAAAATCTTTTTTAGATGTAGTTTTTTTGCAATAACATTTAAAGGGCTTTATCGATCAATTCCAAAAACTAATTAGCTCTTAACCTCAAAAAACCACGTCGATCGCCACTGGTCTGATCATAATCGGTTGATTCATTCGAGAGATATCGTGAACGAAAGAAAACCAAAAAGTGTTTTTTCGGAATTACTTCGAAATTCTTAGCTCGATCAATTCAAACTTAGAGATTCTTTGTGAAGCTCAAAAAACTGCGTCGAATGCTACCAACAGCGTAAAAATCGGTTCATTCATTCAAAAGTTATTGCGGTTTGAAAATTCAAAAAATAGTGTTTTATCAAACTTCTATCAGGCTTTTGAGCTCGAAGAACTCAAAAGCACATAAACGTAATCTCTTTGAGCTCGGAGAGCTCAAAAGAACATAAATTGTATTGTTGAGCTCGAAGAGCTCAAAAACGTTATAAGTGCAATTTTAAGCACCTAAGTATGGAATTAGCGGGAAGTTGCAGGGATGGCCTTCAGAGTCACAACCGTTTTCCTAATTTTTTTTTATCCACATGGACGTAAAGAGATCATATTAAATCTTTTCGTTACATTCAGCTAAAGACCCACTCACACCTTCCTGCGCTTCCACCTACATCCTCCTACGCATTCACCTACACGCTCTCATTAAACGAGATTTTGATAATTATTTTCAAGTGAGGTCAACCCTATTTTGGGCCATATCATGTGTTAAGGATGACTTTAAGATAATGTCCAAAAAATAAAAAAAAAGTTGAAATTAATTTATTATTTAATATTTCCACGTCATGCATTTAATTTTTTAATGATCAAAATTACAATACTATGTATCTGCATAACTTTACCTTAATTAAAAGTTGCAAAAACAAAAAAAAATTTTTTTGGAAATTCAAAAATTCTTATTTTAGAAAAAAAATAAAAACACCCTTCTAAAAATTTCAGGATCTTTTAAGATCAGTCCAATGTATTAAACAAAAAAAAATTGAGCCAAAATTTAAACTGCGAACTTCATTTTTAACGATTTTCAAAAATTCAAAATTTGACAAATTTGGCATTTTTCAAAATGTTTTTCCAAAATATTTTTTTTTCAATAGCCCTAAGTGTCCCCTTTCAAACAAACAAAAGGCCATTCATATATCTATAATAGCGTTCGAGATATTACAAAAACAAAATTGAAAAACTGGAAAAATCTCAAAATTTTTTGCATATATTTTGAAAAAAATTTTTTTATTTTTTTTCCTTTGGCAGAACTTCGTTACATGATAAAAGAAAACTTCTGATCAAAATTTGTCCAAATCGAAAGGGGTCGATTCCAACTATTTGTCGATTTGACATAGAATGACCCACATACAAAACCCATGAAAAAAGGGCAACCTCGTTATCGTATTGTGCCCTTTTTTCATGGGTTTTGTGTATGTCTATTCGCAAATAGGCCAACAAATTTTTATGGGTTTTGTGTGTGTTTATCTGCAAAGTCGCCAACGAATAAGCTTGTTTTTTTATATATTCTATATTCATTGAATCACACAGTTCATCGTACGGCAGGATTTTCACAATTGAAATAATGCTGTGAAGCAGGAAAAGAGATATGGTCCAAAATATAATAATTATTTAGAGAAAAGGAAAAGGAGATAGAGGAGGTAGATGATAATTAATTGATATAAAATAACAATATTTCAAAAAATCGTTAAATGGCGCTCGGATACCATTAAATTCAAATACACAATTTAGGATAAATTTATTTTGGATTAATTTGGCGAGGGTTCGAACCCCGACGGTTGTTAGAATAGTTCCAACACCAACCGCCGGAGGTCGCGCCAGTAGCCGAACTATACTGGCATGGGTTTTTTCTGTGGTTTTTCCATGTCACTATTCCAACATGTTGACATCAAGGAATGAATTTTTAAATGTCAAATTTCAGTGAAATTAAACGAACATCGCTTCTTATGGGGCTGTTTCTTTGTGTCCATGGGGTGAATTGATCGATTGTTGTTCTATAAATCTTCTGTAGAGTCTCCTCTACGATTCTTATGAGTTCATTTTCTTAATCACTAGTCCACACCGAGCTTCTAATTTTTTTTCGTTTTTGTATTTTTTCTTTTTGCTTGTCAATTGTCGCTAGAGTTCATGGGATGCGTGCGCGTGACAGAGGGGTCCGACCGCTACTCGTCGTTTTTTGCGATATCTCCGAAAATGTCCATTTTATCAAAAAATTGATAACATTTTTTATCTGTTTTTTAATTTTAAAAATTTTTTTAAAAATAAACTTCCTCTACAAATCAGCCATTCGTGAGTTATAGCGGTTTAAACAATTTAATTGTTATGAACAATTGTTTGCATTATTTGTCAATATATAAGAATTCGATGGGTTTTTTCATGAACATAAAATGTACACGGGCTTCCATCTTTAGCCGATCGACTAATTTGTTTAAAAAAATAGTTAACAATTAGAAATTTGTTTTCACAACATAGGTACCAATTGATTCCAAATATTATGAATCGTCCAGAAAACCTACCGATGAAAGATCGATTTTCAAAATGTTAACTAACTATTTTTTTAAACAAATAGAAAAATAAAAAAAAAAAAAAAAACGTTCTCCACACGATAGGAAATCTTTACAATTCATAAAAATCTGAATCGTTTAATACCTACATTATAAAAACAAATTTTTAATTGTTAATTAACTATTTTCTTAAACAAATAGAAAAAATTTTTTTTAAAAAGTTCTTTACACGATAGGATGTCTTTTCGACTCATGAAATTCTGAATCTTTTGATACCTATATTGTGGAATCGATTTTTTAAAAGTTAATTAAGACAGAAAAAATGACAAAAAAGATGAAAAAACAAATTACTCTGAGTATCTGAGCGCCCGCTTACTATTGTTTTTATTTGCCTCTCATTATTATTACTTCCCCCATCATTTTCCGACAACGGTTTGAGGAGAATGGCGCAGGCGCTCTTTCTCGGATCCGGACATCGAACCCCCGTATACTCTATTGGTAACTGTAAATTTCAAGACACCACCTCGTGGTTGAAAAGAGCACTACTCAAACCAGGTCATATATTCTTATGGCGATGACGTACTTGCCATCTAGCGTTAAACAATGTAACTATTCAAACCAGGTTTTGGTAGTAGGCCTTTTTACACGGTGCCATTTACCAATAGAGCTCATATTTTTTAAAACTTGTTAACTATATATGGACACTGTTATGCATTAATGTGATAAGGAAATTTTTTCCATCCAGTTGAGTCACAACAACTGTAGTAGTCAATATTCGATAAATTAGAATAAAAAACCCATAAAAATTCCTAAAATTAAAAAATAAATAGTAAGGTAAATTCACAAATATAGGTATACAAATATATGGAGTGATCATATACTGGTACATGATAGTCTATTGGGGCTTTTACCTTATATGAGACATTAATCGTTGAAATTTTGAAAGTTAAAAAAAAAATAGTTAAATACAAAAATTAATTTGACTCTTATAAATCAGCTGTTAGTAACCTGTCCGTGATTTGACAACGCTTTATTTCGGTTGTTTACATTTTTATTTGTACAATATAACCTTAACCATGTTTAACTTTTTGCAGTCCGTGTAAATAAATAAATTAATTAAAAATGTTTAGTCACTAAACCATAACATTCTAATGTCTCATGGTAGGAATGCTAGTATTTTTTAATTATTGTTTTATTTTTCAATTATGAAATATGAAAATTTGTTAACAATAAATTAACTAATAAGAACATATGTATGAAAAACATAAGCGCGTTAAAGTTTAATTTTAATTTATTGAATGGTCTGAAGCTCGCGCGCTACTCAACGTTGCCAAATGTTCTGACGCCATTTAAATGTAGGTTACTTAAAAATTTTCTGTGATTTTATAATTATAATTTCACCATAAATTCCACGGCAACCTATATATTTTATTGCAAAAAATGAAACCTGAATATTTCAAAAACCTTATTTTAAGTTTTTTTTTACCCCATCTAATCGGTGGTTAATGCCATAATTCGAGAAAGTTGTTAGAGTCTGACTTTCTCGTAAGACTCGGAAATAATACTAACATTTTTCGAAATTTTTTTTTCAAAAATTTGCACGGTGAAGAATAAATTAAACTTCACTAGTAGATACATAATGACTTTAACTATTAGATAAAATTTATTTTATGCATAATCTAATATTTTTTATTTAACATTGATGGCGAAAGGACCTCCTCAAGTGCTATGGAAATCCTATGTACTTAACACACTATTGCATAACAGAGTCCATATTTGCACTAAAAAAAAAATAAGTCAAATTTAGAAATTTTTAACTTCCCGCTCAGAAAATCGAAGATTTTCGAAAAATCGGGAAGTTATTGGTTTTACCCCATATTGCAAAAATCGAGGTTTCAACAGATTTCGACGTTTTGAAGCCCTAAGAAGCTTTCCTGACTATTTTCATGATGACGTCCGTACGTCTGTATGTATATATATACATACATACATGTGTGTGTGTGTGTGTGGTGTGTGTGTGTGTGTAGTTTTTTTTAGGGGGAATCCTTGTTACGGATTCTAGGCATAGCTGTTTGGCCTGGATATGTGGCGACTCGACGCAGCGTCATACTAAAACTCGACACTAACGCCCCTACCCACTAAACCCTAAACCCCTTTTCCTTCTTTCCTCTAATCCCTCATGGAAACCGCCGTCAGGCATTACTTCGTGAAGGGAGGATCTAGCTACTGCTCTTCCTTCTGGTGGCTAAGGTGTTAACTACCTTCCTTCTATCTTCTGCTATTTGCTCTTTTTCTTTCGGTGGAACGCAAGTCTTTAAGGACTTCTGTTGCAAACGTGTTGGTAGCGTTCCAGGCAGCTTCTGATGACAACATTGCTTCTACTAGTGAATCTGGTTGCATTCTCTGGTTCAGGATCCTCTCCAGTTCTTCACGCTGTGGATCGAAACGAGGACATACAAAGAAGATGTGCTCCGCGTCTTCAGCAGCTCCTGGGCAGGACGGGCACTCCGAAGAGTCATCGTGCTTAAAGCGGTGTAGATACTCTCGAAAACACCCATGTCCCGACAACATCTGCGTAAGATAGTAATTGACCTCACCGTGATTCCGGTTAAGCCAAATGTCGATCCGAGGTATGAGACGGTGCGTCCACCTACCCTTCTCTGCAGCATCCCATTGTAGTTGCCATCGGCCTATGCTCTTCTGCCGTTCTTCAATTCTAAGTTCTTCAGGGATCAGTGCAGTTGACCTTTTTCGTTGGTAAAGGGCCCGTCTTTCCTCTGCTAGAACTCTAAGAGGTAGGGTTCCAGCAATGACGCACACTGCTTCTTCTGATATAGTGCGGAAGGCACTAGCTACTCGTAGGGCACTCAGTCGATATACTGGTCCAGCCTTTCTCCATGATTCTTGTGTCTTTAATGCGTCGGCCCAAATGGATATTCCGTAAGTGAGCACCGATATGACTACTGATGACAATAATAGCCTCCTGCTCTGTTTTGGGCCTCCGACGTTCGGCATCAGTCGTGCGAGACTAGCCCTCACTACTGACGCTTTGGCACTGACATGTTCCACTTGCTGCTTGAAGTTGAGTCGGGCATCAAGCATCACTCCCAAATATCGGATATAAGGTTGTGATGTGATTTCTTGTACGCCGACTTTCAGCTTAATGGTCTCTACCACTTTTCTGCTGGTAATAAGTACTGCCTCAGTCTTGTGTTGCGCCAGTTGCAAGTTCACTGCGTCCATCCACCGGTTAACGTGCTCAAAAGTGAGATCGAACATATGATTTATCTCGTCAAGGTGTTTGGCAACGATCACTACGGCTACGTCATCTGCATATGCTACGAGTTTGACGTTTCTTGGTAGAGTTAGTCTTAATAGACCGTCATACATAATGTTCCACAGGAGCGGGCCTAGAACTGAACCTTGTGGTACCCCTCCAGTAATATCATACTCCCTCGGACCGTTCTTCGTGTCATACTTCAGGACCCTGTTTTCAAAGTAGCTTGCTACGATCTTAAGAAGGTATTCTGGTACATTCTTCTCTTGGAGGGCCTGCATGATGCATTCCCAATTGGCCGAGTTGAATGCGTTTCTGATGTCTAGGGTCGTCACCAGGCAATACTCTTTCGTTCCACCCTTCCATATGGTTCCTGCGATTGCTTCCTTGGCCGTATCAACAACCAGTTTGATTGCGTCCAGGGTTGATCGTCTTTTCCGGAATCCATACTGATTGTCTGCCAGGAGTGGGTCGACTACTGCTTCAATTCTCTGGTGAATTATGCGTTCAAATATCTTACCCGCTGTATCTAGCATGCAAAGTGGGCGGTAAGATGACGGTTCATCCGGTGGTTTCTTCCCTTTAGGTAACAATACCAATCGTTGCTGTTTCCACTTATGCGGGAAAGTCCCCTCCTTAAGGCATGAATTATAAACGTCTAGGAATAATGTTGGAGCTGCCTTTATGATGGTTTTCAAGGCTATATTAGGGATTCCGTCCAATCCCGGCGCTTTATTATTCCCTACACGGTTACAGGCCTCCAGCAGTTCTTCTGCAGTGACAGGTGGAATGTCGTCCAGTTCGCCTGGCGCCAACTGGTAATCGAAGTTGCGTTGCTGTGGGAACATTGCAGTGACGATTTTCTGAAGAAGTTGAGGACACGTAGGTGATGGCATTTGTTTTTTTTTCAGGTGGGTCATAACCACCTTATAAGGCCTACCCCACACGTCTTTATCCACCTCGTATATAAGCTCTTTCCAGCATCTTCTTTTGCTCTCTTTGATGGCTTTATTCAGTTCACAACGCGCCTTTTTGTACTCTGCGATCAGCTCCACTAAGTTGAGCCGTTGATAGCCGCGCTGGGAGATTCTTCTCTTTCTATGACACTCGGAGGACGCTGATGTGGTCGTTCCACCAATGCACCGAAGGTCTCGAATTTATGCCACATTTACGAGGCATACTGGCATCACAAGCATGTGTTACTCTCCTCATCAGGTCCTTAGTATGTTGTTCTAGACATCCAGTGTTGATCGGATCACCATCGAGGGCTATTAGCAATGCTTCTGGGTCAAAAGATTTCACCTTCCAACCAACGATGTTAGACTGCTTGATTGGTCTCTTGAGGTTCTGGTCGTTTGATATTTCCCAGAATATCGCATGATGGTCGCTGGAAGTGTAGATGTCCAACACTTTCTAGTTGTAGTCACCTCTAGCAAGGCTATTACTGACAAAAGTGAGGTCTACAATTGAGCTTGCGTCACCTTTGGTGTAGGTCGGCGTATCACCACTGTTGAGCGAAACTACATCTAGTGTAGTAAAGGCCTCTAGTAGTGCTTTCCCTCGTGCGTTGGTATGTTTGCTGCCCCAGTCAACTGCCCAGGAGTTGAAGTCTCCGGCTATCGCTACTGGATGGTATTGCTTCGCATCTTCAGTTAGTCGATCCAAGAAATCAGTGAAGTCAACAATGGAGAGGCTAGGTGGTGCGTAGCAGCTATAGAAGCGGATGCCCTCTACTGATACTGCTACAAAGCCGGCATTGCTGTTGTCGACTGCATTTTGGAAAGGGAGCTTGCCACATGACCAGATGACAGCTTTGGATGTGCTATCAGATTCCCAGGGTTGGGTACTCAGGTGTTTATATGGCTCTGCTATTAGTACCAAGTCAAGCTCTAATTCTCGCACGGATTGCATGAGCAGGTCATGCGCTGCCTCACAATGGTTGAGATTGAGCTGTAGTATCCTCATGGTTGTTTGTTCGTCAACTTCTAGAGCGCCTCCTGAAATACCGGGCACCTGTGGGTGCTGGCATGGTGAGCCACGTCCGTTGCTCCTTGCTGCTCAGCACATATTGCACACTTGGCAGGATTTTTACAGTCAGAGATACGGTGCCCTTCTTGTCCACATCTGATGCAGAGTTTAGACCGGTCTACTTGGCTTTTACATTGGGACCCAACATGTCCGAAGTGCCAGCATTTAAAGCATTGGACTGGTCTTCTAGTTGCTCTTATTTGGCAATTGACCCAGCCAATCCTTATTTTGCCGCTTCCTTCCAGTAGCTGTTGTGCTCCAGCTGCTGGTAGTGTCACTGTAGCCGTTTGCGTACCTCTGTAGGCCTTACGGATCTTGATAGCCTCTAGTGGTATTTCGCAAGTTTCTCCGGTTTCCGTTTTCAGGGCAGTCTGAATGTGCTCCTTCGTCGTATCATCATCAATGTCTCGGATCTCGATGGTCTCCTGCGGTCCTTTGCAGATTACTTCGGCCTCTTTTTGAAGAATATCCATGATGGTCTTTTGCAAGGATTGGTCTTTGTCGATACTCAATTCTTTGCTGCCGGAAAATTTTTTATATGAAAAAAAATAATTTTTTTTTTCCAATTTTAACTATTTTTCAATACAGAAATTCGAAAAACTGAAAATAATTCAAATAAATTCAAAAAAATATTTTTGAGCTTAGCTGATTTTTTTGCTTATAGAAGACAACAATAATTAAAATTTAAAAAAAAAAAAAAGAAAATTGAATGATTTTTCGCGGAGTTACAGCTATTTGTTTATAAGTGCTTGAGCGAAACCGCGTTTTTTTTTTTTTTTTTTTTTTTCATTAAAAAATTAATATCTCGTAAACTATTGATCGTAGAGACATCGGGGTTGGCACATTTTGTTCTTTATTTAATTCTCTGAATTTCATACGTAACATGTCTCGACTACTTTTGCGTAGTTTCTGAGATATTTTAATTTAAGGAGGTATTACCCTACAACGGTTCTCAACTTTCAGAAAAATTTCCCCCCATATGCCCTAATGTAAAGCATTATAATTACAATATGTAGTTGAGATGCAGAAGTAGGTAAAAATAATCCCACTGCGTCTTTTTTTTTGACTTGACTACGTTGCATTCTCGCTCAGAATCGTTTGCCCCTTGAGACATGTGTTGTAGAAAAATTTAATGTTTTGAAATAATTTTGAGGTTACGTATAGTTGGAGACTGCAAATAATAAATAATGACTTCGCGGCTGAAGAATGGCAGATTTTACTATAGCAATATTTCGATCGGTCTTGAGTGATAGAAAAGGTCCTGGTAAATTTAAATTAGAGAGTCTCAGTAAAGATTTTTTAAATAATTCAGATGATGAACAACAATCATTTCATGACGCAGCTTATGACGTTCTAACTTTACAGAATTTAGTGGAAATATTAAATTTAAAAAATAATTTATTCACTTGTTATAAAAAATGTGACGTTTATTTGCAAGAACTATCTGATGCAAATAAAACAAAACATAATTTAAAAGTATTAACAGACTTGAAAGATATTATTTCGTTGAATATGTGTAAAAAATTAGCTATGAATGATATTTCAGTTGATTCTTTGAAACAAATATTTAAACAAGGAAGTAATGAAGCTATCGTGCAATTGTTTACTGAAAAAGTAAATAACAAAAAAGAAAGATCTTATAAAGAACGTCTAAGACTTTTTAAAAAAATTACCAAAAAACTCAGTTAAGAAACCAAAAAAAAAAATAATTTAAAAAAAGAAAGAGTTTCTAAAAAAGAATAAAATAATTAGTAGTATTAATGTTCTTCTAAAATTAAAAATAACTTATTTTAAATAAGTGTCTTTATAAAATATTTATTGAAAAATGTACTTTTAAATAAATAAATATTTATTATATTTATATTAAAGCTATATTTTTGATTTATACTATTTATTATTTTACATATTTATTTTTCCTATACAGTAAATTTGTGCTTAACCTATATCCGTTAAATTTTTATAGTTATTTGAATCTGTTAGGCTTCTACTGTATTTTGAACTTCCCGCGCAGTGCAGCGTTGCCAAGTCAATATCTCTCACTTATTAGGTTATAAGAGAACGCTTGAAAATCATTAAAAGTAACAAACTTTGAACATTGTTTATAAAAAAATTAATACCGCTCGTTTATGTTTTTTTTCAAAAAAAATACTTGTTATAACTTCAATGAAATATTCTCAGTTTTTAAAAAAAATCCTAAGAAAAGTATGGTTGTTATTCAATAAAATGTTCGCTCTAACTACGGTCAGGATAGGGAATACATGTTAAATGAACGATTTTTAATTGCTAATATTTCGAAAATTAACACCGCAAGGACTATCAAAAAAAATGTATTCGTATAGAGGACACTTAGAAGTTTTCAAAAATTGAGGAATATTGTAAGAAAAGTGATTTTTCACCATACCTCCTTAAAGCTCAACGCTAAAACGTTATTTTTTAAAGAAAAAAAAAAAAGCAACACTTTCCACATACACACAAATATTCAAAATATTTTTCTAAGTATTTAAAAAAAAAAAAATCCAAAATAGGATTATTTTGTCGAAAAGTGTTCAACAAACCGCTTTTTTCCAGGTCGGCTGGACTATTTTTCATATATTTCTACCTTGATTATAAATGGTAACCAATTCAGCTCTGTCGATAAATTCAACTTCTATCCACAGATTCGGTAGAATCTGGCGCCAAGTTCCGTTCAAATCCGTTGTAAACGGAGCGCCAGACTACCGAGTGTGTTTACTGTAAGCAGAACGGTATTTCGAGGTTGCAAAACTTTATTTAATTCTACGGTACTTCTCGTTCCTAAATTTTATATTATAACAGTAATTCATACTTTATTTTACTGGTATTGATTAATTATATTCAATTATAACAATTAATCTACTTGAAATTATTAAATTTTATCTGCACAAACTATAGCAAGCTCAAAAATTTCGATCCTGACTTTTTTTCGATGTAAAAAGTGACATGCCACAGACTAAATAATTCGAGAATGCATGATAATCCTCCAATAGATGGGAAACTACAGTTAAAAAAATACATTTTACAGCTTGCATCCACACCCGCCAAGGTGCGCTGGAATTATTTTTACATAAACTGTAGCTTCAAGGGGATCGTTTGCTATAAAAAATGCAGCCAACGCGAGATTTAAGTTGGTACCAATTGTAAATTTTTATTATAACTACAAAGAATCCGAACAACAGTTTCACTGTTCGCGCCAAGTCCACGTTCATGAGACAGAAATTTTTTTTTACAAAGATATTAAAAATCCAAGTAACCGGATATGATTGTATATGATTTTCGGAAATTAAAAAAAATTTTGTTGTAAATTTAAAAGTAAAAAAAAAAATTTTAGAACGTACTTGGTGTGCGTCATTGTGTATTTCAATTTTTTTAAAGTTCTAGTAAATAGATTTTACGAATTTCATTAAAAGTAAAATATTTGCAACCACGCACACTAAATACGTTCCAAAATTTTTTTTTTTAATTTTTAAATTTACAACAAAATTTTTTTTAATTTCCGAAAATCATATACAATCATATCGGTTACTTGGATTTTTTTATTTTTTTATTTTATATCTTTTTGTAAAGAAAAAAAAAATTTTTTTTTCCTTAATAGTCTCATGAACGTGGACTTGGCGCGATTTTTTTACAGTGAAACTGTTTTTGTTCGGATTTCTAATTTGCTCTATCCGATTCAATACTTTTCAATACGATTCAATCCGTTTCAAAAAACGTATTGAATCGGATTGGATCGCATTGAGCTCCAATCCACTTCCGTTTGTTGGGAAATTGAACTTATAGCAAAATTCGTCTGATTATTTTGCAATAAATCCACCGTTCTAAGAAAAGAGTTTCTTACACTTGATCCATTAATAAATGATCAATTTCAATAAATAAAATCTAGTTAATTCCTTTTCACACGTCAAAAATCAACCGAGATCAAGATTTCAACTGAAAAAGGAACATGACGCCGCCGACTTGAAAGATAAAGAGCGTGTAATTTTGAAATACATGCTGATATACGATAGTATGTTGGTAAATTAAAATTATGCTTACATGAGAAAGTAATGGACGTTAACCGATAAAGACGACAATAATTTCTGCATTTTTGTTATAGTCTAACCAAGTAAAACCCAAGTGGCAAGTTATTATATTATTATATTTTCGACAATTTTGAAGACCAGACCGGAGAAGACGCGTTATAAATAGTAGTAATTTATTGTTCAATAATTTCAAGATGATAGGCCACTAACTGGACAAAGTAATAGTATAATTTCACTTTGTTTCTACAAGTAACATAATTTATTTAGAACCGTAAGATGAATGGCGGAGTTGGAAGGTCCACTTTACAAGTGTACACTTAAGTTTACGCTTATATTATTAATCTATTAAACCAGTAATTTACAACTGATTCGAGTACAGATGTTGAAGTCAAAAATTAACGTAATAATTACTTACTGTTACTTATTGTAACATCGTATTGAATTGAGAGATTAAATATTATTCATAGTTTATTGACTAGCTAGATCGAGGACGGTTGCTGATTTGTACAGTACGTTGCCAACAAGAAGACATTGTAATGCTTTATTTTGTTGAGTTTAAAAAGAGTCATAATTTGTATTGTCATTTAGTTATTATTTGATAAATACGTTGACATGTGAGTGAGTAATGGACGATTGTAGTTCCAAAAGTAAGAGTAGAGATTAATACTAACGTTATAGTAACGATGAAAATGGAAATTCGAAGTACGAATAAACAAATTTGTTGAATTTAATGGATAACATCATAGTGTTGTTAAATATGTTGAGTTTCATTTTGTTGGTCGATTCCGGGTATTACTTTATGTCAACGAGTAGTTAGAATAACCTTTCCTTTTGATATATTGATCTCACTATGACCAGCCGTCTTCAAGAAGAATTAATATCTGAATAATCGGTTAGTCAAATAAACTGGATTGTTTTATGACTGGTGAAATCCTAGGTCAGAAAACTCCTATTACAGTATATATTTGTGTAGCGTAGAAAAGATGAAAAAAAGTTTCTTATACGACTACAATACTAAAAGCCAAAAACAATTAAAAAAAATTTTATTTTATTGATATTGACAAAACATATATAAAGTTTTGGCCTGCATATTTAAATATTGATAGATTAACTTTAAAATATAAGAAGGCCATTATGGTGACTCTAATAAAAAAGCACGTGCTTTTGCGGTCATTTTTCGTACACGACCTCTACTACTTATACTGATCCCAGGTTCAGGTGGGCTTTCATCACTTTGTTCAGTATAGTCAGGTTTTTTTACTTTCCGCCTATCTCTTGAAGGAATAGATTCAGTTTCGTCACTATCTTCACAGTATCGTACACGTTTCATCCCTCTTCGAGAACTTCCTATTGTCTCTTCGTTATCGGAATCATTTATAGATATTCTTTTTCTTCGCCGTCTTCTTCTTCTTCCCTTTTTCTGCAATTTTATTTGTTTATTTCTTGCTGCAGATTCATAACTTTCAGAATCTCTACTATTTGAAACATTATAATTTAATTTTTCTGTGCAACTGCTATCTGATGATGTTTCTTCACTTCTATTTTTCGGAGATAGACCACTGGTATAAGATATTTGATCGGGCACTGAATCTGTTTCTGGAATTGCATGGGCTTGTATCCTTTCATTTTCAATATTTTGTGAACTTTCACTGGCTGTAGATTCATGCTGTTCAATAATTTCTTGATTTTCATCATTTTCATCACCATTACTCTCTGCATAATTTTTTAATGCTGATCGATTCGTACGAATACCTTTTCTTCTCAACCCTCTTTTTATGATAGATCCTCTGCTTCTTACAGACTTGATGATGTCATTTAAATTCTTATTATTGCTTAGACTAACTTCGTTTTTTCTTCGTAGAATAGTATGATTATCATCAATGATGTTATTGGTAGACGAATCAGATTCACTGGAATCGTTTTTACTTTTCGGGATATTTTTTGATGAAGCTTTCCTATTTCTGATTGGTCTTGAATCAGTAGAATGGTTGATATGACCATTTGTAATTTGAGATGGACCTGCAATGAATGTAAATAAATACTGTAAATTAATTTCAACTAAATAATATACCATACACTGAAAAATATTAGTATTTTATCAAAACAACCCTCACATGTAGGAAATAATTAATTCAACACTTGATTCTATCATTTTTATACTATAATGTAAATTAGAAATTTTTTTTCTAAAATATAACATAAAATCTCAAAGAGCATCACGTTGAAGAATATATTGTATAATTTAAGAAAGAAAACTTAAGCTAATGATTAAGATAATTGATTTTTTGTATTGATATTATTTAAAAAACTAATTTACTCGGATAAAAGAAAAAAAAAAGTAATAGAAAAACTGAGTTAAAAAAACAATGTGCAAAATAACAACCGAGATTTACATGCTTCAATAGCATATAAAATAAAGGGAAAAATCAATTAAGATACTTGAAATTAAGAGCTAAAAATTTCAGGAAATTTTTATTTGTATATAAGTATACCCGAGGCGAAAATTTAAAGCTTGAATCGAAACTTAGAAAATCGATTTGATGTTTAGATTAACCCTTTAATGTTCTGGAAGCGCAAAGAATCTCAGTGTGAGCTGTTAGGGGAGAGAGCCAATCATGGTCCGTTATGCGGTTGTGTGAAAGACGATTTAGTTGTGGTAGTGTGTCCATCTGTTCCTTTCTACTACTTTTCTGGCCCCCTCTCTAGGAAAAAGACTATATCTCTCTCACTTAAAGAAAAAGACATATGACTCGAATTAAGAGTGGGGATTCAAGGCCGAACATTAATGGGTTAAACTATTAAAATTGAATTGAATTTTTGGTTAAATACTTAAATAAAACTGTTCAGCTTGCTAGAGACGCCAGAGACTATCAGGATCAGTTCAGTTTCATCTTTAAATACATTTTCTATGGTAATTCTAAAATTACAAAACTCATAATCGACAGCTTTTTCCAGTTTCATTTTAGTTTCAAAATTTTCACCTTAGATACTTGATAATTTTTCTTCTCAAGACTTCAACAGCACAATAAAGACACAATATGAAATACGCCCATCTTACAGGTAATTTAAAATTGCTTACCTGACTCATTGCAGTACGATGTTTGTTTATTATGAACAGTTACTTTATTTTGTTTCTTATTTTTTTTCAAATTCACTTTTCTTTTATGTCCACTGTCATTATCATCATCATAATCATCATCATCGTCACCATCATCAGCATTATCGTCGTTATTATTATCATTATGCTCATTGTCGTCTTCATCATCAACGACAACATCATTATCATCATCATCGTCGTCGTCGTCATCATCATCATCATCTTCATCCTCATCCTCATCATCATCATTTGAATCATCATCATCATCATCATTATTTTTACGAACACCAACATCGCGGTCATTATCGTCATCATCATCATCATCATCATCATCATCCTCATCATCATCATCATCGCTTGTTGTTTCACATCTTCTTCTAGATGGACCTAAAATATACAAAATTGAATGAATGAAAGAATAGTATTTAGAAGGTATATCAGTTTAAAAACAAGAATAAACAATCTGGAAAACGGTTCACCCTGCGAACTATAATAGACATTCCGCTACTTTCAGCTCAAAGAGTACGAAAGCCTACTTTCATTCAATTTTGGAGCTCTTCATGCTTAGGAATACGTTTCGTATTGATTCTTACCTCTATGAGTATAAGACATAAATTTAATGATTAATTACTCAGAAAATGTGTAGTGAAACGATCTAAAATTATAGTGGTGAGCAATTAACGTAAATACCTTACGATGATAAAAATGAAAAAACTCTGGTATTGTGTGAAAATTAGTACCGAATCTCGTTATCTATGACATCAATCAAAATTTTCTCAAAAACCAATTCAGCTAAAAATTTAAGTATTTTACGGCCTTTTTTTATTTTTATGGGTGGCTATACACTTTCTAAATACTAGTTAAATATTGGACTAGGGCCAATCCACTATACTCTCAATTCACCAGATTCTCACACTCTCATGAAGTTTATCAAAATATATGATAGTTAATAATAGATACTTTACCAGCATTAGTCGTTAGAGAAGTCTTCAACTCTTTTGATGCGCGCTGGCGAGTTTTCATCTGGCAATTTTTACTCCGCCGTTTGTTTGAATTCCACAGGTAAATGATTCTCCGCATATGTTCTTCAAACATAGCTGATAACCTTACTGTCATCGAATATATCTAGAATGACGTTATTTGGTATATAAAATTATAAATTGGTTAAAAGATTACAAAGTAAACAAATTAGAAAAACGGTTGACCCAAAAGGGCATCCTTGCAACTTCCCGCTAATTCCCTACTTATGTGCTTAAAATTGCACTTATGACGTTTTTTAAGCTCAAAAATACAATTTATGTGTTATTTTGAGCACTCCGAGCTTAAAGAGTTAGCTGTTCTATGCTTTTGAGCTCTTCGAGCTCAAAAGTCTGATAAAAGTTTAATACAACACTATTTTTCAAATTTTCAACCTGCAATTACTTTTGACTGAATAAACCAATTTTTACGCGGTTGGCAGCATTCGATGTAGTTTTTCAAATCCTATGATTTACTTTTAAACACAAATTGATCAGATAGAAAATTTTAGAGAAATTTAAAAAACTCACTTTTTCCGAATTTTTTCGCCAACGATATCTCACGAACGAATTAATCGATTTTGACCGGCCCGACGGCGATCAACGTGATTTTTTTATGTTAAGACCTGATTAGTTTTTGGAATCGATCGGTATAGCCGTTTAAAAGTTATTCTAAAAAAACCACATTTAAAAAAAATTTGTTTTGTAGTTTTTTTGAGATTTCTCAAAATCTACCAGTTTGAATCGGTCTAAATTGTATTCAAAATCTAAGTTTGGTCAAACCCCACACACACACGCACACTATCGCGAGAATAGTCAGGAAAACTTCCTAGGACCTCAAAACGCCTAGATCTGATAAAAACTTAATTTTCGAAAAACGGAGTTCTTAACTTCCCGATTTTCGAAAATTTTCAATTTTTTTTAGCGAGAAATTAAAAAAAGTAGTGAATCGTATTTAATTAAGAAATAGTTTCACATATATAGCAGTAGCGTACGTTACTTACTTTTGATCGTTTGTTAGTGTTGTAGTTTTTACTGTTTGTGAAAATTAGCTTCATATCTTTAGCAAACTCTAAAGGTGTTTCATAATTACCCCCCAGTAAATCTTCTTTCACTGTTCGAAGATCCATTGGTGTATCTATTAATTGATAGTAATCAGGGTGTTCTAACCGATCCACCGGTTCTCTGAAAATAAAAGTATACACTTTAGTTAATTATATTATATTATCAAAGTAACAAATATCAAAAATATATAATCTACAATGATTACCTAAAAGGAAGAGAATCCTCACATTGCCATAAGCTTTCTAACAATTGTCGGCATTCGAATTTCCAATCTACGGTGTTTTCATTATGAGAACGTAAGATCCGATTGCTTAATGATCTAGATCGACTAGTAGAAGGCATTATTTTTTTATCCGGTAATTCAACTTCTGAATCTGAAGACTGATAAGTATCGACCAATTGATGATAAACAACTGGTACATCGATCTCTGTAGTTTCTCTGTAATGAATATAAATACGGGTGATGTTTAAAAAAAAAAGTATTAATTAATGCAAGGTTTCGTACGTGAGAAAAAATTTATTTACCTTATTATACGTAAACATAAATCGGTAACGATTCTTGCGGCTTTTACGATTTGACTATGAGGTTCATTGAATTTTTCAGCATTAGAAGCCAAATATCTAACATCAAATTGTGCGGATATGATTCTACGATAAAAATGGTTCTCCAAACGTGTTTTAATGGTCGACAAATCGATAGGGTATTCAACAACAAATGCATAAGCCGGATAAATATTGAGATCAACTGGAGTTATAAATGGTTCAGCTATAGCAAGTGACATTACTTGATCAATTCCACGAACTATACGACGGCAAGTAGCTTCTCTATCTCCCATAGGCCATTCATCGGGTTGAGGTTGATACAGTGTATTTTGAATTTCTTCAGGTAGAACAGGAACGGCACCCCCAATTTCAATAGGAAGTCCTTTATTGTTTAAAAAATTGATTTTTTAGACAAAATAATTTTTAAGGTGATAAAATGATTACGAAATATATATATATATATATATATATATATATATATATATATATATATATATATATATATATATATATATATATATATATATATATATATTAGACTGATTCAAAAAAATCGACTATTTTTTTTTTCTTAAATATATCGAAAATATTGTTGGAAATGATGAAAAAAATCCTGTGAAAGTTACAGCCCTTAATATTAATATTAAGATGTCCCGCATGGTAAATTTCAATTTCCCGTATGATTAACATTGGAAAGTTTGTTTTTTTGAGTTTAGAATTTTATAACTCTTTAATCGTTTATCAAAAAAGCTAGACTAAATCATTTTCTTGTGTAAAATTGAACGCTCTACAAAAAAGCTATCTTAAAATTTTTCGATAAACCGACGCGTTTTGAAGTTATTCAACTTTAAAATATAATTTATAATATTTTCTCATTTTTTTCCAATTTTTTGACGAAACTATCAAGTTTATCAAAAAATTTTGTCAAATTTTACAAATTTTTTGTATTCTATATTTTTTTTTGGTTTAACAGATCCTTTTATTTAACCGTCAAATTTCTAATACTGTCTTATCTTAATTTTTCAATAAATTCAAATTAATTTTATTTTCAATTAAAAATTATTAAGTGTATTACGAAGCTAGTTTCACAGTTAAAATCATCGAAGCGCGAAACAGAGAAGACATCGGCTGTACTATTTGTTCTTAATTAACCACACTACTATTCATACCATCAAAAAAGCTTCAAGGACGCCCTCCCTCCCTTAGTATCTGACCACCTCGCACTACAACGCTCATTATTCCGCGACTCGACGCTTTAACCGAACTTTTTTGATTTGGGTAATAATAACCCATTGTTCAATTGATAACTGTGAGTGACGCGGTGTTCTAACCTCCAAATTCGGACTTTGATTGTTGCTACAGTCGACGCTCTCTGTATTGGACCTCTCTGTATTTGACCGCTCTCTGTATTTGACCACATTCTTCCTCTGTATTTGACGATTTTACACAGCTCTTATGGATAAGGACGAGTCAAATACAGAGAATGGTCCTGTACGGGCGAGTCAAATACAGAGAGCGTTGACTGTATAGTTTATTATTGTTTTTCGTGAATATTTTTGGCTTGTATTTTAAATTCATTTTTTTGCAATTAATTAATTCATATCCGAGAATTCCTTTTTTATGGGTTATTTGTCCAATTATTTGATGAACGATATTTATTCTTCTTTGAATTATTTCGTAACTGAGTCCTTTTTTAAATGGACAAAATCGATTATAAAAAATGGATAAAGAAATTTATTTAATTGGTTTTCCAATAACGTATTGTTGGACGTAAACTTCCAACTTTTAAGGACGTTTTAGCTTTATTTTTCTATAATCATAAAGTACAAAAGTGTGGTGTTAAACAAAGTGCTTTATTTACTGTGACCGAGGTTCAAGAACAATGGAAAAAGGCTCAAATTCCTACTTGTGAGACTTTAAATGCCATCAATAAGTTATTGAGAATGTTCAAAAAGTGGCAAAGTTTGCAGCGTAGTTATAAACGGAGATAATCATTCACGCAAATCAAAAATGAAACTGTTTTTAAGAATAAGTTGAAGGAGTTATTTGATATTGCTCACACGAAAACAGCCAAAACCTTAAGTAAAGAGGGAAATGAATTTTTGCTAGCCCAGAGATCATCAGGTCGGCGTGGATTTATTGATAATTTTCCACTAAAACCTCTAACATATGAAGAACTGATGGAGGTAGATGAAGAAAGTATGTATTAATTCAAGCTTTTCACAAATATTTCATGTTAGTTGCTGATTGATTAATTTATTGACTTTAAAATGATAGAAAAAGAATTGTAAAATATGGAGATTTTTTACTTTTCGCATTAATTAGACAAGCAAGCACACAAAATCTTTATATTATTTTTACTTCATTAATTTTTGCAAAAAGTGTGATTTTCAGTAAAGTTTGGTTAAAAGTTTTTAGATGCTGCGGTCAAAAAGCAGTATAAAAAAAAATCACGGGAAAAAAGCTTTGTGATTTTTATGTTTTTTTACTTCATGAGCTTTCAAGAATATATCGAGCTATGAACATTTTTAAAAGTACGATGTTTTAATAATTTACAGATTCAGATGAACTGGTTGACAATAGTACCACCACTCCAAGCCAAGATAGTAACACTACTTCAAGCCAAGGTACACTAACAACATCACAATCAACGATAAGTCATGTTTCAAATTTCGAAGATGAATTATCTCTGCCAAAAGTGACTTAAAAAATGTCTATAATAACACCTGAACTTGTTGCTGCATTAGATCGCGGAAATGTAAGGAGTAGAAATGCTACTTATATCATAGCTGCAACTTTAAAGATTGTTGGATATGATCTTAATGATGTTAATTTAAGCTACAGTACTATTCAACGGGCACGTATATCTCTAAGAGAAGGTATAGCTAGAGAACTAAAGGAACAATTGAAATTGGATGATAATTACGTTGTTCATTGGAACGGGAAACTTTTAAGTGATATAGTTGGGTCTGATACCGTTGATAGGCTGCCTATTGTTTTATCATCATTTGGTGAAGAACAATTATTAGGAGTTCCAAAAATAAATTCTGGGACTGGAATAGAACAAGCAACAGCTGTACATTCGATTCTAGATCAGTGGGGTGTTAGTCGATATGTTAAAGCAGTGTGCTTTGATACTGCAGTTACTAACACAGGTAACATTACAAAATTTTTCTCATGACGTTGAAATAAATTTGTAAGATTTATACAATTTCGCTTAAAATACTTTAAGATCATTAACAGCCGAGACCAGTGATTGCAGTTTCAATCGGCTTAGCGAAACGAATGGAAATTTTGAAAAAACGTTTTTAGAGATAATAGATAATTTAATAAACTATTTTACCACAAAGCGTTTTTTTCAAAAATTTCATTCGTTTCGTGAAACCAATTGAAACTGCAATTGCTCTGCTGTTGGGAGTGTGACAGAGATAGTTCCGTTGAACTCCGTGAGAGCAAAGCGAGAAAAAGATGGTCTCGCCTGTTAACATAAAACTGAAAATTTTTTTTGTTTCGTAAGTTTTTGTGAGCAACAACAAGTTTAAAATACAATTTGCATTATTCCAATATCTCACTTGAATTTTATTTTTTAGGTATTTATCACGGCGCAGGTGTTGAATTAGAGAAATCTTTAGGTCGGGAACTTTTTTGGTTACCATGTCGTCACCACATGTTTGAAATTATTTTAAAAAGCGTTTTTGAAGTATATGGCCTAAACAAACAGGCCCGAACGTGCCAATCTTCAATCGATTCAAAGGTTTTTGGAACAAAATTTATAAATCAAAATTCAAAGCTGGTATAGAAGATACCGCTGTTGATCAAGCTTTGTCAGACATCACTGATGAAATTTTAGGATTCATTGGAGAATATTTGCAGGTAAGATCTGTGTTAAGTGATTAAGTTTTGTTGCATATCTTAAAAAATCGTTGAGAAGAAATAAAGCTTATCAACTTTATCGGTTCAAAAATTATTTGTATTTTGGTTCAAATTCATTCATTATTTATTTTCTTTTCGACGAATGGAAAATAATAGTTTATGAATCAATATTTTGAATTTTAACTTCTTTGCAGAAATATCATCCAAGGAGTGACTACAGAGAATTTTTGGAGCTGTTATCAGTTTTCTTAGGAGTTGTTCTAAAAGAAAATTTTTCGTTTAAAAGTCCAGGAGCTATGAGTCATGCTCGTTGGATGTCCAAAGCAATATATTGTTTAAAAATATTCATTTTTCGGGAAGAATTCAAACTCACAACTTATGAGATAAATAGCCTCCGAGAAATATGGAAGTTTATCATCACAAATTATATAACAGCTTGGTTTACAAGAAGACATTGAAGGATTTTTGCAGAAAGATATGAGTGATTTTGTATCAAAAGATTCTATGTTCATTTTTACAGCGTTTGATTTACCGTATGATTTTATGGAAAGAGATGTGAATTTTTGGCCTCTTGATGAAAGTTATAATGAATGTGTGAAGTTTTTTGATAAATTGACTGTGGTTAACGATCTAGCGGAACGTGGGGTAGCGTTGATCGAACATTACAATAAGTGTTTTACAAAAAATGAAGAACAATTGCAATACTTATTACTTGTTATCAGTGAATATAGGAAAAAATTTCCGAATTGTAATAAAACTACTCTAATGTCACAAGATTAAGGAAAAAAAAAATAAAAATAATTTTTAATTGAAAGTAAAAATAATTTGAATTTATTGAAAAATTAAGATACGATAGTATTAGAAATTTGACAGTTAAATAAAAAGATCTGTTAAACCAAAAGAAATATAAAATACAAAAAATTTGTAAAATTTGACAAAATTTCTTGATAAACTTGATAGTTTCATCAAAAAATTAAAAAATATTATAAATTATATTTTAAAGTTGAATAACTTCAAAACGCGTCGGTTTATCGAAAAATTCTATGATAGCTTTTTTGTAGAGCGTTCAATTTTACACAAGAAAATGATTTAGTCTAGCTTTTTTGATAAACGATTAAAGAGTTATAAAATTCTAAACTCAAAAAAACAAGCTTTCCCATGTTAATCATACGGGAAATTGAAATTTACCATGCGGGACATCTTAATATTAATATTAAGGGCTGTAACTCACAGGATTTTTTTTTCATCATTTCCAACAATATTTTCGATATATTTAAGAAAAAAAAAAATTAGGAAAACGGTTGACCCTGAAGGCCATCTCTGCAACTTCCCGCTAATTCCATACTTAGGCGCTTAAAATTGCACCAATGACGTTTTTGAGCTCTTCGAGCTTAAAAATACAATTTATGGGTTATTTTGAGCTCTCCGAGCTCAAAGAGATTGCTTTCCTATGCTTTTGATAAGACACTATTTTTTGAATTTTTAAACCGCAATAACTTTTGAATGAATAAATCGATTTTCACACGGTTGGCAGCATTCGACGCAGTTTTTCAAGCCTCACAAAGAAACTCAAATTTTGAATTGATCGCGCTAGGAATTTCGGAGTTATTCCGAAAAAACACTTTTTTCGGTTTTCTTTCGTTCACGATATCTCTCGAACGAATGAACCGATTTTGACCGGACTGGTGGCGATCGACGTGGTTTTTTGAGGTTAAGAGCTGATTATTTTTTGGAATTGAACCATAAAGCCGTTTAAAAGTTATTCCAAAAAAACCATATTTGAAAAAATTTTTTTTTCAGTTTCTTTAAGATTTCTCAAAATCTATTGATCTGAATCGGTCCAAATAGTTTTCAAAATCTAAGTTTGGTCAAGCCCTTTCGAATGGCACCAACCGCGATGAAATCGGTCAAGCCGTTCAAAACTTATAAGCGGTTCACATACTTTCACACACACACACACACACGCTCGGGGCAGAAGAGATACTGCTACCGGGCGCGTCTCCCCGAGCGGATGGGAAAATGAATGCTCGCTGTTCTTGGATGACACTTAACCTCTTAGTTGATGAGGTACAGCGGGTAGGAGCCAAGCAAAATAACCAAACAAAATAAGCTCCCGTGGACAAAACTCCCCTTTAATGGGTTGGTCACACTAACTGACCTAGCAAGACGATTGGTTCCTGCTCTAACTCACTGGGAGTGTCCGGAACCTGTATCGTAGTTTCCGACGATGCAGGCCACGGCTGATGTGAGCTTGCTCTGCCGAGGTGAAAGTTGCAGCAGTGGATCAGGAGCCAGCCACTTCGGGCCTTGATCAGGAAGTACGCAGTGAGTGTTAGAGATCGGAATCTTCACCGCTCCGAGCGAGTCTAGTCCGTCCGTGTATTCCGGGACTGACTAAGTGTCGGCTAGGCCTCAGGGAACTGGGGTAGGAGTACTATCTCCGAGGGTACACCCGTTCCTAGTTATGGCAACCCGCTCCACTCCGTACGATGCGCTGGTAAATCAAAAAAGTATGAGTAACCCACAGGAAACAAACAAGAGGGGAAACGGGCTACATGCCCAACAAGCAGCGATTGACGCAAGCGCTGAAATGAAGCGTTCGCAAGCGCTCAAACGCCTTGAAAAGCTGATCAGTGAGCTGAATGATTTCGTCCAACCAAAGGTCAACATTCACAAAGAGATAAAATCCAAGATGACTGGTGTAACTAACGCCCTTCAAAGATTTGAGAAGCTGGATGAGGAGTGGCGCTCATCATTACAGCGCATTTCTCATGCTACACCGGAGAAAGCCTGTCAGGCTGTCGTCGTGACTGATGAAGCAATGGACACCGGAGCTGAAGGTGATGGTGAATCAGTCGCTGAAGACAAGGGTGAAACTGACACAAGGCCTGGAAAGAGAAAGGACCGAAACTCGCCAGAGCCAACCGATAGTCACAAAGAAGAAGGACTTGAAAAAAAGCCCTCCCCAACGACTGGCAGGGCAGGTCGACGAACCTAAGAAGACGACTGACTGGGAAAAAGTACAGTCTAAGAAGGAGAAGAGAAGGCTAGCTAGAGAGCAACTCCCAAAGCAACCGCCGAAAGAGCCCCGGCCGGAACCTAAGCGGAAGAAACCGCGAAAATGGACCAGGCCTGACGCTCTGATCATCCGTCCGGTCGAGAAGGAGAAGTACACCGAAATATTGCGTCGTATAAAGCAGGCCGTCCCTGACGAACAGGTCCGCACAACCGTGGAAAAGATCCACAAAACCAAAACTAGGGACATGCTGATTACGCTCTCAAAGAAGAGTATCGACAAAGGCCAAGCCTTGCAAAAGACCATCATGGATATTCTTCAAAAAGAGGCCGAAGTAATCTGCAAAGGACCGCAGGAGACCATCGAGATCCGAGACATTGATGATGATACGACGAAGGAGCATATTCAGACTGCCCTGAAAACGGAAACCGGAGAAACTTGCGAAATACCACTAGAGGCCATCAAGATCCGTAAGGCCTACAGAGGTACGCAAACGGCTACAGTGACACTACCAGCAGCTGGAGCACAACAGCTACTGGAAGGAAGCGGCAAAATAAGGATTGGCTGGGTCAATTGCCGAATAAGAGCAACTAGAAGACCAGTCCAATGCTTTAAATGCTGGCACTTCGGACATGTTGGGTCCCAATGTAAAAGCTAAGTAGACCGGTTTAAACTCTGCATCAGATGTGGACAAGAAGGGCACCGTATCTCTGACTGTAAAAATCCTGCCAAGTGTGCAATATGTGCTGAGCAGCAAGGAGCAAAGGACGTGGCTCACCATGCCGGCACCCACAGGTGCCCGGTATTTCAGGAGGCGCTCCAGAAGTTGACGAACAAACAACCATGAGGATACTACAGCTCAATCTCAACCATTGTGAGGCAGCGCATGACCTGCTCATGCAATCCGTGCGAGAATTAGAGCTTGACTTGGTACTAATAGCAGAGCCATATAAACACCTGAGTACCCAACCCTGGGAATCTGATAGCGCATCCAAAGCTGTCATCTGGTCATGTGGCAAGCTCCCTTTCCAAAATGCAGTCGACAACAGCAATGCCGGCTTTGTAGCAGTATCAGTAGAGGGCATCCGCTTCTATAGCTGCTACGCACCACCTAGCCTCTCCATTGTTGACTTCACTGATTTTTTGGATCGACTAACTGAAGATGCGAAGCAATACCATCCAGTAGCGATAGCCGGAGACTTCAACTCCTGGGCAGTTGACTGGGGCAGCAAACATACCAACGCACGAGGGAAAGCACTACTAGAGGCCTTTACTACACTAGATGTAGTTTCGCTCAACAGTGGTGATACGCCGACCTACACCAAAGGTGACGCAAGCTCAATTGTAGACCTCACTTTTGTCAGTAATAGCCTTGCTAGAGGTGACTACAACTAGAAAGTGTTGGACATCTACACTTCCAGCGACCATCATGCGATATTCTGGGAAATATCAAACGACCAGAACCTCAAGAGACCAATCAAGCAGTCTAACATCGTTGGTTGGAAGGTGAAATCTTTTGACCCAGAAGCATTGCTAATAGCCCTCGATGGTGATCCGATCAACACCGGATGTGCAGAACAACATACTAAGGACCTGATGAGGAGAGTAACACATGCTTGTGATGCCAGTATGCCTCGTAAATGTGGCATAAATTCGAGACCTTCGGTGCATTGGTGGAACGACCACATCAGCGTCCTCCGAGTGTCATAGAAAGAGAAGAATCTCCCAGCGCGGCTATCAACGGCTCAACTTAGTGGAGCTGATCGCAGAGTACAAAAAGGCGCGTTGTGAACTGAATAAAGCCATCAAAGAGAGCAAAAGAAGATGCTGGAAAGAGCTTATATACGAGGTGGATAAAGACGTGTGGGGTAGGCCTTATAAGGTGGTTATGACCCACCTGAAAAAACAACAAATGCCATCACCTACGTGTCCTCAACTTCTTCAGAAAATCGTCACTGCACTGTTCTCACAGCAACGCAACTTCGATTACCAGTTGGCGCCAGGCGAACTGGACGACATTCCACCTGTCACTGAAGAAGAACTGCTGGAGGCCTGTAACCGTGTAGGGAATAATAAAGCGCCGGGATTGGACGGAATCCCTAATATAGCCTTGAAAACCATCATAAAGGCAGCTCCAACATTACTCCTCGACGCTTATAATGCATGTGCCCTACGAGTAGCTGGTGCCTTCCGCACTATATCAGAAGAAGCAGTGTGCGTCATTGCTGGAACCCTACCTCTTAGAGTTCTAGCAGAGGAAAGACGGGCCCTTTACCAACGAAAAAGGTCAACTGCACTGATCCCTGAAGAACTTAGAATTGAAGAACGGCAGAAGAGCATAGGCCGATGGCAACTATAATGGGATGCTGCAGAGAAGGGTAGGTGGACGCACCGTCTCATACCTCGGATCGACATTTGGCTTAACCGGAATCACGGTGAGGTCAATTACTATCTTACGCAGATGTTGTCGGGACATGGGTGTTTTCGAGAGTATCTACACCGCTTTAAGCACGATGACTCTTCGGAGTGCCCGTCCTGCCCAGGAGCTGCTGAAGACGCGGAGCACGTCTTCTTTGTATGTCCTCGTTTCGATCCACAGCGTGAAGAACTGGAGAGGATCCTGAACCAGAGAATGCAACCAGATTCACTAGTGGAAGCAATGTTGTCATCAGAAGCTGCCTGGAACGCTACCAACACGTTTGCAACAGAAGTCCTTAAAGACATGCGTTCCACCGAAAGAAAAAGAGCAAATAGCAGAAGATAGAAGGAAGGTAGTTAACACCTTAGCCACCAGAAGGAAGAGCAGTAGCTAGATCCTACCTTCACGAAGTAATGCCTAACGGCGATTTCCATGAGGGATTAGAGGAAAGAAGGAAAAGGGGTTTAGGGTTTAGTGAGTAGGGGCGTTAGTGTCGAGTTTTAGTAGGACGCTGCGTCGAGTCGCCACATATCCAGGCCAAACAGCTATGCCTAGAATCCGTAAAAAGGATTCCCCCCCCCCTAAGGAAAAAAAAAAAAAAAAACACACATACACACATACAGACATAGTGACAACCTCGCGGAGATAGTCAGGGAAGCTTCCTGTGACCTTCAAACCTCGAGATCTGATGAAAACTCGATTTTTGCAAAACGGGGTGAAAACAATAACTTCCCGATTTTTGAAAATCTTCGATTTTCTTAGCGGGAAGTTAAAAATAGTCGTTTTTTTTTAATCAGTCTAATATATATATATATATATATATATATATATATATATATATATATATATATATATATATATATATATATATTAGGGTGGTTCATTTCCGCAAAAATTTTTTTTTTTTCGGTGCTCATGCAAAATATTAATCTACATATAGAAAAAAAAATTCTTACCAAGTTTGAGCTCTTAATAATAATTTTAAGTACTTACAATAAAAATTTAAAGTTTTACCATTTAAAATGCATGTGAAAAAAAAATTTTTTTTTTTTTTCAAATTTCTAATGCTTACCCGGCTTTTACAATATTGCAAATCGGTTTGATGGACCTTGTGGGGAATTTCACACTCTTCAAAATAGCTGTAGAGTTTTTTTGTGTAACTCGCACTGGTTCACCGGTAGGAGTCGTCAAAGTACAGTTTTTGAAAAAAATATATTTTTTTTTAATTTTTCGAGCAAACCGCCAAAACTAGGAAGAAAAAAAGTACTGACTCATAAAAAAAAAGTTATCCAACCAATATTTAATGAATTTACAGCCATTTTTATACCGGAAAACGTAAGAAATTGATAAATACTAACTCATAATGTTATTTAGATTCATTTTTTTTATTTATTACCATTATATTTCCCTACACTAAGAATTTTTTTTAAATCATTATGATTTCTCACTCATAATAAATATTAAAACGCACAAATTAATAAAAAAACTACAAGAATAAAATTGTAACATAAATCTTGCAATTTTTCAACATTTCTGTCGTTTATCAAAAAAATAAAAATAAAGATTATTTAATTTTTTGTAACAAAATTCCAAAATTAGCAAAAAATTTAATTTTTTTCATTGTCAACTTTATTCACGCCAACTTTGTATAAGTAGAAATCATTCTTTGAAAAATTGCACCAAGCAGTCCCGAGATGGCATATTCTAATATTGCTCTAGTTAATTAGCATGATATTACTGTCTCTATTGTCTTTGTTGACAAATTTGATCCTTTATGACATACCTAACCTCAAAATAATTTTTTCATTGTTTTTTGTATTAAGTGATTAATCCGAGAATAAATTGACGCTGATACTAAGACAGAATAAGCCAATTTTTTAATAAACTATATTCAAATTACTGTTTTAATATCAATTTTTTGCTGTCACTTATGTTTAATGGTATATATCGTATTTAAATTAGTTCTTGATATTCTTCAGTATTTATTTGATTACATTTCGTTAACTTTCTAACCTAACTATTGCTCATTATGACTGAAGTAATTGGTAATAGGACATATAGCTATTTAGTTGGCTTTCAAATTAAAGAATTTAATTGTTATAAATTACCTACTTATTGTGACGTTATTAATTTATTTATGTATAAACATTTGACGTTAAAATTGACTATACGTATCAGTACTACCGAAGCTATCGATGAATTAGAGGCTATGTGGGATAAAATTGGAATTCCCACGACACTGAAACGAAATAGTATTCGGAAATTTGAAAAGTTTTATGACGATTACAAAGACATTAAGAAACGCAAATCTCTTAACAATCTCTCAGACAGTCAAAAGCACAAAGTGGAAAATTTCGTTAATCAAGTGAACAAATTATTCGATATTGCTGATAATAGTGAAGTTGAGAATCTTCCAAGTGATTTACAATTATTTTTAGAGGAAAGTCGACAAAATGATGGCAATAAATGTTAACCATTAATATCTAAGTTAAACGAAAATGCAATAGTACTTTCTGATCAATCAGTTTTGCAAGATATACAGGATGAAATACAAGTTGAAGATAACAACATTGAATTTAGTAAGTATAGAATTCTATTCACACTGATGATTGAATTGTCATTTCTGCATTCATAATAATGAATTTATCCTATTGTCATATTAAATTTCACACTTTTTGGCATTGATTTTTGCGATTTTTAGTAAATTCTGTCGTCATATCCTTAGAATATTGAAAAAGTTTAGAATTTTATTTTTGTTAAATAGACAAGTTAAAATATGACATCGGTACTGAAGATGTTATAATTAAAGATATCCTGGACGAAAAAAAAAAATACTCTACTACCCTTCATCGAAGATCATCTACAGGTAAAAATATTGTACAGTTTTTTACTAATGGAAAAAATTATTGCTAAGTTGTCCTTTGTTTCTCTCACTGAGTAAACAATTTTCATATTTTAATATTAACTACATTTCATTTTTTACAGAATCGGACTTCAAGAGATGACTATCATGAACTTTTGACGTTGAGCTACATTTTTTTAGGAGGTGTACCAAACAAAGGTATAAAATTTAGAGCTCCTGGTGCTATGCACCATGCTCGTTGGCTATCGAAAGCTATCTATAGTTTATAAATATATATGTTCAGAGAAAAATTTCACGTCAACCATTCAGAATTGTTAGCTTTACAAGAAATTTGCTTATTTATTGTTTTTTTTTATGTTGAAGCATGGTTCGTAGCAACAAGTGCTATTGAAGCTCCGTATCATGACTTAAAACTATTTCAAAATTTATTAGAGTATAAAAAAGATCACCCAAAAGTTGCAGAAGCTGCTTCAGAGAAACTTTCCAAGCATTTCTGGTACTTAAACGAGAATCTTACAGGTTTGGCGCTTTTTGATCAAAAACTATCCCGAGAAGAAAAATTAAAAATAGTTGATTCTATTAAAAACAAAAAATCGAGCAATAGTAAATATCCTCGATTTACTTTAGACAGGAAAAAGCTTGAAATAATGTCGTCTAAAAGTATAAGTGATTTTGTGACTCAAGAATCTCTGACTATTTTTGATAAGTTTAATTTGACGTGTGAATTTCTAGACATCGACCCTGATTTGTGGGAAACAGATCAAGAATACATTACTTGCTGCGAAACTTTCAAAAAACTTCGTGTTCTTAATGATACTGCCGAACGATGTGTTGCACTCATTGAAAAATTTAACGAGTTTGGTACATATGATGAAGATCAGAAACAATATTTATTATTAATGGTTCAACAATGTAGAAAAGACTTTCCAACGTGCGCCAAAAAACTATATTCAGCTTTAAAATCTTGATGTGTTTTAAATAACATTAGTAATTATTTGAAATTTATTAACTTGTTTTTTATAACTATTTAGATGTTTATCACATTTCAAGCATTTTACTCAATAACGTAACCTTCTGTATATTTTGATTAAATTTTTATTGCTTTTTTATGAATCCATGTGTTGTTTTTGTATTCATTATGAGTAAAAAATCATACTAATTTTAAAAAAGTTCTTAAAGTAGGGAAATATAATGGTAATAAATAGAAAAAATGAATCTAAATAACATTATGAGTTAGTATTTATCAATTTCTTACGTTTTCCGGTATAAAAATGGCTGTAAATTCATTAAATATTGGTTGGATAACTTTTTTTTATGAGTCAGTCCTTTTTTTCTTCCTACTTTTGGCGGTTTGCTCGAAAAATTAAAAGAAAATATATTTTTTTCAAAAATGATACTTTGACGACTCCTACCGGTGAACCAGTGCGAGTTACACAAAAAAACACGATGGCTATTTTGAAGAGCGTGAAATTCCCCACAAGGTCCATCAAACCGATTTGCAATATTGTAAAAGCCGGGTAAGCATTAGAAATTTGAAAAAAAAAAATTTTTTTTACAGGCATTTTAAATGATAAAACTTTAAATTTTTATTGTAAGTACTTGAAATTATTATTAAGAGCTTAAACTTGGTAAGAATTTTTTTTTCTATATGTAGATTAATATTTTGCATGAGCACCGAAAAAAAAAAATTTTTTTGCGGAAATGAACCATCCTAATATATATACTAGCTGTTACCCGCCGGCTCCGCTGGGCACTTAGCATTGTATTTAGAATTTAAGGGAATTGTATTTTTAGATCTAGACTTGAAATTAAATTCGAGTATTGTTTTGACTTGCACAGATTCCAAATTTCATCGGATTGGGCTGTACCTTTTATTCATGTGATTATTCTAGCTAATACTCATTGTAACTTTCAATGTGCAATCACTATAACATTCTCGTGGCTTTCTTCCAAAAATGAATAATAATTAACATAAAGAAAAAAATTTGAAATAAGCATTGAAAGTTTCAGTTAAAGTGATCGCAGGTCTCATAAGTGAAGTTGAAATCGGCCTAGCTTAAAGTGCGACGAATTTTGCTGTTATCTATGATTTTATCAAATTTTATATCTGTAGGAACAGTATTTGAAGAATGTAAATTTTTTTACAGCTATTACTCCCGCACTCCTATGTTGGGGAGGAATTTTGTAAGATCCTATTTGAGATGATTTCTACATTATAAATAAACGGTTCCAACAAAACTTTGAGTCCATAGAAACTATTGTTTGAAAATGAGAGATTTACATTGTTCACGCCCCCGCAATCCCTTTTGGAGTTAGAATTCTATAAATTCTATTCTCAGCTGAACTTGACATTATATACGAAAATTCCTACTGAATTTTGAGTCTGTAGAAATTACAGTTTGGAAATTAAAATTTTAGATTTTAACATCCACCCCCGCAATCCCTATCGGAAGTAGAATTTTTTGAAATCCGTTTTGAGATGATCTCCTCATGACAAATAAAAGATTCCTACCAAATTTACAGCTTTTAGAAGCTATGTTTTGGAACTTATGATTTTTTATTGTTAACACCCATCCCTGCAGTCCTTGTTGGGGGTGGTTTCTCGTAAAATCCGCTCGTAGATTATTTCTATGTCACATATAGAAGGTTTCTACCAAATTTGGAGTCTATAAGAGCTATGTATTACAAACGGGAATTTTTCATTGTGAACGCCCTCACAATCTTTTTTAGGGTGGGATATAGTAAAATTCGTTCATGAATTATTTCTACATCACATATAGAAGGTTCCTACCAAATTTAGAGCATGTAGGCCCTATAGCTTGGAAATTTAAAGTTTTCATTGTTAACACCCACCTCCGCAATTCATATTGGGAGTAGGTTGTCATAAAATCCGCTCTTAGATCATTTTCACATCACATACAGAAGATTTTTACTAAATTTGGAGCTTATAAGAGCTACAGCTCAGAAATTTAAAATTTTTATTGTTAACACCCACCCCCGCAGCCCCCTGTGGGGATGAAATGTTGTAAAATTCGTTCATAAATTATTTTTACATCACTTACAGAAGATTCCTACCAAATTTGAAGTCGATGGGAGCTATAGCTTGAAAATTAAAAATTTTCAATGCTAATAGCCACCCCAGCAACCCCCTGTGGGGGTGAGATATCGTAAAATTTGTTCATAGATTATTTCTACATCTCTTACAGAAGATTCCTACCAAATTTGGAGTCGATAGGACCTATAGTTTAAAAACGGGAATTTTTCATTGTTAACGCCTCCGCAAACCCCTTTGGGGGAGGAATTTCTTAAAATCCGTTCTTAGCTGACCTCTACATGGTGAAAGTAATATTCCTACCAAATTTCAAGCCTCTAGGTCTTATAGTTCCAGAGATATCGTAATGAGTGAGTATATACGTGAAAATCTCTTGTATATATATATAAGATAAGAGATTTCCACGTATATAGTCACTCATCACGATATCTCTGGAACCATAAGATCTAGAGACTTGAAATTTGGTAAGAATATTTTTGTTACCGAGTAGAGGTCAGCTAAGAACGGATTTAATGAAATTCCACCCACAAGGGGGGTTGCGGGGGCGTTAACAATGAAAAATTCCCATTTTTAAACTATACCTCTTATCGACTCCAAATTTAGCAGGAATCTTCTGTAAGAGATGTAGAAATAATCTATGAACGAACTTTACGATATTTCACCCCACAGAGAGTTGCGGGGGTGGGTATTAACAATGAAAATTTTTAATTTTCTCGCTATAGCTCCTACAGACTCCAAATTTGGTAGGAATTTTCTATAAATAATGTAAAAATAATTTATAAACGAATTTTACGATATCCTACCCCACAGGGGGTTGCGGGGCTGGGTATTAACAATGAAAATTTTTAATTTTCAAGCTATAGCTCCTACAGATTCCAAATTTTGTAGGAAATTTCTGTACGTGATGTAAAAATAATTTATAAACAAATTTTATGATATCCTACCCCAAAGAGGATTGCGGGGGCAATAATATTTTTTCCCGCTTCACAGCATTACCCGGGGGAAAAAAATTATATATAAATCATTATATATAATTATGTATGAGTTTTGGCCATATAAAATTATATATAATTATATAAAAAATATTTTATATTTTTTTTAAATTTTATAAAAATTTTTTTTTTTAATTTTTAAATAAAAAATAAGTAGGAATTGGGCCTCACAGAATATTTGCGATCAAATATCTGATGAAAAATTCTGAGTGTCGACGGGATTTGAACTCGAGTCCTTCTAGTTGCCAGTCCTGCGCGCTACCACTGGTCCGCATTACACGATACAGCTGCGGGATATTTTTTATTTTATTTCAATTGAAACACAAGATAGGCTAGATTTTTATTAAAATTCCATAAAATTCTTCAATATTTCATGGAGCTTCACAGAAGTAGTAGTTTTAATTTTTGATTGTTGATTTTATCTGTTATTTATGGTTAACCTTTATTTTTTATTATAATTATCCCCTGGTGAAAAAAATTATATATAATTTTATATGATTATATATAAATCGTCCTATGTAAGAAGTGAGCTGTTAAAATTTCAAGGCGATCCGAATATTTTCCCGAGATTTAAATCATTTCTTTATAAAACTAGGCTGAAATTTGAATTGTTTATAATTTTTGTGCTATTGGTCAGACGTGGATGCTTTAAAATAGATGAAAGTCTTTGAAGTTCGCCGTTAGTCAAAACTTGCAAATAAATAGCTATTATTCCTGATTGGTCAAACAAGAAACTTTACTCACTTACTATTGTTCAAGCCTAAGAATGTCGACATATATCACTATATATCAAATCGATATGTATCAAATAAGAAAATCAATAAACAATGTATTACATTAATGCATATTTATATTTGTAAAAAATGCTTGCCGTAAGATGGACGGTGTGGCTTAATGTATATAGAATAAGCGAAAGGAAATTTAGTATAGACCGGATAGCTCAAATGGTAGAGTAGCCGACATGTCTTCGGAAGGTTCTGGGTTCGAATCCCAGTCCGAGCTATCTAATAATTTTTTCTCGCATATTCTATAAACTCACATTAAGATGATCCTCTCCACAATCCTCTGTCAATCCCTTCCTACCAATTATCCTGTTACGTGAATGTGGAACGCTTCACGTAATAATTACCATAACTCCTATTCTTTCTCGCTTCACAGCATTATTTATATTTGTTAACAATAAAAAGTTCCCGTTTTCAAACTATAGCTCCAATAGACTCCAAATCGGGTAGGAATTTTCTGTAAGAGATATAGAAATAATATAGGAACGAATTTTACGATAGCTCACCTCACAGGGGTTTGCGGGGGTGGGTATTAACAATTAAATTTTTTAATTTCCAAGGTATAGCTCCTATAGACTTCAAATTTAGTAGGAGTCTTTTATATGTGATATAGAAATGATCTAAGAACAGATTTTACAACGAATCACCTTCAATGAGGATCGCGGGAGTGGGTGTTGACAATAAAAAATTTTACAAGGGAATGTTAACAATGAAAATTTCTCATTTCCAAACAAAAGTTTCTATGGACTCGAAGTTTTGTTGAAACCTTTTGTTTATAATGTAGAAATTATCTCGAATAGGATCTTACGAAATTTTTCCCCCACATAGGAGTGCGGGAGTGATAATTGTCAAAAAATTCATATTCTTCAAATACAGTTCCTACAGATATAGAATTTGATAGAATCTCAAGAAAAACAGGAAATTACAGGGATGACCTCCAAGGTCAACGGATTTAAATATTTTTCTTTCTTAATAATTATACTTTCTCAAAACAATTTTTAGGTTGGCAATAGCCTAATCGGCTCGGTAACTGCATTTCGAAAGAGTGGGACCAAGGTTCGATTCCGGCGCGTACCAATATTTTTCAATGATTATAAACTAAGAATATGTGTGTTTCATTGCCAGCCTCTGTACCGGTCGGGTTTTCTTTGGTTTTCCCATATAGTTATGGAGGAAAATGTCATTATAGAAGTACCTCCATACTATTTAAGACCGTAATGCAAATGCAGGTACTGATTATAACGCGTAAGTCGGCTACAGTCGCAGCACATGTGTGTCGGGCATGAAAGAAAAAATCCCGACATGCAGGGGGTGGGGACGAAAAAGTGGTTGAGAGATTACATTGCGGAGAAAAAAAAAGTGGAGAGACAATAATTCCCCACCCTCCCTTGTAAAACACTCTACAGTGATACAAGTAAAACCATCCTCAATACTTTCTCAAAACAATCGTCTCTTTGACAGCGGCGAAAAAGTCATTGTAAGGTTTCCAAAATTTAACTTTACCTGTAGCTATTTAGTCAATGAACTAAGAATTTTACATACATTTTATTTTTGCTGATCATATAGCCGATGAATTGTTTTTATTACCGGATTGCGGGAATGTAACAGACTAAAATAAATGCATTTTCTAAGCACTTGAAATGTGGAAAAGAAATTTGGCTACTTATTCTAAGAGAATTCGTTAAAAACATGTACAAATAATTTTCTGTGAATAATTTATGTCACCGAATTTGTCGCACTTTAAGAGCGGTTTATAGTTGATTTTCAAACGTGTTTTTCTCATGTATGTGATAAAATTTCGAACAAAAAAACGCTTCGCTCTTCGATAGATAATTAAATTATCTATCGAAGAGCGAAGCGCTTTTTTGGAAAATTTTCATTTATTTATGCATAAAATGCGTTTTAAGATTCCATTTGTTGTACAAGTATGACAGAGATACTTTCGTTTGTCCAATAGAGGGCGAGAGAGAGGAAAAATGTAAACCCTTCTTAAGCTAGGCAGATTTCAACTTCACTTACGAGACCTGCTATTACTTTAACTGAAACTTTCAATGATCATTTCTAATTTTTTTCTTCGTGTCAATTATTATTCATTTTGGGAAGAAAGCCACTAGAATATTATAGTGATTGCACATTGAAAGGTACAATGAATATTATCTAGAATAATCACAGGGATAAAAGGTACGGGCCAATCTAATGGAATTTGGAATCTGTGCAAATCAAAACAATACTCCCATTAAATTTTAAGTCTAGATCTAAAAATACAATTCTATAAAGTGCCCAGCGGAGCGGGCGGGTAACAGCTAGTATATATATATAATAGCTTACTGGTAGAGCCCTTGGCGCGTAACCGAGAGATCTGGGTTCGATTCCCAGTCTGGGCTGTCTGATTATTTTTTCAATTACGGAAAAATTCCCACTGAGTAGGTCCCTTTGATATGGCTTAATTTTAGCCATATTAAAGCAAATTTTTTTTTTTTTTAAGGGAGTTGGGAAAGAACGGATAGGGGAAAGGGGGGACCTACTCAGTGGGAATTTTTTTCCGTAATTGAAAAAATAATCAGACAGCCCAGACTGGGAATCGAACCCAGATCTCTCGGTTACGCGCCAAGGGCTCTACCAGTTAAGCTATATATATATATATATATATATATATATATATATATATATATATATATATATATATATATATTCTGTAACTTTTGGAGTTTCTATGGCTGTCTACTTCGAATCATATGTTAGAAATTAAATAAGTAAATTTTATTACTTAACATTATTAAATACCTAAAAAATAATTTTTTTTTCAACGAAGCTCTTCGTATATAAATATGTGTCTATTTTAAAATAATTGTAAGATTTCATTATCAATTGATTTTATGAATGCAAATTTTTTTCGCTATCAAAAAACTGTTTCCGCAAGTCTTGTTTATTTGTTCAAAAAATATCTTTGAAGATATACTTAAAAAGCAATAATTTCTTAATTTTCTCAAAATATTTTGGCTACACTAATAAATCTCGTCATTAAAACGAAAGAATAACCTTTGTGAGATTTTAATTAAATTAAATAGTTTCATTAATATTTTTTATAAGGACAGTCGTCGAGAATATCATTTAACATGTTTTATAATCAAAAACTAACTTTATCAGTATAAATTTGAATAATTATTACTTACTTTCTTCATCTATAGGTTCTAAATCCCATGGACTCATTTTTTCATACTCTCCATTGTCCCATCTCACACGAAAACACATAAAATATGATTCGGGAAACTCTTCATCAAGTGGCTCCATTGATTCGATTTCTCCCATCCACCAACCATCATCAATCATACATCTGAAACGATCTCCTTCTGACCAATTTCGATTTAATGCCGTTTCAAAAGTTTGTCGTAGTACTAGAAAATCTAATACATCCGCCATATCGTGATATTTTATTGTAAAAGTATTTCCTGTTAAATGGCCTTCTTCATCCATCAATGCTAATTTCAAACAACAAAGTCGAGGTGGACGAATTTCATACTTAATGCCTACAACTTTTACAAATTCGTGAGCCTAAAAAATCAAGAAATTATATTATTAATATGATAGTAAAAATAAATTTTTTTTATCAGTAACCGTAAAAACGCTATACTTTGATCTCCATTTTAGACCATGGTTCACAGCGTGTGCTCAAAGAGTAAACTTTTTTGTTCTTGACTGCATCAAAATATAAATTATAACCTTGTCGAAAATATACCACCTCATCACCTATTTGTGGGTAATATGGTGCTTTACGAGGTATTACTTCAGTAAGCCATTCTGAAGGACGAAAAACGTCAGGTACTTCCGCTGTTCCATTTGGTACTGTCATTAACTAAAATAATATTTTATAATTAAGCATTATTATTCATAAAGAAAAAATTTTTTGTTGAAGAAATAATTTTTTTGACTCAAGAAAATACTAAGAAAGTTAAATTAAACCTTTTCTCGATCATTTTTTAACTACAATATCTATTTAACGAATTAACTGATTTTGATAGGGGTTGCTACATTTAGCGAAATTATCATCGATAACAAAGCTGATTAGATTTCGAATTTTATCGGTACTATATCCTTAAAATTATTTTTAAAAAACTTTCAACGTTAAAACGTTGAGATTTTATGAAAACTCAATTTTCGAAAATCGATTTGAAAACAATTACTTTCTGAATTTGAAAAAAAAAAAATTAATTTTTTTAGTCTTTTTAGTGGTAAGTTAAAAATCCAAAGAACTTTTTTTGTAGATTAGAAAAGTATAAGTATGTCAGCCAAATCAAATAGAGTCGGGTATTACCTTTTTCTTCAGACGTTGGTTTCTCTGCTTATTCAGATCAGTAGATGGTGTGACCGATCTTTTATTCATTGGTTTTCTTTTACTCCGAGTTGGTGGTTCTAAGTGTAATCCATGATCTGCAATCCAATCGGAATATTCACTACTTGTATCTGACGTAGTAGTGTCAGAACACAAATCTTCTTCATGAGCCGAAGAGTCATTGCTATGACTGCTTGCCGAAGTTCCTGAAAGCTCTCTATTTTCCGAATTCTAAAAAAAATATAGAAAATAATATAAGCAAAAAAATTATTACCTAATAAGTAAAAAAATATTGTGAAATATACAAAATCATTAAAGATGTACAATAATGAAATGGTTGAGTGATAGTTAATAAATTAAAGTGATAAATATAAATAAAAAAAAAAAATTATTTTTTACAAGAAACTTTATGCAATCATGTTTTAAAAACAAAAAACGCATTTCGTGACGCGATTGTGAAAAACAACCAGTTCCAAAATAAAAAATATTTATCGCCTTAACTTCATATAATTCTTATTTTTAAGAAGAAGACTTCTAGAAGACGTGCAATAAATTTTAAATCTTAATATAGTCTAGGAAGAATCGGCGCATGAGTACCGAAAACTACTCCACCTCAATTTTTATATACGATCCTCTTTAAATTGCCCTACTGATGATATAAATGCACGTTGCCATGGGGCAACCCCGTGCCATATTGTTTAAGCCAAAATTGTTTAAACAATTTCAAGAAATTGTTATTTTCCAACCGGACAAATTCATTTTATGTCAATAAACTTTTTCATGAAATTAATTTTACCAAAGTAATTGAAGCTGGAAGCGGAACATGTTATTAAAACTAATTCTAAATATTATAACTATAATAACTATCATTGTTGTCTATAACAATGCACACATTTTTATAAGCAATAAATAGACCCTTTTTTTTTTAGTTCGATTAATTTTGTTTTTTCCTCAACTCACATTAGTTAAATTAGCTCCCGGAAAATTGATCTGTACCAAATAGTAAACAGAAATAGTTTTCTTTGTTAAAAAAGGAGTTTAACGTAGGTTTATGAGTTTTAATTTAAGAGCGACTAATTATAATATAATCACGTCACAAAACACGTTTTTTTTAAGAAGAAATAAACTTGTTTACTTGAAAATTTAATTCATAACTATTAAAATAAATTATCTTTACATTTTCGTCATCATTTTGTTCTTCATCTCTTGCGGCTCTGGTTCGGTAACCATGTCTTACTCCATTTTTCCGTTTTCGATTCGTTAAATAGTTATTAGCATGATCTGAAGCTTCAACAAGTTTCACAGGAGGTAACGGGCGTTTCTTCATTTCTCTTTTCCAAATTTCTATTTCCATATCGACCATTGAATACCTTGTAAATTATAAATAACAAATAATAATAATCTGAATGTCATAAAATAACTAATTTAAAGAACGCATTCAATCTCTAAATGAATCTGCTGCATCATAAATTGATTATAATTGAATTTATAAAACTACGTATGCCTAGATGGATTTAAGTGTAATTAATAGTATAGTACTTTTTTCTTGAAAACCTTTTGAGTTGAAAATCTGATATTTTCAGAATCTTACTACTTTATTAGAATCTACATATTATTTGAATATCCTTCTAGGACCAATTCAGTATGTTTATACCCATAAAGTCTTTTTTGTTCAATGCATCGTAGACTACTTATGAAATTAAAAGAATAAAATTTTTTTAATGTATTATTCTGATGGAAAATAGAAAAAGTATGATTATAAACTTCTAAATATATAAATATTTTTAATCATTTTGGAAAAAAATTAAAAAAAAAAAAAACAAGAAAAAACAATTTTTTCTAATACTTTGATACTTACAATTTTTCTAGCTGCGTTTGTTGTATTGCTTCATGAATCGGTGGTACAAGGATTGGTTTATTCCAAGGTGTAGTATTATCTCGTTGCCAGTTTCCACTACTTTGTCTCACTCCTTCAACATCTCCAACTCTTCGTAATCCTAAACGATTACCACGTGGACTAGTTATTTGACGGATTTGAGATTCATTAAAATTTTCTTCGCGATCGTCAATATTTTCATTATCTCCGGTGTTCAAATTTTGTCTTTGTGCAAGAGCTTCAATAAGACGGTCGATATTTGAGCGTGGTTCAGGATCTGGTATTCCTTCGATAACTTCTTGTAATCCTTTTTAAATATAATTCTTGTTTTATTAATCCAGAAACATAAACTTCAGCCTAGAATAGTAACCTACCTCCAACACCTACTGCAATATTGGGAACCAATTGTTCTCCCCGACAATTTTCTCTACCAGGGACTAATCGTTGAAGCGATGGTGGATACGGGTTTCCATCGACATCAACCAAAAATGGCGGAGGCATCAAGTGTGGTGCAGTTTGTGTTTGTTCATCTAATACATAATTATTGCTATCTCGAATGAGTGGTCGATAGTCTGTATGAAAGAACAATTCCTTGGGAATCTGCAAAAAAAAAAAAAAAAAAAAAAACTTTAACAAGTGCAGAGAATGATATAGTACCGAATAATTCTAAGATAAAATGTTGAGCAATTATAACAATATGTTGTCATAAATTATGTAATATAATGATCTAAAACTAAAAAATTTTAAAAATCGAAAACCGTACACGTAAAACTGACATATTCGGAAATTAATTTCTATACTAAATAAAAATTATATAAATGATTTCAAAATACCGAAGTCACCTGTAAATAATATTAAAGAATATTGTTAGGATATTCCACTCACAATTTTGAGTTTTTCAACTCCAGATCCAAATCCATACATCAATAAATGGCCATGAGAATCTGTAGCTGCAAGCATTGTACCGTCTGGTGACCACTTCGCATCAAATACAGCTCCGTTACCCTGTCCTTCAATGAAATTTTGAAAACATGCTATTGGTTCAGAATTAAGCACATCCCAAACAATTAACTGTCCGTCGTGTCCAGCACTTAATATTACTCGAGGATCAATAGGATGAGCTTCTAAAACAAAGACTTCATCTTTGTGACCTCTTAAAATCTTCATTAATTCTCCACTTTTAGCATTCCACACCTTTAACGAACTATCATTTACTGCTGTGATTACCCACTCATCGCTTACGTCCCAGCTTACCATTGTTACTTTTGCTTTTTTTACTGTATCTTCATCAACCTTAACATCACTGCAACATTAATAAAATTATTGTTGCATTCCAATCAAACCAATTAGTAATATTATTTAATAAGTATAGTATCATATATGCACATACTCAGATAATTTCGTGTTCATTGAAAGACGTTTGTGCACCCACTGTTGTTGTTCGAAATGCCAAACATTTGCTGTTCCATCTTTTGATCCAGAAATAAACTTTAATCCCATATGAGCCCATTGTATACTATCAACAGTATCTGTATGGGCTTCAACTTCAAGAACACGGCGAGGACCTTCTTCTTCTAACATGGCATACACACGCACATGGTGATCTGCAGAACCAGCTGCCATAAAGGTACCGCCTGGGCTAAATGATGCACAGATCATTTGTGCTTGTCCAGGTCTCATTTTTTCATGATATTGTATAGGCTTTGGTCTGAAAATTTATTCAAAATTTTAATTAATAATTTTAAAAATCGTGTACTAAAATATATAAAGAGATCATTTATATTATTGAAGCTATAACCGTTCTCTTGAATTTTATTTACAAACGATAATTGTGTAACAAGTTTAAAACATTAAAAATTTGAAATAACTTTATACCGAATAAACCTAATATGTGATTAGACTATTATTTACTGAAAATGTAAAAAAATAAAATTTTTTAAGTGTAATCTTCAACTGAAAACTACACATCCAGTGAAATTCTCATAATTTCGCACATTCACCTTTTATAATAGAATTTAAAAAAAAAAAAATTATACGTCAATATAGAATTGCTAGCCATACTACAAAATAAGATGAGTATTTTGTTAAACTTCTTCTTAAATTTTACGCGTTGTAAATAACGATTGTTGAGTATTATAAAATTTCGAAGGGGGGCGTCCACAAATTACGTGAGGCATTTTTGAGAATTTTTCGACCCCCCCCCTCCCCCCTCGGTGAGATTTCGTAAGATTTTCCTCAACTCCCTTCCCCCTTCCCTAATCTCACGCGAGATTCTTCAAAATTTATGTTTTGGTTATAAACGTGTTGGATTATTGAGAAAAAAAAGCGCCATTCGGCTACACCCGATATGGATAGGTAGATTTCTTGTTTGAATATTGAAAAAAACACGTTATTAAAAGGCAGTACTGTCCTGAAATTTATTTTTTATTACATTTTTGCAAATAACGATGTGAGACCGACTACAACAAATAGATATTCAAAGACATCTACCTAAAAAATAGGATTTGTTACAGATAAAAGTCATTTGATGATAAAAGCTAAAAATTAATTTATTATTGATTTTTTTTTAATTTTCCCAACTACGAAATAAATTTAAAAAAGTATCAAAAGTCGACGAATAATAACTTAAATTTAAGATAATCACGTGAACTTTAAAAAAAATTTACATGTTGTTAGTTCCAGTGATCTGGCAACGTTGCTCTTGAAAACCGTGAAAGATTTGAATTTCCCACTTTTTATTCTACACTATTTCAAGGAGCATTGCGCACAGCGTTACCAAATCACTATAAGTTGTTAAGTGAGCAGGTTAGAAATGGATCAAAAATTATTTTTTTTAATTCTTATATCTCGATAACAAAACGGTGAAGTGCAACTTTTATTTTTTTAACTTATTCTAAAAACATTTTTCAAAACTCTCCTACTTTTTTTTCCAATTCTGTCGAGAGAGTTTTTTAATATAATACAAAAAAGTTTGGAAAATCCAAAAGTGCACGCCTCATAATCTCATTTTTCATAATAAAATAGATTAAAATAAAATATCAAAAGCAAAATAGTAAAAAACAGAAAACTCTGCTATGGTTTAGTGGCGCCATAACTCTAAGGTGAGGAAAAAAATACTATAATAAAATGTATAGATAGATATACAAAAAAATCCACAGTCATATATTAGTTTTTTATAAATAATAATTTAACAACAGAGAATTAAACGCTCATATTAATTAAGAAAGTCCGTCGTGTGTTACTTCAGATAATAAAAAAAAAGTTATTCCGGTACGATCATTTTTTCGACCAATTTCCCTGCCACATACACCTATTCATACACGGACATCCAGAAAAGATTATGTTTAATATTATTATTTACTATGTTAAACAAAAAAATTGTTATTGAAATATATTTTGTGTCCCTGACAAATTATTTGACTTGATATAAGTGTACTCATATTAATCTGTAAGTGCGATATAAATAACAAAAAATCAATTTCAGTTTCGAAAAAACTGCTTTCTTTGAAATGTCGAGAGTAGAGCACAACCTCAACGCTTCGCTTATGAGGCGTGCAATAGTGGTAGAGACCGGATATTTCATATACTTTAAATGGAACATGACCGTCGAAATCGCGAACTTTATCTTTAAATATCTCGCGATCTAAACGGTCAAAAATTATAAAATTTTAGGAATTCATAAATAAAGTTATTCTAAACCCGTGAAAAAAATTTCAGCCGAATCTGTCGAAAAGTGGTTTCAGGCTGGAACTACCTTAAACAATCGAGCGCTACTTTGCAGCTCTGCGGGGTTCAGACGAATACGACAAACACTATTGTGTCAAATTTGGCCATATTTTATTATAGAAATACTTTTTCACGCAATTTCACGCCTCATAGTGCGAAGCGCGTGAGGTTGTGCTTTATACTCGACTCGTCAAGGTCAAGCAATTTTATGATCTTTAAATGCCTCTATCACAACCATATTACACTTATACAATGATATAAGTAGATGAGAACCGAAAAAACACTTAAATTAAACCATCTTTTACTTTCTAAAATCATTTCATGCTGCTATTTTGAAAAAAAAAAAAACGTTTTGAAAAAAATTTTACGTGGACGTCTGGATGTCACCCCATTTTGAATGTACCAACGATTACTACCGAACTAATTGATATTTCAAGACCGGACTTTTTTTATTAGTTTAAGGATTCGATTAACTGGATCCGTATTTCATATCAGTAGCCTAGTTTACGTATTTTTTTTTTTTTAATTGAAATTTTATTAAAATTCACTACGATACAACCGTACAAAGCCAAACGAACTTTTTTTATTTGTCACGTAAAAACTATGGCGCCACTTGATCAAGCTAGATTTTTTTAGACTGCGTGGGCATATGACAAGAAAAAAGGGCGCCGATATTTATAAAAAAAAATAAAAAATACTCTGTAAGAAATTACTTAATTATAATTTTTTTTTTTAAATCAATTACACAATTAATTTTTTTCTTAAAAAATGAATGAGCGTTATGAGGCGTGCACTTTTGGATTTTCCAAACTTTTTTACACTGTTTTCTGCTAGAGAAAAAATTACGTGATATTTTTTAAGACCTCCCCCCCTCCCCCCTAAGTGAGATTTGGTAAGATTTAGCTTGATCCACTTCCCCCCTAAAACATCTCATGTAATTAATGGACGCCCCCAAGGGCCTTAATTTAAAAATTTATCAAGTGTCTATTTTCATTTTTTAACTTATTCAAAGTAATTCTCCAAAAAAAGTATAAGTGTATTCATTTTATTCAAGATCCAACAATAATTTTAGGCATGATGTGTGATTTGATATAGTATAAGAATCTTTGCAGTTACATAAAATTTGTCTAACATCACTAGAAATTATTGAAATTATCTTAAAGTTACAGTTCTCTAGATCAAAATAAAGACAATCTCATCGAATATAACGTACACTTCTATTGTGTTATGGTTTAATCATTTGACAGCTATTGTGACATCGTAGACTGTTATTTGTGACAATAATATCCAATCATTTTGAAGATTTATGAAACCAAATATTTTAAGAAAAGCGATGCAATTTTTTTTTGTACCTATATTTGTAGCAATATTACTTTTGATAATAATTTTTAAGTTCTGTTATTAAGTCAAGTACAAATATTGCTTTCTCAAATTTTATATATATATTAGAAGAGAATAGGCTATCCATCTATACAAATTTTCTGACGAGTCTACGACACGTGAATATGAATTTTATATTCGCGCAGCGTGGATTTATCAGATTATTTTCATGTTTTGAAATCAAAGTTAACTTACTGAAAAACTGCTCTTTCATTGGACTTTTGAGTGTACGACCAAAATGCCACTGATCCATCCGTACTTGTTGATACCAGGTAATTAACACCATAGCAGGTGATAGGACAGAAATTAACAGAGGTAACCATCCCCGAGTGTCCACATAATACTGCTATCTGGAGAAAAAAAAACATCGGTTTTCTAACTTCTCATAGTACTTTATGAATGAAGACATATGGAGGTACGGCTAAGTTTCAAGACTGAAAACAATATGCTTGCTGAGAATAGCGCCTGTATCTCGCGGATGAAGCGTTTCAAAGATTCCCCGGCACGCAAGAAAGAAATTCCTCTCAGATATTAAAGAAGAGTAGGAAGATAAATGACTATATTAGCCAGTCTCTGTTTGAACATAGCCAATTCAATGTCTACACTGATAGAAAATTTATGTTGACTCAAGAGATATTTTCTTGATCTAAGAATTTATTTTGGAAGACAAATGATTATTTTGCTTTAAGAATTTCTTGTCTTAATTTAGATTTTCTTGGTTTAAGAGCTATATTATCTTCAATGGATACATTTAAGTTTTTCAATCAAAATAACATTATCATTTAAAAAACTTAAAATAATTCATCAAAGTATATTTCAAAAACTAAATAGTCTTTAATTGTTATACCAAAAAAAAATTATTTCTTGGAAATAAGTAAATTAATGACTCAAAAAAAAGCTATTCTTAACACAAGTCGGTAACATCTTGAATCAATGTTATCGCCTATCTTGAACCAAGAGACAAAAATTCTTGAAAGAAATATATCTATATCTAGTTTCAAGAATTCAAGTTTTGAAGAAAAAAAATTTCTTGAATCAAGATTGTTTTTCTATCAGTGTACGCAGAAAATAAAAATTGTTAACTCTAGAATCAATATTCTTAGCTCAAGAAAATAATAAAAAAGACTAAAACTTTCTTGAAAAAAATTAACTTTTCTTGAGTAAAGAAAATTTGTTCTTGCTCCAAAATAAATTTGTACTTTTCAACATTTTCTTGGCGCAAGAAATTCTTTCTTTCTGCATACTTTTATAGACTAATTTATTCAACAAAAATCATTATCTAAAAATTTTTAGATGAGGATTTTTTCTGAATACTAAGTCATTTAGAACGTATGATTTTCAAAATCAAATCACTTTAAAGGTTATAAAACAGAAGAAGATTTTCATTATTGAGCTTAAAACGCTTAAACATGGATGATATTTTTATTATTGAGAGGTATTCTGGTCTACAGATATTATTTTAAGGTTCGAAGAGCTTAACCCTTCAGTACCCTCGCTATAAGAATTTTTCTCACGCAACAACATTCAACTTATAGGATGTCGCTGCAGTGCAAGTGAGACACTAAAAAGAACGTGGGTACTGAAGGGTTAATAACAATTGGATAAGTACATTTTCAAACTCTACGAGCCCGAAAATAATGGGAAGTTTTTAGATGGCCTGTAGGATCACCTTTTTTTTTATTTTACAGATATTAATATAAATGAATTTCTGACCGTCTTCACTTCACTCAAATTTTAGTATCAAAAAATTTGGAAATTCTGTTATTGATTTTTCATCTTAATATTTTACAAGAATAATTCATTTTAAATGTTTCAAGAGGCGCGCGGTAGCCATATCGGATCCGACCCTTGCTTACCAAAGCATTGGACCGGGTTCGAGTCCGGCGCACACCAATGAATATTTTCAATATTTAAGTGTATTATTCTGCTCAGCCCAAAAAATAAAACGAGTTCCAATCTCAAAAGTTTACCCCCTACCGTAATCGCTCATGACCTTAGTAGTTTATGCGACTTTAAACAAATTTAAAAAAAAAAAAAAAAAAATGTTTCATAAAGAATTATCATATATCAATAGTAGTATTTTTGCAAAATACATTTAATATTTGATAAATTGAGTGTTTTTTAAATACAATCCATAAAAAAAAATACTTACTGGTGACATTGTTTGGAAGCACCAAATTCGTAAGATCCGATCCAAACTTCCCGCCGCCAAAAGCGTATTATTAAAATTTACTGCTATGTCCATTATTTCTGATGAAGCCCCTCGAAAAGTGGCAAACAATCGACCATCAATTGCACTCCATACTTTAACAAGTAAGTCATCAGCTCCTGTAATGATGTATTTTCCTGTTCGGTCATATAAAACACAGTAAACTGCTGACAAATGACCTAACGTATGACGATATAATTGTAGTTTGGAATAAAATTTAGGTGGGATTGCCTCTCTTCGATTTAAAGGTCCAGAATTTTCACGGCCTTGAATAATCCGAACTGTTTAACCAAAAAAAGTATAAGATAATTATACTATTACACGTGTATTGTAAGTTTTTAAATCAATACATTCGATAAAAACTCACCAATATTATCACATATTAAATTTCCATTTTGACCGAAGAACGGCCTTCTTCCTCGTCTTCCTGAGTATGTTACAATACTAAGACGGTGTTTTAAAATATCTATAAATAAAAAGTTAATTAATAATTTGAAAATAATTTTAAATTGTTTTCAGAATAGTGAAAACTAAGTATTTCTAAATAAAACCATTTTTTTAGATCCTAAACATTAGATTTCGAGGGAACTCACTAATATCATCTGTGATTGAAGTTCGATCAATTGCATTCGTAAAATAATAAATTATTAGTAATAAAAATATTAATGCCATATAAATTATTGATATCTATTATTTATAATCCATAATCTGAATATTTTTAAAATAGAGTGAAAAATTATAATTCTGATTATATTTGATATAAGCATCAAAAAACAAGTATATTTGAAAAAAGAAATAAAAAAATTTCTCAATCTACATATATCATAAAGTTTCGAAAATTCAAGAAATTATAGACCTAGGTTTGATTTATGTAAATCAAAAAGTTTCAGGGTCACCCTGCTGTTTCAACCGTTTTTTGTAATTTTTTTTATTTTTTCATATCAAAACGGCAAAAAAACTCATTTCATAGAACCATTAACCTGATCAAAATAATAGATGAGACATCCCATGTCAGATCAATCAATAGTTGGAATCGACCTCTTGCAATTTGGACGAAATTTGGTCAAAAATTTTCTTTTATCATAAAACAAAGATTTGCAAAAAAAAAAGAATTTTTTTCGAAAGTCGTTCAAAATTTTACTATTTTTTAACTTTATTTTTTTAATATTTCAAAAATTATTATACATACAGGAATGATCGTTTTTTTATTTTAAGAAGGACACGAAGCTATAGAAAAAAAAAAAAAAAAGGCCATTCGGCAGTCGAAATGTAAGTAGATTTTTCAAATAAAGAAAATTGATTTTTAATAAAAAAATATAATAACACTAATAATGTATAACTTGATTCATGAATTAAAAACAAAAGATTTTTTTTTTTTCGTTCAACATAATTAATTTTTGAATTTTAGCAAAAGAAATGAATTTTTTTGTTTTTTGAAATTTCCTTTGAAACGGAGAGGTGAAAAAAATCTATGTAATAAGCGTAGCCCTAGTTATTAATATTGCGAAAACTTTTTTTGATCCTTAAAGTTTTGTAACTCTCTAATGGCATATCAACGCATTGAGACCAAAGCATATTTCTGTATAAGTTGAACTTAGACTTCAAATCACTCTTGAAATATTCAATTTATCAAATAATCGTAAGTAATTTTATTGGTAGAACGTTCAATTCCCTACAAAATGTAATCTAATCTCACAGCAATGATGAGCCATTAGAATTGCAAAACTTCAAAGTTCAAAGTGGAAAAATACCAAAATTTTGAATTTTTAATAACTTTTGAAAAAAAATTTTAATTTTTTTTTCTTTCGCAAATCTTTATTTTATGATTACAGAAAAGTTTTGACCAAATTTCGTTAAAATTGAAAGGAGTCGATGCGTACTGTTAGTCGATTCGATATGGAATGACCTAGATTTTTATATCATTCAACGTTTATAGTGTGAATATGGGGAATTAGAGTAATTTAGAGACGAGGCTAAAAAAGTATCAGATCTTGAATTTCACAATATTCCTTAACAATAATAACCATAGCAACGGTATGGTTACCATGGTAACGACTACTACAGCAATGATCACCATGAATTTTCTAATTAATTACTCTCCATCATCATTAATTTGTTTCTTTCTACCTATTATTTAATTATTTAATACTTAATACATAATGAAAGGAATTTTGTGTCGACCGGATGCCACGACATCTCTCGTTTCTTTTTTTATTCAATTTGTGATCAGTTGTGTTTAGTTTAATCGAGATCATAGCAACATTATTAGAAACAGAAAAGGCGCGCGAAGCACGCATAATGGATCCAGTATGAGAAAAAACTTACCTAATATATTATTATTATTTCATAACTAAATGTGATTTCCCTGATTCAGAAAAATGATTTGAAATGATTATCATCATGTTAATTGAATATCTATATAACATTCAAATCAGATGCTTTTAAATCATTTAAAATTAGATTTCTTAATCAGGGTTACATATATGTGTATTTAGCTGACTTACCTTCTTTGGTTCGCAAGAGTGATTGTTTACCAGCTCCGAGTAAAGAAGGAGTAGTTGAAACACAAGAAGGTACATCTTTTTCAAGAGTAGAGTGTATTCGTTCACATATTTGCAACAAATAATTTGAATTGATGTATGGATACTTTTTTTTCTGTCAAAAATTAATAATAAAAAATGTTTTAATCCAGTATTCACATCGATAAAATGTAAAGCTACACTGTTAAAAATTTTTGTAAAATTTGTATAAACTAGGGGTGTGCGAATATTCGAGTTTACAAATTATTCGCCTCGAATTCGAATCGAATATTCGAATAGTTCGAATAATTCAAACAGTCGTTTTCTGTTGATAAATTAACTAATTTTTTTGTAAAAATTAATTCATTTTATTTTATATGACTAAATAAAGTCTTCATAATTTCATAATTATTTGATAGTAAAGTTTGCTTATTATTTGTAATAAATATTTCTTGGTGTATTCGGACCCCCCGCCTCGGGGCACCTCGCCATTTTGACATTTTTCCGGGAAAATTCGGTTTTTTTTTTTATGAGATCTACGACACGATGGATTAGAAATTGAAGAAGTGTAAATATCGACTAAATTTGGAAATTCTATAGCTTTATCTCTAGCTAGGATTATTTAAATTAATTTATTTTTCTCTAAACTTAAATAAATTAAATCTATATCTAAATTATATTATATTATAGATTATAGCTATATTTATATGGCCCACACGATATTTTTATATATTTTATATATTCCACAAATATGAGATATATGATATATATATATAAAATATATGAAAAAAATCGTGTGCATACTCAAATGAAAGGTCTCGATGACCGTAATATTAGGTTAAGCGTATATCTTGAAAAATGTCAATACCTAAGAAATTACGTTTGATTTTGTCTACTGATGATATTTTTAACGATATTACCTCATTCTAGAGAACACTTATCAAGACCTTTCATTTGAATACCCACTCGAATTTTTCATATATTTTATACATATGATACATCTCATATTTGTAAAATATATCAAATATATAAAAAATTCGTGTGCGTACTCAAATAAAAGGTCTCGATGAGCATAACATCAAGACGAGCTTATATCTCAAAAAATGTCAATAACTAAGAAATAGCGTTGTATTTTGTCTACGGATGATATTTTTAACGATATTACCTTATTCTAGAGTACACTTATAAGACCTTTCCTTTGAATACCCACACGAATTTTTCATATATTTTATATATTTCACAAATATGAGAAATATCATGATATAAAATATATGAAAAAAATCGTGCGCATAGTCAAATGAAAGGTCTCGGTTAGCTTAACTTTAATAAGATGAGCTCACACTTAAAAAATGTCAATAATTAATAAATGACGTTGTATTTTGTCCACTGATGATACTTTTAATTATGTATGCTCATCTTGATGTTATACTTATCGAAACTCTTCATTTGAAAACCCAAACGAATCTTTTATATATTTTACAAATATGAGAATTATCATACATATAAAATCTTTTATTAACAAACTTATGCGACGTTTTCATTGTTGTCGCTTTTCGTTGTTACATTTACACTCTTTCAATGTCTAATCCATCGTTCCGTAGATCTCATTTAAAAAAAAATCGAATTTTGCCGGAGAAATGTCAAAATGGCGAGGTGCCCCGAGGCGGGGGGTCCAAATACACCAAGAAACATTTATTAATAGATATATTAAGCAGACTTGATCAAATAATTATGAAGACTTCATTTAGTCATATAAAATAAAATGAATTAATTTTTACAAAAAAATTAGTTAATTTATCAACAGAAAACGACTGTTTGAATTATTCGAATTATTCGAACTATTCGAATATTCGATTCGAATTTCGATTCAATTCTAACACTATTCCCACACCCCTAGTATAAACCTAACACGCATTGTAATATTGCAGAACCGTTCGTCAATTTTTAAGAAAAAGCTTTTTAATTTTGCAAACATTATTTGTGATCTGATTCGGCATAATTGTATGTAAAATCACAAAAAAATATTGTAATTTATATTACAATAATCTCATAAAAAATTTAAAAAGCTTTTTTTTATTTTTACAATTTTCATTGTAAAATGACACAGTGCAATGTAATGTTACCAGAAAATTTTATTTATATTACACGAATTGTAATTCTACTTCACTGTTTTCCAATTTGAAAAACAATAATTTTCAGTTTTACAAAAATGAGACTGACGTATAAAAAAACAAAAATGTCCTTCATATTTATTTTTACTAATTTTTAGTCTATGGTTGTTTATTTGTAATAATAAATTCGAGGCATTATTTATCTTTTATAAATTTTAATATTATGCTCAAACGTTCATTTCGAAATCAATATATTTGAATGAGTATATGTTAGACTTTAATTTTTATAATATTCAATGAATTATAAATAATGTAAAAACTAGTTATTTTCCATCAATAAACAGCATCAAATAACACAAATAATGTAAATAATAAATAATAAGCCGTAATGCTCAATCACCACATTGGATTAGCTTATAAGAATAATAAGATGTTTTATTTAGGGGTTATATACAGGGGTTTTATATTAATGGGTTATATACAGAATTAATGGGCTTTTAATTCAAACACAAGGTTGCATATAGGTTCAAACACAAGGTTGTATATATAATTTTTAAAAATAAAAAAAATATATTTTTATACATGAATATGTACATAATTAAATAAAAATAAAAATAAAATCTTTTATTATTATACAATACACAAGCCTCCATGATTTATTCCTTACAAGAATTTTTTTTATCATTTTCAGCTCCGTAATATTCTTCGTAAGTAAAATTTCGGAAAATCAGTTCTCGGCTGACCTGTTGTTGAGAAAAGGCTTTTGTCTTTAAATTTTATAGCTTCAGAAATATCATAAATAAATATATAATAGATAAATTAAAAAACCTTAAAATTTAGAATTTACGATTTTTATAAGCCGCTGAGTTTACAAACGGCTATTTTAATTGTTAACAAAATTTAGCAATCACTTATTTCATGAATCGCAAAGTTTACTATTGGCTGAATTCGCGTGGCTAAGTTTTGAATTGGCAAAATTCACGATGCACTAATTTTAACAAATGTCAACATTACGTAAATATTTTATTTTAAAATTATTTTTATTCTAATGTCAAGATATGCATTTGTTTGTTTTTTTTTATTTCAGTTTTTTTTAACGACTTTTTTTTTACTTAGCCGTATTTAAAAATATATTATTCTATTAATGTCAATTTTTAAAATTCGCTCGCTTTACTATCGAGTTTATTAACGTTTTTCTTTTTTTTTTGATTGGTTGAATTTTATTTTATGACATTTTAAGGTTGTAACAAGTTTACATTTTGCATCTGTTACGTTCTCAATTTTTAGTATTTATTTTATTACGCCTTTAAATTGGTAGGGACGATTTTTAAATTGAAAGAAAAAAATTTAATTAAGAACTGTCGAATAAATTCAGGTTTGGCATCATTAGGTGATCTATTGACCCCCGGTGTGCCGTCACAGATGAGCTTACTTTACCTAACTAATATTTTAGGGACTCACCATTATTGGCCCCATGAGTCAGCCCAAATAATACCCCGTTTCTCTAACGACTTAGCCTCGAAAGGCGGGTATGTGTCGTGGCCGGTCTTCTGGAAATACTCCTCGGAGTAGTATCCGTATCGAGGGTCGACCACCAGGAGGAGTCATCCCGGTCGACGACCCTCGATACGGATACTACTCCGAGGAGTATTTCCAGAAGACCGGCCACGACACGTCCCCGCATTTCGAGGCTAAGTCGTTAGAGAAACGGGGTATTATTTGGGCTGACTTAATGGGGCCAATAATGGTGAGTCCCTAAAATATTAGTTAGGTAAAGTAAGCTCATCTGTGACGGCACACCGGGGGTCAATAGATCACCCAATGATGCCAAACCTGAATTTATTCGACAGTTCTTAATTAAATTTTTTTCTTTCAATTTAAAAATCGTCCCTACCAATTTAAAGGCGTAATAAAATAAATACTAAAAATTGAGAACGTAACAGTGGTGCTGAGACCAGGATGCTCTTGATACTCTTTTAAACTAATTGTGAAAATAAATGGATAATGACTTAAAGTGTTGCTACGGACCATAAATTTAAGAAGAAAATTAATTTTGAACTGTGCCGCGTGGAAATTTCTGCTATTAAAATATGTGAACTAGTTATCTCGCTACCTGACTGAAGCAGTGTAATGTTCAGTGTGAGTGCATCGATAAAATTGGAACTATTAATCCACTGGACCAATTAAAAGTAAGAATATTCGAATTTTATCAATATCCTAATGTTACGCGTGGCATTTTCCACGGACGGATTGAAAAATGTGATGACTTCATCTTTAATAATTTATTTCGACAATGAAATTCATAATTTTATTAAATGTATTACTACAGACTAAATTATTTTATCGCGTGTGAACATTACGATCAAAAATAATTTATTTTACAAAACAATGAAACGTATATGATTTTTATGAACTGAAAGTGTTGCTACGGACAATGATTTGGCGAAAATTTACAATGTTAATTACTACGCCTAAATTTTATAATTGAATTTATAAGCGCTAATGCTTTACGAATAGCTGTAAAAGTATTAGTTTAGCGAATAATTCTTCATTTTTTAAGGAATTATAATAAATTATGTGTATGAAATTAAAAATTTCATACGGAATAACTTTCAATTACTTTAATTAATAATTTTGCGATTGATTCGTGCCGCATAGATACCGCTGTATCAAATAATTGAATAATTTCTAACTATTATGCAGAAATTTATGTAATTCTACTGTCAAAACTCGAATGCGTAAATTCTACGATCATTTACAGGCGTAAAGATTTAATTTTTAATAATTGATTATTATTATTATGACAGTTGATAGTTTAGAAATTAATTAATTTATTATATTATCATTCAAACGGGAACGTATTAGTTTTCTATGCAAAATTTAATGAAAAATTTATGCTTCAATTTAATTATATATCTTTATAAGGTTCTAATTTACTTTAAAATTACTGTAATTCATTAATTATGAACCATCAAAATTAATCATGATAATGATTATCATACTATACAAGCATTGTGCGTTTCAAAATTTTTGTAATACTTATCTCACATTAATTTTAGCTCGAATTCAACCGTCTGGAATTTATTGACAATAGATTTCGTATTAAATTTTTCTCGATACAATAAATTATCAGAGATGATTTGAATGAAGTTGAAATATTTCGATCTAAAATTTGGCGACCGTATATATATATATATATATATAAAAATATATTAGAATGCTCTATTCTATACTTTATTAAGTTAATAATTGTAAATTGACAATTTTACTATCCCGAATGCTAGAGAAAATTCCGGGAAGCATAAGGTTTTATCCTGGTTTAATCTGGTTGTCTTATAATATTATTCAATTTTTGCAACTTAATTTTGTTCGCAATTAATTCTCTTAGGTGAGTAACTATTTAAGTTATTCGTCCTGAAGAATTTATATATTAAATCTTTGAGGCAGACTTTTGCCATTTTTCAAGAAGGTTGAGACATTGACCTCAAATTTTTTGGCTACAACATCGAGTACGGTAGGACCGGGCCACCATCTGCATAGATCCACAATCGCATAGAGGACAGCAGTATGGGAAAATTATGAGATATTTTCATGGTTGAAATGGAAAGTCGTAATGCATCCATTTCATCGGCTACTCGTATATCTCAGATTGTTGTATGTCTCTTATAATTTGAGGAAGATTCCAACTTTTGAGAAAAATGGTTAGAAGATTAACTTCAGTAACGAGCTGCAGTGTCAGTATTTATGGTAGGACTGGACCTCTACCTGCATAGATCCTCTCTTCTGAGGACAACGGGAAGGAAAAAAAATTAATCACCTCCTTGGGTGATAATTTTAGGTTTGAGATGGAAAGCCTGATAAATGCATCCATTTCTTCAGCTACCCAAATCGGGTTTTCATAATCTGCATGCTTATTTTTATTATTTTTTTTTTTTGTGGTAACGATATGTCGTTTGCCTACATAATAATATCAGATTTAGCCAGTAAAACATTATTATTCTGAATCATTTGAATTTTAAATAATCACAATTCTATGAGTTGCATAAATGAAAAAGGGTGCCAAACAATTGAATTTATGAAAAGAAATATATCCTATTGAATTGCAATCGAAGGTCTGTACTTGGACATCGATATTGTACTTAAATTTGTTCGAAAAATTTAATTGTTGTGGAACTAATATAAATTTTAACCTTAAAAATTACCGTTTAAATGAGTCGCTCATTTGATTTGTGCTATGCATGTTATTTACTGAGAGGCCTGATAAAACCTCTAATTTTGTAAATAATTTTAAGAAGCTTTGTAAGCGCCCTATCTCAGGTTTAGGTTACCTAAAAATTGTAATTATATGAATAGTATCAAAATTTGTTATCTCTTTTAGTTTATATCGAGCCATGAGTTGTTTTTGGAGTTGCACCGCTTTGCGTAGCGCTGCAACTCACTTAGGTGAGGAGGTGTAACGTTCTAGCGAATTTCGAAATTTATTTGACGGTTCTTAGAAATTATTTTTATTAAATAAAACCTCGATCATTCCGTTGCAAGAATTATTTAACGGAGTGACGAGGAGATAAAGAAATTCTGCGAACGCCATCGCGACTCGAATTCAAAACTCATGACGCTGCATGAGATTCGGGCCTCGATGGTGTTCACTAGGGTAACCTGAGATGCGGCGTTGCGACATTTAATTATTAAAATCTATTGTACTGGATGCAAATCCAGAGCAGTCTGCCCTGAGCAATCAGGCGACAATCATCTTGGGGCTCCGGACGTATGTCCGGTGCCATCTGGCCCAAATTATATAATTAATTAAACAATTTACTTTAATTTTATATAATCGTGTGTATTATTTTAAATATAATACCCTTAATAATTATTCTAAAAATTTATAGAGTATCTAAGAGCAGGGTGCGACTGGAGTCTATAGATCTCCTATAGACACCTGCCTGGTAAATTATAAAAATATGAGCTGAAAAATCCAGAACGTAACACATCATTTTCATTAATCATTATTTAGTATTTTCTTTTTTAATGATCAACTCATTTTATAAACGGAGTCATTTTCAGTTTTAAAAGTTTTTAGTTTACAAACGTTCAAGTTTACAAACGGCTATTTTCTAGTAAATTTAAAAACATACTTTAATTAATGTCCACGATTGTATAATAACATATAAGTATATATAATTATATATAAATTTTTTTACCCGGGTTTATTATTTTTCACCGAGCCTAAAAATTATTTAATATTTTAATGGGCCTTGTTCAAGTTTACTAAGTTCTTCGCTGGACTGAGCTTAGATTAGTATACTTTGCGTTGTTTTTTTTTATAGATATTCTTTAGAGAGAATGTAGTCACTTTTAGTTTTTAGTACATGACCTGCTAAGATCTCCCAAGAGCTTAGTAAACTTGTACGAGCCCAATGTAAACAATTATATTACATATTATATTACATATTACATATTATTAAGTCTCTATATTTTTCTATTGAACAAATGACACGAGGGGTTTATAGTAACTGAAATAGGAAACAAATGCTCTAGTTTTAATTTGATTTATATATCTTTGGGGTAATAATTTACAAGTACACGGAAAAAAGAAAACTCGAAAAATTACAATATATAATGTAATGTAGCGCTCCTTTATGAAAACTGGAAAAATTACAGTTTCAGATTATAATTATTACAGATTTTATAAGAATTACATTGTAGAGTGTAATATTTACATTGAAAGCTCTGAAAATTAACATTCAAAGTTTAAATTCAGAAAAATGTTATTTCGAACTGTAATTTTTCTATTTTTTAATACGGCGAGACACTTATTAGTAATAAATTAAATTAAGTTTTAATTAAATTAAATAAGTTATTACTATTTATAATGTAATTTTTCGAGTTTCTTTTTTCCGTGTAGGGTCAACTCCATTTTGGGGTTATATATATATATATTGATAAGACGATAAGTGGTGTCAACAACTTGAAATAAAGTAAAAGAAGGACAAATAACGAATTATATCATGTGTTAAGGATGACTTTAAGATAATGTCCAAAAAATAAAAAAAAAAAAACTTGAGAGGTGTCAAGGGACACCCGGATGGAACGAAGTTCCTTTCGATTAATTAGTGAAGAAATTGTAATAAAATTTTATTTTATTTAGAAAGAAGAAACGAAAATAACCCTGATAGCTATCCAATCGTAAAAGTTAACGTTAAAATGCAATCCAACTTATGCACAATCTAGTGCCGGAAATTCACTTTAACTTTTCTCAATATTTTGTAGTACAAGTCTTAATATGAACTTTTAGTGAAGTTGAACAAAACACTTATTGATATGGCAGATTATCAGAATTTGTTTCTTTTTTACATCGGTAGGTAATTTATCGGTAAAAAAACGAAGCACAGTAAAAATTTTTTACTACCCCGCACGGAAAAAGTATATATTCTGGAATATATTCTGAAATATATTCCAGAATATATCCGAGAATATATTCCGAATATAACCCGTTTTGCCCAAGGAATATATTCCGGAATATATGGGCATGCACTCACTTTTACTCCGTTTTACTCCAAATTTTTCTCTGGTCTATAGTCTGGTCTGTCGTCAGATCTATGGTCTGATCCATCGTATATATACTGAATATATTATATACTTTTGAAATATATTCCTTGGGCAAAACGGGCTATATCCGGAATATATTTAGAATATATTCTCGGATATATTCTAGTATATATTTCAGAATATATTCCAGAATATATACTAAAATTAAAATATATACTTTTTCCGTGGGGGACGTACATAACAAAAAAAACAATATTTTATAGTTCGACCGGGGAGTCGAACCCGGGTAGATTGGTTACGAGGCAAGCTCTCTAATTTTATTCTTTTGAAAACATCCAAAAATTTTATTCTTTTGAAAACATCCCTGAACTATAGCGAACATAACAAAAAGAAAATTTTTGAAATCGGTCCACCCGTTTTTGAGCTTTAGCGAGACTAACGCACAGCAATTTATTTTTATATTTTTTTATTATTTGATGATGATTAATGATAATGATTTTTTTAGCTGAACTGTCGATTTTTCGAAAAAAAATTTTTTATTGAATCATCTCTGAACTGTAGCGAACAAAACAAAAAAACAATTTTGAAAATCGGTCCAGCCGTTTTTAAGTTTTAGTGAGATGAACACACAGCAATTCATTTGTTTTTGTTTTTTTAGCTGAACTTTCGGGTTTTTCAAAAATTTTTATTTTTCTAAACCATCTCTGAACTATAGCGAACAAAAGGAAAAAAAAATTTTGAAAATCGGTCCAGCCGTTTTCGAGTTTTAGCGAGACTAACGCACAGCAATTTATTTTTATATATATAATATATAGATAAAATGTAAAATTGTATTTAGCTTACTATAGCAAAAAGTGTCGTGACAACTTTTCGTATGAATTTTTTCCGTCTAGCCCCCTTTCGCAACGCGCGATAAGGAACTTCGTTCCAAAAGTTGAAATTAGTTTATTATTTAATATTTTCCACGTCATGCATTTAATTTTTTAATGATGTTCAGTGAACAGGCCCAGCCGCGATGAAGTCGCCCCTGGGGGACTCCCAATTTCACGAGCCGCACCTGTCAACCGTTAGTTACCGCAAAAACTAACCGCCTGCACAAAGCTTAGCTTGACTGATCACGCCATGTCTCGGCGGTGTGATTGGTTGATCGCTCCGCTGACATGCGCAATCAGCCTTCTTTCCCAAGTCGACAAGGAAGAAGACGCATTATTATTATTATCTTTCACATCCACGCTTTCGTTGCAACAAGTCGCCATTAGTATTTCTTTACTTTCGCTTTTTGTTAATAAACCGCATTTCGCTTATTTAATAATTTAATTTGCTTAAATTAATTGTTATTAATTCGCTTTAGTTTGTTACAGATAAATTGTGTTATTTGTGCAATTAATTCTCCGCTTTTTAAGTGCCGGCAGTGAGTTCAACCACGTGTCAACCGGCTTCGCTTTATTAATCACGCAGTGCTTTATTTATCTGCTTTTATTTAAACAATCCGCTAACTAACCTATTAAATATAACTTGTATTTAGTGAAAATAAATTTATAGTGTTCATTTTAATGATAATTTTCGCGTTTTAATTGAGATATCCAGACAAAAACCTGATCCTCCGCTTTTCCGCATTTTCAGCATTTTACAAATGATCAAAATTATAATACTATGTATTTGCATAACTTTACCTTAATTGAAAGTTGCAAAAAACGGAAAAAATTTTTTTTGGAAATTCAAAAATTCATATTTTTGAAAAAAATAAAAACACCCTTCTAAAAATTTCAGGATCTTTTAAGATCAGTACAAGGTATTTAACAAAAAAATATTGAGCCAAAATTTTAACTGCGAACTTCATTTTTAACGATTTTCAAAAATTCAAAATTTGACAAATTTAGCATTTTTCAAAATTTTTTTTTTCAACAGCCCTAAGTGTCCCCTTTCAAACAAACAAAAGGCCATTCTTGTATTTATAATAGCGTTCGAGATATTACAAAAACAAAATTGAAAAACTGGAAAAATTACGAAATTTGAATTTGCATATCTTTTAAAAAAAATTTTTTTATTTTTTTTCCTTTGGCAGAACTTCGTTATATGATAAAAGAAAACTTCTGACCAAAATTTGTCCAAATTGAAAGGGGTCGATTCCAACTATTTGTCGATTTGACATGGAATGACCCATATATAAATCCATACATATAAAAACTTTTGAATCATATGCATTTTCTAAATGCGCTTGACGAGCTGAGTCGAAATATAGCAAAATTTTTCAAAAGTTCCATCATGAGGACCAATGCAATAGTTAGATTTCTATGAAATCTACTAAAAATGACAAAAAATTTCATTTTTATCATTTTTTATCAAATGGCATGGGCCAGACTTGAAAATCGATATTGACTCAATACTAATACTCAGTCTTGGAACAATACGTATTCTCAGTTTTGGCACAATACTACTATTCAGTACTGATATTCAGTCTTGGCAGGAAGTTATCATTTGTATGCTTAGACGGACTTGGGCCAATCTTGGATTTTAAACTTGCCCCAGAGTTAATGAACATTGCGCCAAGCATTAGCCAAGCTCGGGCCGATTGTCATTTCCTCTAAGAAAAAGTGACTCTAACAGTGAGTATGACAGTTATTGTGATTAATAGAACGACAGTTGTCATAACAAAAATTTTTATCATAATTATACATACAAATTAAGAAAATAAGAAATTTTTATTCAAGAGCGCCCAGAACGCCAATAACAAATTGTATAAAATTGCTGAGTGTATAAATTTTAATTTATTAAGACTCATAACTGCAAAAAATTTTTTGCATAAATACAAAATTTGTATTTACATTTAAAATAAACTAAAAAAAATTTCTATAAAAAATTGACTTTGTTGAAAATAAATTTATCCTGAACAGAAACTTTTCTAGAACTTATCTACTCGGTACAGAACTACACAAAGTAGTGAAAAATAAATTTCAGAAAGAAAGTTCAATTGTGTTTTTGCTTGTAGACGTCTATGAAAATCAAACAAAAAATTGTAAGTTCTGACCCACTCAGATAAGGCGTCCGAATTTTTATGAGTCGTAAGCTTTTTCACAATAAGAATGACAATAAAATATTATTGTAATTGCTTCGGTTTAACAGAGGCCATAAACACTTGTCTCTAATTCAAAAAATTAAATAAATCAGAAGATTTGATAGAGGCAAATTTAAAAATTCGCACGTAATTTCAATACTTTACCCTTTATAAACGCTAATTTGAAACAAATTTCTATCTCTGTGTGATCAAAAGATAGCGAATGACCATTGCGTTTAAGATTCAACTAATCAACAAAAAATGCAGCGTGAAAAAAAAATTAGAATTTATGATTTTGTAGAAGTCTACAAAACTACTTCTTTTTTGTAGAAGTTGATGCTTAATTTTAAACCCCAAAAAATCCTGTTTTAAATCTTTTATTGTTTATATTTCTTGTTAAAAATTTTTTATCAATTAACAATTTTGAATAGAGCTACATGAAACTTTGACTCATCGATCTATATATGTCATGTTTCAATGTCATTTCTTTAAATATAAGTTACTCACATTTTAAAAAAGTAGTCTTCTTTTTCTGTTCATATAGTAATTGATCATATATGAAAAAGGATGGATATCATGACATGAAATGATGTAATTGTGACTGATATATATTTTTAACTTCCCGCTAAGAAAATCGAAGATTTTCGAAAATCGGGAAGTTATTGTTTTCACCCCGTTTTGCAAAAATCGAGTTTTCATCAGATCTCGACGTTTGAAGGTCACAGGAAGCTTCCCTGACTATCCCCGTGAGGTTGTCACGGTGTCTGTATGTGTGTGTGTGTGTGTGTGTGTGTGTGTGTGTGTGTGTGTGTGTGTGTGTGCGTGTGTGTGCGTGTGCGTGTGTGTGTGTGCGCGCGTGTGTGTGTGTGTGTGTGTGTGTGTGAAAGTATGTGAACCGCTTATAACTTTGGAACGGCTTGACCGATTTCATCGTGGTTGGTGCCATTCGAAAGGGCTTGACCAAACTTAGATTTTGAAAACTATTTGGACCGATTCAGATCAATAGATTTTGAGAAATCTTCAAAAAACTGAAAAAAAAAATTTTTTCAAATATGGTTTTTTTGGAATAACTTTTAAACGGCTTTATGGTTCAATTCCAAAAAATAATCAGCTCTTAACCTCAAAAAACCACGTCGATCGCCACCAGTCCGGTCAAAATCGGTTGATTCGTTCGAGAGATATCGTGAACGAAAGAAAACCGAAAAAAGTGTTTTTTCGGGATAACTCCGAAATTCCTAGCGCGATCAATTCAAAATTTAAAATTCTTTGTGAGGCTTGAAAAACTGCGTCGAATGCTGCCGCGTGAAAATCGGTTTATTCATTCAAAAGTTATTGCGGTTTAAAAATTCAAAAAATAGTGTCTTATCAAATCTCTATCAGACTTTTGAGCTCGAAGAGCTCAAAAGCACAGGAAAGCAATCTCTTTGAGCTCGGAGAGCTCAAAATAACCCATAAATTGTATTTTTAAGCTCGAAGAGCTCAAAAACATCATTGGTGCAATTTTAAGCGCCTAAGTATGGAATTAGCGGGAAGTTGCAGGGATGGCCTTCAGGGTCAACCGTTTTCCTAATTTTTTTATCAAATTACATGTTATATTGCCATATATATTAGCCTATATCAAAATAACTTTTTTTTTTTTTGTCGATTAAACATATCTTTAACATATTAAAAGTTTCTTCAATATAAAAAGACAATTCTCCTAAAGTTTGAGCTCAAGATCTCAAAAATTGAGCTGGCGCAAGGGGGGGGGGGATCTCCTTTCCCATTTAAATAAGATTGTAAAAATTATTTTTTTTTCATTTCCCGCTAAGAAAATCAAAAATTTTCGAAAATCGGGAAGTTTTGTTGTCATCCCGTTTTGCAAAAATCGAGTTTTCATCAGATCTCGACGTTTTAAGGTCACAGGAAGCTTCCCTGATATGAGTACCCCCGTGATGTTTTCACTATGTCTGTATGTATGTATATATTAGGGTAGGCCAAAAAAATCAAATATTATTTTTTTTAACTTGATACTATGAAAAATAGGTTGGTAGACACCTCAAAAAAATTATCTCCAAGTATGAACTCTTAATTTTGATAGGAAAGTCTTCCGTTCCTCAGTTATTTATTTTTTTCTTATTATTAGAGAGAAAATTTATATCTCGGTATTTACTATTTGAAAAAGAAATCTCGTCTCATATATTTATAGGAAATTGAATATCCTACAAAAAAGGTCTCTTACAATTTTTTTGTCAACCTCACCGTTCAAAAGTTATTGAAGGTTGATTATTTTCAGACAGATTTCTCTTTTCTTAAGAATTATGTAACTCGTTAAAAAAAAATTATTATGATATGCGCACCTCACCATTTCATAGGAAATTTTCTGCTCTACAAAAATGGTCTCTTATGATTAGTTGCTTCAATTAACCGTTTTAAAGATATTCATCGTCAAACTTCAATGCACACTAATTTTAACAATTTTTGATTAATAATTCGAACAATTTCAATTTAATTTATAAGTTTTGAGGAAATTCGTGCAAACTTGAGTTTCTATGAATGGAGAAATGTTTTAAACTTTATTTCTAGTTTTTTTTTTTAATCCTAAGCATGTTTGGGTACAGTAGAACAAAAAATTATTGCATTTTTTCTAATTTAGACTCTGTGATTTATCAAATTTCGAGTAAATAATGTTTTTGGGACGAATTTAATATAAAAAGTATCGATCTAGAAGAAAAAATTATATTTAATTTGTTTTCAAAAAGTTTTTTTACTTCCCGCTAAAAAAATTTGCTTATATCCATTTTTTTCCTAAACTCAACAGAAACGAAGTTACAGAGGGCCGAATAGGAGGAAAAAAATAATTAATGAATTAATAACAGAAGAAAATTTATTAATTTAACTTATTAACGATTTAACTCAATATACTTCATTATTCATCGAAAATTTTTGAATTTGACATTATTTCGAAATTATAAAAAAATCAAAGTTTGCAATAAAACAGAAATTAATTACAATTATTATATTTATACATTTTTTTCTTCATCACTGTTGACTAGTTAGATTTATATAATATTATTCATTGCACGGATATAATTTGCGATGATACTGTACAATTTTCCACAAATACTGTTTTTGCTCTTCGTCTTTAGTACCAAACTTAATAAGTTCTTCAATTAAAGCAACTGCTCTTTAAGCAAAATCATTCACTACTTTTACATTTTTTAATAATGATAAGCAAGTTGTATAATTTTGATCACTCGGCCACTGTGAAAAAGGTAAGTTAAGGAAATCACTTGAACGCTCAAACTGTTCGAATAAAGTCATAGACTTATACGTTATAGAATCACCAATATTTTTAATACACAATGAATCTAAATCTAAATTGTATAATTCTGTGTCACTGGAAGTAAAATAAAAAATAGTTGAAGCAATAAAAACGAAGGAAAGTCAAACTGACAAATAACGTATTGACGTTGATCTATCGATTTAGATTTTGTAGAGAATTAAATTTCCTATAAGATAGTTGAGAGCAAAATTGAAAAAAAAGTTTGATTCGTGTAGTTATTTTAAGAATAAAAAAAAAGAAATTTTACAACGTTATTTAAATGGGAAAGGAGACCCCCCCTTGCGCCAGCTCAATTTTTGAGATATTGAGCTCAAATTTTAGGAAAATTTTCTTTTTATATTGAAGAAACTTTTAAGATATTTTTAATCGAAAAAAAAAAAAAAAAAAAAAAAAAGTTATCTATTTGATAAAATTAAGAAAAAGGAAACAAGGTGCGGTCTATCCCGCAGTCTAACTCTGAAAACTCCCCACTACTTTCAAGCTCAAATCACCTGAATACAAACTTAGCAATACGTTATTAAGATTTTTTAGTTCAAGAATATGGGTTCTAAGGCTTTTTTGACTTTTACAAGCGTAATAATAAAACTTTACAAGCATTTTAATCTCAAAAATCTAAACTATTCTAAGAAAACATTTTTGTGAAAATTTTCAAGAATCGATCCGTTGAACACTAGGGTAAATATCCCAATAGATGGACACCCCCCAATGGATGGACAAATATTATTTCCAGAAGCAATTACATTAGTTTTAAGAACAAAAATTTTAAGTCATTAATTTTTTTTGTCTACATATAGTTCTGAGAGTGAAAAGTAATTTTTTTTAACTTTGTATTTAAAATAACAGTTTAAAAAAATTATTTAAATTTGACGTCTCGAAGTTTTGCTCCGAGAGCGCCACCATTAGTAAGCACATGACAGATAGTTGGTGGAAGTTATTTGTTATTATTATTAAAAATAATAAAAAAAGTAAGATATGTACATTTAATTACGCTTATATTTCACTCACAATGCTAGAAATATATTTTAATAATGAAATCGAAAAAAAAATAAGAAAATTTAGTGTCTATCTATTAGTGACACTTTTCTTACCTCTATCCAATAGATGAACATTGAGTTTATATGATGAATTTTCTTATTTTTTTTTAATTTTATTGGTGGATCAATGTGAGAATAAGAGTAAAGATTATAGTAAACAGACATGTACTGAAAATTAAAGTATTATTATGATTATTGAAGAAATTGAAGAGGAAAAAAAAAACGCTAAATAAAAGAGAAAATTGAGAGAAGGAAATTCAAAAACAAAATAGAACAGATCTATTAAAAGGAAGAAGAAAACAACATAAAATGTTTTTAACGTTGTGTTTTATGAATTTATATTGATTATTTATTAATTATTAGTATTCTCTATATTAATATGTTTTATATGTTACTTTGCATAAGAAAGCATTACGTGTTCAAAAATAATAAAATCACTTTATGATATATTTTGAAAATTACCATCCGATTTATAACCTTTTCTTTTTAATTTTATCAAGCTGTATTTTTTAGTGGAAAAAATTAATAAATTATTTATTTATGATATAAATAATGAATTGAAAATATCACTTATAAGTAGTGTTCATCTATTGGTATTGACTGTCCATCTACTGGAGATTTTGTCCACCTACTGGGGTTTTGGTTTTTTTCTTACATTTTTCTTTTTTATTAATTACTACAACGTTTTACGAAGTTTTACTTCTGTTGTCCTGGTTAATTATATATTTTTACATAAATATAATTTACTTTATTCCAACTTATCTGTATATTACTATATTGTTTTTTTAATAGAACACGAGAGTTTGCTTGACCGTCCATTTATTGGGGTATTTACCCTATCAAAGTTGTAAGTTATAATAACATAAGAAAACATTTTTTTTTTTATTCTTAATAACTTCACAACCACATAATTCGTAGGCTACGAAATATGACTAGATTCGAATCAAAATTGGTCAACGCTCGTTCGTCCACCTCTTTCTGACAACTGTACACTGAGAAAAAAGTATTTTGATAATCAGCAAATCAAGTATTTTGATAATAAAAATACAACGTATTGTGATTATCAAAATATGTCAGTTCAAGACCTATACTCTGCGAAGTAATACTATAATATATGCGCTGTTACTGCCATCGACGTTTTAAGACTGTCAGTCAGTTTATTTGATTTATGCACTGGTGAAAATAGAATTCAACTAATATTTATTATATTGGCTTGAAAAAAATTTATTATTACACTTTTAATTTTTATTTTTATTTGTTTTGTTAGTTTTATAAGTCAATTTATTTGTGCCAGTAAAGTGAGGTTATAAACATCTAATAGTCTGTTATATTGGTATACTAATAATCAGTATACCTAGGAATTGTGATAATCAGTAAACTTATTATGATTATCAAAATACCACGTATTTTGATAATCCAGAACAACTTTCTAGAACTTCAAAAGGTTCAGATCTGATGAAAATTAGATTTTTAGAAACCGAAATAGAACCCAATACTTTCCAAATTTACAAAATTAAGATATTATAATAGTTAGAAGTTAGCCAGAAGGGGGATAGCCACTGTGAAATTTAAAAAAAAAAAAATTTTTTTTTTTATTAAATCAAAGTTTATATATTCAAAAATATGTATCTATGTATCTATAGTTCTATATGAAAATTCTGAATATTTTTCGAGTTATAGTCATTTTTGTGACAGTGCGTCAACTGACCGTTGCACGCGCGGCGCTCCGACGAAAACGCGTTTTTCTCGAAACTACTTTCTTTGAACTGGTCGCATCTGTAATTTGTATAAATATGAAGCGACTCGCAACTTTTTTTCTCCGTATTCGTCTATTCAGTAGCTAAAATTGCACGAAGGGGATTTCGAAAATTTTGATTTTTAAGATTTTTTAGGGCTGTTTGAATCCAAAAAAAAAGCTATTCGGCATCCGAAATGGAAGTAGATTTCATTTTATTTCATTTCTGTGGACAATACAACTGCAAAAGTAAAATTTCTCAAAAATGATCCTAAGATGTATATTTTTTGATTTAGAAGAACATGTAAATTAAGATTCCACGTGTTTTCATCCCCCGACAAAACATCCTACGGACAAAATATCTCTTGACAAAATAACCCTTTCCCGCGTGATTCTTATGAATAATTATTTTTTACTACGAACATTATTTCATTATTTATTTAAGCGTGATTTTGTGTGTGTTTATCTAAAAATACGCCAAAACATATGCTTGTTACCGTGTTGTGCCCTTTCATCATGGATTTTGTGTGTGTTAATTCGATAGTAGACCAATACATAAGCTTGTTACCGTGTTGTGCCCTTTTATCATGAATTTTGTGTGTGTTTATTCGACGGTAGACCAACACATAAGCTTTTTATCGTGCTGTGTCTTTTTTTAACGTATTTTGTCTGCGGTGGGTACTTTAAATAATATTATGATGATTCTAAGTTTCTCACTATACTGGGGAATATTTTGTCAGAGGATATTATGTCGAGTGATATTTTTTCCTTGGGATATTTTGTCGGAGGATGTTTTGTCGGGAGTGAAAACGCGCATTACCGTAAATTAAAGCTTAATGTCTCAGCTTTCAGATTCATTTTACAGAAATTAAATATCTCGATGCTTTCAAAAGTTATTTGAAGGAGAAGTAGTGAGAGTATGAAATTTTCACAGTTTAAAAATGCTATAATTTCCAAACTAATTGACCGATTGAGCTCGTATTTAAACTTGACCTTCGTAATCGCCTATAAAAAAAAGTATTGTAAGTTTCATTAGGATCCCTTAAAAATTGTAGACGCTACCGTCGTGACAAGCCACGTTATCTATATATATATATATATATATATATATATATATATATATATATATATATATATATATATATATATATATATATATATATATATATATATATATATATATATATATATATATAAGCAACTTTTGTTTTTTTCCACCGCGGTAAACTTGAAAACTACTGGACCTACCCGACTAGAAATTTCAGTGAGGCAGTGATTTGGCGCAAGTAAGGCATGCCGAATTCCAAACGCAGTAAGTGAGGCATCCAAACCAAGGCGAAGTTTGGGATATAACGCAGTTGCGAGGCTCAGCCTCACTTGGCTTCCTGATTAGGTTGCAGTTTGGAAACCAAATTCGAAACGAAGAATCCAAATCTAATTCTTTCTTGATTTTTAGCTTTTTTATTATCAAGCGAAAATTAATAAAAACAAATGCTTATTTTTTTATCTTTTTTTACTATTTTAAGTATAAATATTAAATTTAGGACTAAATTTTTTTAATATTTCATGAATAAAAAAAAAAAAACAAATTCTTTGTTGCTTTTAATTAATATTATTTTTATTATTTAATTTTATTTTTTCTGTAATTTTTTTTTGTTTTTTTGAGCGTTTTTTAATGTGAAGAGATTTTTTTGATTGGTAGATTTGATAAGTCAAAGGGGAGATGATGGAGGACTTAGCTACACTAATCACACATAACACTTAACTTTACTTCACACTCGCCTTAATAGTAATTATAATTAGTAATTATTAATTATTAAAAATCGTACATGTCGAACGCGAGACTCGAACACGGTACCCGACGCACGAGGGCCCTATACCATACCGCGACGCTACGCCGATAATGAGCGACCTCGTACTTCAAGATACTTATAAGCACAACCAATGTTCGGCTTGCCTAATTTAAAACAAATAAAATTCGAATTGGGCTAGACTAAGTTCGGAAAGCCAAGTTCGCTCCAAACTAGCAAAACTCAGGTTATCGTTACTTAAAACCAGTTCGGCGTTCCCATGATATATCAGACTTAAGGAATCCATGAAACTTTCCTAGTTACGTTCAAATATGGCAAGCCAAACATTTCGTTCTGCCTACCTTGGTTTTTATGAGGTACAACCTAGGCAACCCTAAGTTAGGCAAGCCAAACTTGCCCCGAATTGGTTCTTCGGCATATGCCTCACTGAAATTTCTAGTCGGGTACATGAGACACCATGTTTATATGTACAATACACAAATACTCTCATAAATACACACTTTTATATGTATAGAACTAAAAGGCTTAACCTTGGAAAGACTTAAGGGGGTATTCTAGTGTAGAATTTCCAAAAAATCGATTTTTTTTTTTTATATTTTCAAAGTTTAACTATTTAAGAATATGTCTACGAGAGGATTTTTGAAAATTTAAATTATTTTCGGAGATATAGACATTTTACTGACCCGGCCTCCAAACTGGTTCGGTTGGGTCTAGTCGAACAAAAGACATTAGGGATTCTCCGTCTACCTGAATCTATATTTCTCAGTTAAACCTTTTGTCCTTTATATATATGTATATAAAGGATATATATATATATATATATATATATATATATATATATATATATATATATATATATATATATATGTGTGTATATAATAATGTGTAATAATGAGTCTCTAAACTCGTTGATTTGGACTTTCGCGCCGAAACATATTCATTCTGGACCTAAGATAATTGAAATAGCAACATTTCTCGCTGTTTGCATTTTTAATGAAGGTTTCATTCCAATTTTAAAAATGATGACCCTTATGGGAATGAAAATTGGGCCGGAAGCTCATTCATTTGCTGTGAGACGAGACAACGCCCGGATTGAACGCTCCGAAATACGTACATCCAACGCTTCAAAGGAGGCCAGAACTGCTCGATTGGAAGAGAGAAACGCAGAAAATAGTTTTTTTGAAGTAGAAGAAGGTCTGATGTATGAAGCAGGAATGGCAGATTGAATAAAAGTAAGTATAATATATCATTTCATGACTTTGACAGCGAAAAACTTTACGCAAAACTTTAAATGCGTTTTTCTCAGAACAGACTTTTTCAATATATTTGTCACGATTTCTTGAGTTCTACTGGACCGATTCACTTGAAATTTTCAGAGAATCTTCTTTATAGACCTCTCAAGAATTGGAACTAGCCTCATCCCCAAATTTCAATTTTGACTATTTTTAAAAAATTCGAGAAACTCAAAAAAATGGTAAAAAAAATCGTCTTTTTTTCAAACAGTCGCCATTTTGTCAAAAAATTTTTTTTTCACTCATCGCTAGTTCTGATTCTTGCGACATCATTGCAGATTAATAATCTTTTTTATTTTTTCATTTCAGATGACTAGGAGGGTTGAAATCATGTCAAAACTCATCTGCCAATTTTTTGACGCCCCCCACTTCATCGGCTGCCAGTTTTTTACATTTTTGACTTTTTTTTTTTTTTTATTTTTTTTCTGTAATCTTGAAACATTAATTAATAACTGATAAAAAAATGTATGGTAAAAATATTGATTGCTTTTTTTTTACGACACTTTAAAAATTACCTAAAATTCATGTCTCTACACTAGAATACCCCCTTAAAGCCAAATATCTTCTTCCACTCCGTTTTAGAGTACTTTGGCAAAAAACGCCGAAGTTCGTCAAACGTTTGGAATGCCTAACTTGCAGGAAATTATAAAATCCAAAGGTCTACGGAAGTTAGGTTTGCCAAACTTGAAAGTAATTGGGGCCATCTATGGCAAGCCTAACTACGGCAAATCTTTGGTTATCGTTATTTCCAGCTAGTCAGGCATTCCAAAGGTTCGCCGAAGTTCGGCTTGCCATAGATGTCCCAAATTACATGCAAATTTGGCATGCCAATCTTCGTTTTGCCTAACGTGGATTTAAGAAGGCGCAAATTAGGCTTGCCTAAGTTAGGCAAGCCAAACTTGCCCCTCACTAATTCTTCGGCATTCCTCACTACAATTTCTAGTCAGGTATCGGCATGAGACCATGACCATTCGACGCGGAATTGATTGTAAAAGGTTTTAGGCTATTCATTTTTTGAATTCCATCAACCCTTTACCATTTTTTTCAAATTTATGTGGATAGTCATTTATTTCTGCTACTAAAACAAATAAACATCACTTCTTCTTCATATTCGAGTGCATAAAGACCGGCAAAATGTCTAACGTCACTTCAATGCTTATAAACGCGTTTCCACACACCCTCCCACGCATCTACTCACGCACTCCCACACATCCACCCACGCACTCCCACGCATCTACCCACGCATCCACAAGGTTGTGACATGAATTATTGTCTATAGCAACGGTTTTGTTAATTCATTTCTAGGTTATGTAAATATGGCATTTATTTACGCTACTATCTTTTGTTTAAAAATTATTCATCTTTCATAGGTTATGTAAAGATGTCATTTATTTACGCTATCTTTTGTTTAAAAACAAAAAAGAATCTGTCTGTCATTTAATCGATTGTGTTTTGTTTCGTATTTATTGGTTATGATACGTTTAGTATTCGTTAGTTAGTTGAATGAAGAAGAGGGCCTCCAACTTATAAAAATTAGTATAATTAATATATTCACGTTGATTATACATTTTATTTCAATATATATATATATATATATATATATATATATATATATATATATATATATATATATATATATATATATATATATATATATATATATATATATATATATATATATATTAGGGTGGTTCATTTCCGCAAAATTTTTTTTTTTTCGGTGCTCATGCAAAATATTAATCTACATATAGAAAAAAAAATTCTTATCAAGTTTGAGCTTTTAATAATAATTTCAAGTACTTACAATAAAAATTTAAAGTTTTACCGTTAAAAATGCATGTAAAAAAATTTTTTTTTTTTTTTCAAATTTCCAATGCTTACCCGGCTTTTACAATATTGCAAATCGGTTTGATGGACCTTGTGGGGAATTTCACGCTCTTCAAAATAGCTTTAGAGTTTTTTTGTGTAACTCGCACTGGTTCACCGGTAGGAGTCGTCAAAGTACAGTTTTTGAAAAAAGTATATTTTTTTTTAATTTTTCGAGCAAACCGCAAAAAGTAGGAAGACCGAATCGGTTCAAATTCACAGGAAATCTAAGTTTGAGGGAACTCTTTAGAACGCCGTTTAGTAGATTTCGATCGGTTTAGTCGTTCTGCGCACGCACGCACGCACGCACACACACACACACACACACACACACACACACACACACACACAGGGCACCGTATCTCTGACTGTAAAAATCCTGCCAAGTGTGCAATATGTGCTGAGCAGCAAGGAGCAAAGGACGTGGCTCACCATGCCGGCACCCACAGGTGCCCGGTATTTCAGGAGGCGCTCCAGAAGTTGACGAACAAACAACCATGAGGATACTACAGCTCAATCTCAACTATTGTGAGGCAGCGCATGACCTGCTCATGCAATCCGTGCGAGAATTAGAGCTTGACTTGGTACTAATAGCAGAGCCATATAAACACCTGAGTACCCAACCCTGGGAATCTGATAGCACATCCAAAGCTGTCATCTGGTCATGTGGCAAGCTCCCTTTCCAAAATGCGGTCGACAACAGCAATGCCGGCTTTGTAGCAGTATCAGTAGAGGGCATCCGCTTCTATAGCTGCTACGCACCACCTAGCCTCTCCATTGTTGACTTCACTGATTTCTTGAATCGACTAACTGAAGATGCGAAGCAATACCATCCAGTAGCGATAGCCGGAGACTTCAACTCCTGGGCAGTTGACTGGGGCAGCAAACATACCAACGCACGAGGGAAAGCACTACTAGAGGCCTTTACTACACTAGATGTAGTTTCGCTCAACCGTGGTGATACGCCGACCTACACCAAAGGTGACGCAAGCTCAATTGTAGACCTCACTTTTGTCAGTAATAGCCTTGCTAGAGGTGACTACAACTGGAAAGTGTTGGACATCTACACTTCCAGCGACCATCATGCGATATTCTGGGAAATATCAAACGACCAGAACCTCAAGAGACCAATCAAGCAGTCTAACATCGTTGGTTGGAAGGTGAAATCTTTTGACCCAGAAGCATTGCTAATAGCCCTCGATGGTGATCCGATCAACACTGGATGTGCAGAACAACATACTAAGGACCTGATGAGGAGAGTAACACATGCTTGTGATGCCAGTATGCCTCGTAAATGTGGCATAAATTCGAGACCTTCGGTGCATTGGTGAAACGACCACATCAGCGTCCTCCGAGTGTCATAGAAAGAGAAGAATCTCCCAGCGCGGCTATCAACGGCTCAACTTAGTGGAGCTGATCGCAGAGTACAAAAAAGGCGCGTTGTGAACTGAATAAAGCCATCAAAGAGAGCAAAAGAAGATGCTGGAAAGAGCTTATATACGAGGTGGATAAAGACGTGTGGGGTAGGCCTTATAAGGTGGTTATGACCCACCTGAAAAAAAAACAAATGCCATCACCTACGTGTCCTCAACTTCTTCAGAAAATCGTCACTGCACTGTTCCCACAGCAACGCAACTTCGATTACCAGTTGGCGCCAGGCGAACTGGACGACATTCCACCTGTCACTGAAGAAGAACTGCTGGAGGCCTGTAACCGTGTAGGGAATAATAAAGCGCCGGGATTGGACGGAATCCCTAATATAGCCTTGAAAACCATCATAAAGGGAGCTCCAACATTATTCCTCGACGCTTATAATGCATGCCTCAAGGAGGGGACTTTTCCTCAAAAAAAATTTGCTTTGCCATATCAAAGCAAATTTTTTTTTTTTTAGAAGTGGAAACAGCAACGATTGGTACTGTTACCTAAAGGGAAGAAACCACCAGAAGAACCGTCATCTTACCGACCACTTTGCATGCTAGATACGGCGGGTAAGATATTTGAGCGCATAATTCACCAGAGAATTGAAGCAGTAGTCGACCCACTCCTGGCAGACAATCAGTATGGATTCCGGAAAGGACGATCAACCCTGGACGCAATCAAACAGGTTGTTGATACGGCCAAGGAAGCAATCGCAGGAACCAGATGGAAAGGTGGAACGAAGAAGTATTGCCTGGTGGCGACACTAGACATCAGAAACGCCTTCAACTCCGCCAATTGAAAATTCATCATGCAGGCCCTCCAAGAGAAGAATGTACCAGAATACCTGCTTAAGATCGTAGCAAGCTACTTTGAAAACAGGGTCCTGAAGTATGACACGAAGAACGGTCCGAGGGAGTATGATATTACTGGAGGGGTACCACAAGGTTCAGTTCTAGGCCCGCTCCTGTGGAACATTATGTATGACGGTCTATTAAGACTAACTCTGCCAAGAAACGTCAAACTCGTAGCATATGCAGATGACGTAGCCGTAGTGATCGTTGCCAAACACCTTGACCAGATAAATCATATGTTCGATCTCACTTTTGAGCACGTTAACCGGTGGATGGACGCAGTGAACCTGCAGCTGGCGCAACACAAGACTGAGGCAGTACTTATTACCAGCAGAAAAGTGGTAGAGACCATTAAGCTGAAAGTCAGCGAACAAGAAATCACATCACAACCTTATATCCGATATTTCGGAGTGATGCTTGATGCCCGACTCAACTTCAAGCAGCAAGTGGAACATGTCAGTGCCAAAGCGTCAGTAGTGAGGGCTAGTCTCGCACGACTGATGCCGAACGTCGGAGGCCCAAAACAGAGCAGGAGGCTATTATTGTCATCAGTAGTCACATCGGTGTTCACTTACGGAATATCCATTTGGGCCGACGCATTAAAGACGCAAGCATCATGGAGAAAGGCTGGACCAGTATATCGACTGAGTGCCCTACGAGTAGCTAGCGCCTTCCGCACAATATCAGAGGAAGCAGTGTGTGTTATTTCCGGTACTCTGCCTCTCAGAGTCCTAGCTGAGGAAAGACGGAACCTATATCAACGAAAAAGGTCAACCACACTGAGCCCTGAAGAACTTAGAAGGGAAGAACGGCAACACAGCATCGCAAGATGGCAACAAGACTGGAATGCTTCAGAGAAAGGTCGGTGGACGTACCGTCTCATACCTCGGATTGATGTGTGGTTCAGCCGGAGTCACGGTGAGATCAATTATTATTTAACGCAGATGTTATCAGGACACGGATGTTACCGGAAGTATCTTCACCGCTTTAAGCACAATGATACCCCAGAGTGCCCGTCCTGTCCAGGGGTCAATGAAGATGCGGAGCATATTTTCTTTGTGTGTCCACGTTTCAACCAACAGCGCGATGAGTTGGGGAAGATTCTGAAAAAGAGAACCCAACCAGAGTCAATAGTAGAAGCAATGTTGTCGTCAGAAGCTGCCTGGAACGCCACAAGCACTTTTGCTACAAAAGTGCTTACCGAGTTGCGATCCACTGAGAGGAAAAGAGCGAAAGACAGAATCTAGAAGGAAGAAATAACATCTTAGCCACCAGAAGGAAGAGCGGCAGCTAATTCCTCCCCCCACGAAGAAATGCCTTACGGCGGTACCATGGGGGATCAGAGGATAGAAGAGAAAGGGCTTTAGGGTATAGTGGGTAGGGGCGTCAGCGTCGAGTTTTAGTATGACACTGCGTCGAGTCGCCACATATCCAGGCCAAACAGCTATGCCTAGAATCCGTAAAAAGGATTCCCCCCCCCCTAAAAAAAACACACACACACACACACACACACACACACACACACAGACATAGTGACAACCTCGCGGGAGTAGTCAGGGAAGCTTCCTGTAACCTTCAAACGCCAAGATCTGATGAAAATTTGATTTTTGCAAGACGGAGTGAAAACAATAACTTCCCGATTTTCTTAGCGTTCCACATGGAATGACCCATATAAATCTAACTGGTCAACAGTGAACAAAAAAATGTATAAATATATCAATTGTAATTCATTTCTGTTTTATTTTAAACTTTTTTTTTTATTATTTCGAAATATAATGTTAATAATGTTAAATTCAAAAATTTTTGATGAATAATGAAGTATATTGAGTTAAATCATGGATAAGTTATAATAATAAATTATTTTTTATTATTAATTCATTAATTATTTTTTTCCTCTTATTCGGCCCTCTGTAACTTCGTTTCTGTTGAGTTTAGGAAAAAAATGGACATAAACAATTTTGTAAAGAATTGAATTTCCTATAAGATAGTTGAAAGCAAAGTTGAAAAAAAAATTTTATTCGTATATTTATTTTAAAAATAAAAAAAAAAATAAATTTTACAATGTTATTTAAACGGGAAAGGGGACCTCCCCCTTGCGCCAGCTCAATTTTTGAGACATTGAGCTCCAACTTTAGGAGAATTTTTTTTTATATATTGAAGAAACTTCTAAGATACGCTTAATCGAAAAAAAAAAAATAAAAAGTTATTTCGACCCAGTTTAATATATATACTTTTTTTTATCGAAATAAATAAAATAAAATATTGTAAATTATGAGGAACATTTCAATAAAAAAATTTTTGTTAAATCATTACAAATATTCTTACCCATTCTTCAAAATTTTGATCATGTGGAATACCTTTCCAATCAAGTCGCTGTGGTAAAACCTACAAAACCGTTAAAGAAAAGAAAAAACATTAAATAAAATAAACAATTTTAGTGTAGTACTTAATTAATAAATTAAAAAGTACTAGATGATATCAGCTTTTATAGTATTAGAGATAAAAAGACGAATAAAATTTATATGTGTACCTCGCAAAAGTTTCTTCGATAAAAATTAAAAATTTGCCCAAAATGCCCTAACGGTACAAATATTATGATTTTAAGATAAATTTTCTGATGACTACTTCAGGTATAGAATTGAGAATATACATTTTCGGTACTCAACGATTAAAGAAATTAGTGCAATGAAAGTGCAAAAAAAAGTGACTTCAGATGTGATATAGATATAGATATAGATATTTATTACTAGTCTATCATTAATTAAAAATATTCCAAAGAAAAATATAAATAATATATATATATATACAGGATGTCCCAGAAGTAACGGACGCCATCGTAGCATCTGATGAAAAAAATAATTCTGAGACGAAAAGTCCTTAGCCATTTTTTAATTAGACGCATAGATAATTAATTATTAATTAAAGTAACGTCGCTTTATGTGTTAGAGAGAGAGCGTCAGTGTCCAGTAAAGTATGTGGCAAACAAAGACACAATTAACTGTATGACTAACTAGCTACTATAGCTAACGTAGTCACACACATTTACTTACACATTCACACGTGCAAGCGTCTTCGTTTGGAACGCACTTGACTGGACACTGGTGCTCTCTCTCTAACGCATAAAAGGACATTATTTTAATTAATAATTAATTATCTATGCGTCTTATTAAAAAATGGCTAAGGACTTTTCGTCTCAGAATTATTTTTTTTATCAGATGCTACAATGGCGTCCGCTACTTCTGGGACACTCTGTATATATATAATGGACGTTCTGTTGGGCCGCTCCAATAGCAAAATTATAAAACGGATAGATATGAAAATTATTTCATTAAATGGAGCGTGTTTCGGTGAAGGCTTTAACATATAATATATTGCTGACTACTGATCTGGAGCCTACAGTTTTTATCGATGATTCGTTTTATTCGATTGTCATTTATTGAAATAAAATATTATTTTATTGTTTATTATCTGATTTGACATTTAGTAAAGCAAGTATTTTTAATAAACGGAAAGTTAAGTAATTCATTAACCGTTATGCATTTGAGAGAAATTAAAGAGAATTGCAGGTGTGTTAGTTATAAAAATATCCATATTTTAAAAATATCGTATCTAAAGACTTAAAATATAGTAGGGAGTTTTTTTTTTTACTACGTCGACACCGGCTAAAAATGGATTTTACAAAATTCTACTACCAGATTTTGTGGGCGTTAATTAAAAAAAAAAAATACTACTCTTGGATTGTAACTCTCACAGATTTGAAAGTTTTTAGACATATTTTTTTTAAGAAATTGCAGGGGTATTAATTATGATATATTTTTAAGCCTTAGCTTCTATAAATTCTATCCTTTGCAGGAGTTTTTCCTTAATCACACAGCCCTGATAGAAAAAAGTATTGAGACAAAAAAAAAGTATTGAAAAGTATTAGTTTTCTAGTCAATCCAATACTTTTTTCTTTGTCTCAATACTTTTTTTTATTCAGGGAGGTACAATGCCTTTCAATGATTCGCACCGGTCAAGAATTTTACGGAAAATGGAAACATCAAAATTTGGCCAACTCTAAATAAAAAAATCACTAAGTAAAAAATTTATATAAATATTATATTAGAAATAATAAAAAAATTATTTGTCTAAATAAGGATAATTCAAAATTTCGATAATAATAAAGGTAGTAATGTAAAAATTTAGTTACCAAAAAAATTGGAATTATTTTAAAAAAGATAAGCATAAAATTATAAAATTTAAAAATAAGATATCTATGAAATTAGACAAATCATAAAACAAACAAGTGAAATGACAGATATTTAAAAAAATGGCGAAGAATAAATTTAGACAAGTTAATAAAAAGACAATTGAAAATTTAGAAATATAAAAAAATTGACAGTTTTAATTATTCGTAAACTTAAAAAATATCCATCTCTAAATATAGACCAGTAAATTTAGATATCTTTAATTTTGGACATCTCTAAATATTTACAAATATAAATTTTTACAGTTCATAACAAAGACGATTAAAAACATAGTAATCATACAAAATAAGTACTAAGAAATTTAAAATACAAAAGATAGCTAAAAATTAATTAATTTTCCTGTGACCGCTGCTCCAGGAAGTTGTAGGTTATTTTTGATCGATTGTCTTTCAATTTTTAAAACACACCAATATTTTGCTTTTAATCTTAGTAAAAAATATTTTCGAGGACCCGGAACTACCAACAGCTCCTGTGACCGCTGCTCCAGGAAGTTGTAAAGTTATTTGCGTTCGATTGTCCTGTAATCTAAAAAATACACCAAGATTTTGCTTTTAATTTTGGTAAAAAATATTTATGTAGACCCGAAACTACCAACAGCTCCTGTGAACGCTGCCCCAGGAAGTTGTAAAGTTATTTGCGATCGATTGTCCTGTAATTCTAAAAACCGACAGAGATTTTACTCTGTCTAAAAGAGATTGTCTAAAAGACAATCGATCAAAAATAACCTACAACTTCCTGGAGCAGCGGTCACAGGAGCTGTTGGTAGTTCCGGGTCCTCGAAAATATTTTTTACTAAGATTAAAAGCAAAATATTGGTGTGTTTTAAAAATTGAAAGACAATCGATCAAAAATAACCTACAACTTCCTGGAGCAGCGGTCACAGGAAAATTAATTAATTTTTAGCTATCTTTTGTATTTTAAATTTCTTAGTACTTATTTTGTATGATTACTATGTTTTTAATCGTCTTTGTTAAGAATTGTAAAAATTTATATTTGTAAATATTTAGAGATGTCCAAAATTAAAGATATCTAAATTTACTGGTCTATATTTAGAGATGGATATTTTTTAAGTTTACGAATAATTAAAACTGTCAATTTTTTTATATTTCTAAATTTTCAATTGTCTTTTTATTGACTTGTCTAAATTTATTCTTCTCCATTTTTTTAAATATCTGTCATTTCACTTGTTTGTTTTATGATTTGTCTAATTTCATAGATATCTTATTTTTAAATTTTATAATTTTATGCTTATCTTTTTTAAAATAATTCCAATTTTTTTGGTAACTAAATTTTTACATTACTACCTTTATTATTATCGAAATTTTGAATTATCCTTATTTAGACAAATAATTTTTTTATTATTTCTAATATAATATTTATATAAATTTTTTACTTAGTGATTTCTTTATTTAGAGTTGGCCAAATTTTGATGTTTCCATTTTCCGTAAAATTCTTGACCGGTGCGAATCATTGAAAGGCATTGTACTAACTGAACAAAGGTTTTTACGAAATTGAAGATTTAAATCAAGAGAGTTAAAAGTTATTTTTTTTTTAATAATTAGGAATCCGCTAAGATCGGATTCCGCGTAATTCGACTCCAAATGCAAGTTGTGTGAGAGTGATGATATATGAAATGGAAATTTTGCTCATTTTTTCATCAGAATCCGTAGAAGATATAAAATATATTTTTTTTAGAAAATGTGTGTCACTAACTAAATTAAAATTTGACAAAATATTAGTCGTATTTAAGGCTATGCTTATTTCAACTACACTTATAAGACCTTTACTCGATTTAGAATTCTTTTTTTTTCTAAATTATTACTCATTTTTTTTTTTTTAGAAAGCTTACTAAAATATCATAACACTAACGCGTTGAAAGTTATTAAAAATATTAGCTACAATAATTACATGAATAAAAAGTAAATGCGAATTTTATCGAATTTCGAATCCGTGCAAAGCAGTGAAGAAAGTATTCCACTTATATCTTAAGTTAAAATTTAAAAATGTAAATTCATAATATACTCGGTGAAGCAAACGGGAAACAACTAGTGATTTAATAAAAGATATTCGTAATATTAGTAACTCGATTTTTACAGGTAATTAAACTTAATCATTATTTTTTATTATTTGATAATATGGACATTTGATACAATCAGTTTTCTTTCTTTTAACTTTCAATAAAACCAAGAAATTTAAGTTTATTTACCATCACACTGATAAATAAACATCTCAGTTTTTTTTGGAAAGATTAAAGATGATTTATTTTTATTCATAGCCTAACAAATTCTTTTTAATATTATTCCAAGAAAATGAAGCAGCAAAAAAAAACATTGTAAAAATAAAATTATTTTTACTGCTACTTCACATTACGTCTATATAGCAAGTCTTCTCATAATCTACAATTATCATCAGTTTTTCGGAAAATAATCAAGCAATAAAATCCTGAATAAAACAACTAACTAGCAACAAAAAAGCATCTGTGAGTAGAATAAAGCATTTAATATGAATAAAAACGATTTGAAAAAATTAAAAAAGTTTTGAAGTGGATACTATATAAGTATAAATTTTACATAGGGTTAGTCTTTTATAAAATCTTTCTTTCAAATTAACGATTACAAATAAATCTTGTTGCTTGAATAATGTTCGAAACACTGATACCAATGCCAGCTTTACATACGTCTTCTTATTAATAACAGCAAAGAAAAATTAACTCAAGTATTTAAGAAAACTTAACATCACTGTTACAAATAAATAAACAAATACTTGATTACTATTTATTAATTATTTGACGAACTCATCAACCCTGTCGTTGTAATATAGCATTATGATAACTCCATAATAAATTCTAAAGGTGACAGTTTAGACGGTGATAAAAAATAAAGCGTTTGATACAAAATAATAGATTTGACTCAAGTATAAAAACAACAAACTCTTAAAAAATACTCAAGATAAAATTATCTTACCTTAAGCGCCTCTAATTCACTCTTAAAAATCTGTAACGCAAAAAATAAAACAATTGTTATATTTGAAATAGAGAAATTTAATCTCAACGATATGTTCGTAAAATACTTACTTTAGCAGTTTCTGTACAAGGACTATTTTCGAGGAATTTTGCTATCAGGAAATACAATTCTAAAAAAAAAAAAATATCTCAGTTAATAAAAAATTATTAGATAAACATTGATTTTTTAAGAATAATTACCCCGTTCAGTTGCAGACTTCTTTAGAATATTCCTCTCCATTATAATAACTTCGGTAAGCTTGTAACAATAATTTCTCAAAAAACAATAATGTTTTCTTTTGTCACATCGTGTATTTACTTATGATGCAATTTATTGTCTTGCTTCTTTATATCATTGAACGATAATTTTAATTTGTTATTGTTAACTGAAATAGTTCTTTTATTTTTTTGTACTGTTTCCACCTTTTCAGTCTGAGTATCTAAAAATTTCGTTGATAATATTAAATACAAACTCCACTCAAGTATATGCAATGTACATACTCCATGTGCCACTTTAAAGAATAGAATTATACACATGTACAACATACGCGTGCACGCATACACACATGTACGTACATATGTTTGTGCATATATACATGTATAAAGGAATAATTGGATAGATTTAGGTTTATCAAAATATATAACCTGTAAACTAATAATATTAACCTAAATTTACTATAGATTTAAAAGAATATGTACAATCAAAGACATTTTTGACTAAAATAAACAACAATCAAAACGATAGTATTGTGAAATATTTTTAAAATGTCAATCATCTGTGCTGATATAATAATTATTGATTTACAGGTTTTTATATAAAAACAAGCTAGTTGATTAGGTTGAAAATTTATTTTAATAATAATAAGCTTTCAGTCTGTCAACGGGTTGGTGTGACACAGAATCAATTTTTTTACAATTCTCAAACTGTATTTTCATAGTATTTATGCAGTTGGTAACTAATAATGATATACTCTGAAACTGTGTGGTGTTATGCTTCCATCTAGTGGATGTTATTCTTATTTATTGAAAACTTTAACTTTACTTTTGTAATGCCTCTAGATGCATCCAGAAGGTGACGCTACCAGCCAGTGCAAATTTAAATGTAATTTAGATTATATTAAATTATTTTATTAATTCATAATTTAAATAGTGAACCCTATCCAAATTAGAAAGTTTAGGTTCTGTATCGTAGAATATTTATTATATAGAGTATATTTTGTTTCAAATAAATATAAGCTATTATCGAGTACAAAGGGACATTGTAGTTGAGTTCTGAAAAACCTTAGGTACTTGAGATTCTGAGGAAAAGCCATAAAAGACACGTGTGAGAAAAATTCTATGATCCCTTGTTTCAACGGCTAAATAATGTAACAAATATGTAACAAAAAAATAAGATCGTTAAATAACATATTTTTGTTAAACTTGCTTTAATATAATATTGCAACGAAATATATAAAAATTAAATTAAAAATTTATATCCTATATCCAACTTATAAATAATTATTAATTAATGTTAAAAGAATAAGATTGTATAAAATAATATTATTAAATGATATTTATCTCTTACATTAACAATTAAACTATTTCATAGTCTTAATAGATTATAGATTGATAGAAATAGTAATAAGCTTAATCTAATTTGCAAAATACGAATATTAATGCACTGCAATATATATAATTTATAAATAAATATATGTGAATATAATATAAAATATTATATATTAGGGTGTGAAAATCATTTATATGTAGTAGAAAATGTGTGTGCTTATGTATTCCTTAGAGTGGATGTATGTATGGAAGTTATGGTGGGAGAAGAACGGAGTTTGAAGCTCTTCGGAAAAACTATGTAACGTCACTTCTCATTGATAGCTTAGATTGCTAAGATCACGTCGTTGTAAACCTCAATTTTATATTTTGAAGCTTTTTAATATTTTGTCAACTTGAATAATAAATTGAAACCAACTAAATAATTTTGATCAAAATTAAATAACGTATAAATAGAATTCTTTTATTCAAAATGATTTCTTTCCCGCGCTGAAACCGAGTATTTTAATACTCCCGGGCGAAAGAACTACAGTAAGATACTACAGTAAAGAACTACAGTAAACTACTGTTTATTACAGTAAACTACAGTAAACTACTATAAATAAAAATAACATCCACTAGATGGAAGCATAACACTTTACTGTAGTTCTTTCACCTGGGAGTATTAAAATACTCGGTTTCAGCGCGGGAAAGGAATCATTTTAAATAAAAGAATTCTATTTAGACGTTATTTAATTTTGATCAAAATTATTTAATTGGTTTCAATTTATTATTCAAGTTGACAAAATATTAAAAAGCTTCAAAATATAAAATTGAGATTTACAATGACGTGATCTTAGCAATCTAAGCTCTAAATGATAAGTGTCGTTACATAGTTTTTCCGATGAGCTTCAGGCTCCGTTCTTCTCCCACCATAGCTCCCATACATTTATCCGCTCTTGTACATATATAAGTACACATATAAATGATTTTCACACACTAATATATAATATTTTCTATTATATTCACATATATTTATTTATAAATTATATATATTGCAGTGCATTAATATTTGTATTTTGCAAATTAGATTAAGCTTATTACTATTTCTATCAATCTATAATCTGTTAAAACTATGAAATAGTTTAATTGTTAATGTAAGAGATAAATATCATTTAATAATATTATTTTATAAAATCTTATTTTTTTAACATTAATTAATAATTATTTATAAGTTGGATACAGGATATAAATTGTTAATTTAATTTTTATATATTTCATCGCAATATTATATTAAAGCAATTTTAACAAAAGTATGTTATTTAACGATCTTATTTTTAGGCACATATTGGTTACGTTATAATTTAGCCGTTGAAACAAGGAATTCAGGATAGTCTTTAGATTGATTGTGCTGTTACCTACTGAAAAAAATAATAAGTTATTTTTACGCAGGATCAATTTAAATATTGTTGTTTACTTACGTTATTGTTCAAGAGTGGGCAATAGTATACTATACCTCAAAAAACCGTTCTACCGTTCTGCTTACGGTATATACACACTCGGTAGTCTGGCTTGAGAACGGAACTTGGCGCCAGACTCTATCGAGTCTGTTGATTTATAAATATATTTCCAGAGATTTTATTTTTGTCATTGTCTTTTGTAGAAATCTCAAGATGGACTAGAGTAAAGCCTCCACAATAATCATTCATATATTTTTTATGGAAACTTTATTTTATTTGATTCCGAAATTTATTTAAGACGTAATTGAAAAAATAAATTTTCTAAAAATATATTTATCACTGCCCGCCCATAAATATGACTGTTCTATCAGGAGAGGAATGATTTAAATTAATAAAAAATCATTTATTTAATAACTTAGTTTTATTAGAACATATTAAAACTCGAGAAGTGATTGACAATAGCTGTGCTTATTCTTCATGGGAGAAATTTTCAAGAAAATGTATATTCTCACTTGAAAACAGCGGCACACCAGGACTATTAGTATTCTGAACGGCGATCCATTATTGGCAGGATGCGAAGTATATGGTGGGGAGGGCTGGCGTTGATTACCACTTTTTACGTGTAAATCTAGTAAATCTTATGGGAACAGCATGATTTAACGCTAATGGCGACCGCTGGAACTAAATTACTCTGTTTGATTTAACATAGGAAAAGCATGAAAAATGAGGACAGCACTATCGTGCACCTAGACAATAAACGGTAACCAGTAGGTATATCAGTAGTTTGTTATGAAGGAACCTTAAAATATTTTATCGTGGTCACAGTGCATATTGTGAAATACGCCCTATAACCTTGAAATTATAATAACTAACACCGAATATACAAACTTTTTGTACCAGTTGGCCGTGTATTATCAGCACGTCTGTTATTGGCGCGTCGCACAGAGCCACCAGTGTGTAGGTTGAAACCAAGTTCTTTCCGGTTCCCGCCAAATAAGTGTGTTTTATGGTGACTCTCTCAATCTTGTCATACGTGAATATTTAAGTAAAGTTTTTACTAAAATTAAATATTTTTTTACATGAAAATTTTGTAATTGATAAAAAAAAATGACTCTCAAAGGCACTGGCAAGCTGCATGTTATCAAAAGAGGTGAATGTTATTGAATTATAATTTTATATATAGTGTCTATGTGAACACTCTTATAACTCAATCATGCAATTTTAGTTCATTTAATTAATTTTACGCATAAATATTTATAATTACTATCTATTTCAGATGGACGTGAAGAAAAAGTTCACTATGATAAAATTTCGGCACGTGTGAAAAAGCTTTGTTACGGCTTGGATATGGATTACATCGATCCACCGGCAATAACATACAAAGTCATGCATGGTATATATCCTGGTGTAACAACTGTAGAGCTTGATAATTTAGCAGCTGAAACAGCAGCAACCATGACTACTCAACATGCTGATTATGCTATTTTAGCTGCAAGAATAGCTGTTTCTAATCTACACAAAGAAACTAAAAAGAATTTCAGTGAGGTAATTAATGATTTATACAATGCAGTAAATCCTGTAACAAATGAAAAAATATCTTTGATCAGTCAACATCATCATGATATAATTCAGAAGCACTCTCGAGCCTTAGATTCTGCCATTATTTATGATAGAGATTACAATTACAATTATTTTGGCTTTAAAACTTTGGAAAGAAGTTATTTGCTGAAAATAAATGGCAAGATCGTAGAAAGACCTCAACACATGGTGATGCGCGTCGCTGTTGGTATTCATGAAGACAACATCGATCGAGTGATTGAAACATACAATTATATGTCTGAAAAATATTTCACTCATGCATCACCGACGCTTTTTTCTGCATGTACTAAGAGACAACAAATGTCGAGTTGTTTTTTGCTCACAATGATTGAAGACAGTATTCAAGGAATTTATGATACGATGAAGAGATGTGCTTTAATCAGTAAAACGGCTGGTGGAATTGGGTTGAGTGCGCATAATATCAGAGCTGCAGGAACTAGAATAAAAAGTAACAATGGAATTTCAAATGGTCTTATTCCGATTCTTCGAGTTTTCAATAATACAGCAAGATATGTCGATCAAGGTGGTAATAAAAGACCTGGAGCATTTGCAATCTACTTAGAACCTTGGCATGCAGATATATTTGAATTTCTAGATCTGAGAAAAAATACAGGCAAAGATGAACATCGCGCTCGTGATTTATTCTATGCACTATGGATTCCGGATTTATTTATGAGTCGCTCAAAAAATGATGATGTATGGAGTTTAATGTGTCCGAATTTATCACCTGGGCTAGACGAATGCTGGGGTGAAGAATTTGAAGCATTATATACTAAATATGAGAATGAAGGTCGTTATGTACGTCAAATTCCAGCTCGAGAGTTGTGGACTGCTATTTTGAAATCACAAGTTGAAACTGGTACACCATATATGGTTTATAAAGACCACTGCAATCGTAAATCCAATCAACAAAATTTGGGCACCATCAAAAGTAGTAATCTTTGTACTGAAATAGTCCAGTATACAAGTCCTGATGAAATAGCAGTTTGTAATTTGGCTTCAATTGCAGTTAACATGTTTGTTAATACTGAAACTAAAACTTATGACTTTGAAAAACTTAAATTAGTTACCAATATTGTAACAAAAAACTTAGATAAAGTTATTGATGTTAATTATTACCCAGTTCCCGAAGCAGAAAAATCAAATTTGAAACATCGACCTATGGGCATTGGTGTTCAAGGTCTTGCTGATGCTTTTTTGTTATTGAGGTATCCATTTGAAAGCGAAGAAGCTCAAAAACTCAACATTCAAATTTTTGAAACTCTATACTATGGAGCTTTAGAAGCAAGTTGTGAATTGGCTCAGGAGAAAGGAGTTTATGAAACTTATCATGGTTCGCCTGTAAGCAAAGGTATCCTTCAGTACGACATGTGGAATGTTACACCAACTGATCTTTGGGATTGGGAGAAATTGAAGAAAAAAATTTCTGAATTTGGTATCAGAAATTCACTTCTTATAGCACCGATGCCAACAGCTTCAACAGCACAAATTTTAGGAAATAATGAATCTACAGAGCCGTATACCACCAATGTTTATGCCCGAAGAGTATTATCTGGTGAATTTCAGATTGTTAATCCTCATTTGTTGAAAGATTTAAGTGAACGTGATCTTTGGGATGAAAAAATGAAAAATGAAATTATCGCCAATAATGGTTCTGTACAAAATATCAAAAGTTTTCCAGATGAACTAAAACCTTTATATAAAACTGTTTGGGAAATATCACAGAAGACTATCTTAAAAATGGCGGCAGATCGAGGACCATTCATTGATCAATCACAATCACTTAATGTTCATATTGCTCAACCGTCTGTTGGCGTATTAACTTCAATGCACTTTTACGGATGGAGTATTGGTTTGAAAACCGGAATGTATTACTTGAGAACCAAACCAGCTGCTAATGCTATTCAATTTACTGTTGATAAACGAAAATTATCCACTTGGGAAGAGAAAAAATATACAAACGGTGTTATTAAAAATAATATTGATGAAACTAATGTCATTTCTTGTTCTCGAGGAGCTGATTGTACGAGTTGCAGCGGATAAAATTGTGAATATTTAAAAAAAAAAAAAAGTTATATGAATGTTATTCTGAATTTAACAACCAACTTTTCATTAAAATTCATTTTTATATGTAATTTTTACTACAATATTCAATATACATCCATTCATTTTATATGCGAATGTTAAGGTCACATAGTAATATCTAAAATTCTTTTCTTTTCTTTTCACAATTAAAATAAAATACATTTCACATCTATTATCACTGTTTTTTATTAGTTCCCGCAAAGAAAATTTTTATTTATAATAAAATAAAAAAATTTTTATTTTGAGATATCAGTGATATTGTTTTGAAATCAGTTCTTAAAAGTTTAATACTTGTGTCATAAACAGTTCAATCTAATTTTCTATTTAAAAAATTAAATTATAAAGAAATGAGCAATTGTATGAATTTTGTTTTTAGAAAAAAATTATTCAACAACAGCATTGATATAAACTTTTAGAATTTTTTATTTTATATTGACTATTTTATTTTTACGACTTCAAATGTGCATTATACATCTATAAAAGGACTAAAAAAAGCAATAATATGTGAATTTATACTAAATCAAATTTTAAGGTTGTTTTACTAAGTAATTCTTCGTAACGTTTACTTTTATGAATATTTCAATTTCAGATCATCAGGTTTGTATTTATTTTTTTTAACATTATCAAGTGAAAAATAATTTATTAAAGGAACGTTGTCAGAAACGATTCGGTCTTCAAAAGTCTTAAATTTTTTAAAAGTTACATATATGTTCATTAACACATTACTTATCTACGTCTAAACTTTGATTAATCTGATCAAAAATATAATATAATAAATTAATAAATTGTAAAATATAAAATTTTAATAAACAAATAACTCTGGAAAATGAATTTCGTATGCTGGTGTTGGAGTTGACTTAGGGTCAATTGCTTGAATATTTTGTTGAGATAAATTTCTTGGCTCCACCGTAAGTGAATTAAATATATCAGATAGTTTACTCTGCAATACATCGTGCTGTAAAAAGAATAATTAACTTAAAAATTAATAATAAAAATAACAAATAAATTTTTATGTCAATACCTGTGGTTGAGTTTTAAGTATGAGATCTTGAAATGAGGCATTTCTAAAGTATTCTGATAATTGTATTCTTTTCTCTTCATCCTCATTCTGGATGTTACTAGATTCAGTTAATATTTTTTTCATACTTTCAAATGTTAACTCTTCGACCATCAGTTTCTAAAGAAAAAAAAAATATAAATTTAAAACGTTATTACATTTTTAAAATAATTAAAATCTAGAACTTACTTTTTGTGTTCCTGGAGATGAACCTCCGCTATCTAGTTCTACACTTCCAGAATTGATATCCGTAATAGAAGTACGTCCAGCAGTATCAACCCAAGAATGACGATGTTGTAAAGAATTACTATTGTATTTAGAACCTTGCTGTAATTTTCCAGCATCAAAACCGGCCATTTTTAGACACTCGGTCACTATGCTTTGATCAACTAGCATAGAACTAGAAAATTTGGTGGGCAAATCATCATCATAGTCAGATTCTAGTGGTGGCAACAGATGAATTCCTTCTTTTTCACGAGCACTAATAATCTATTTGAATGTTATAAAATGTTACTTAATAGTGAATTAATAACACAAAAAATAAATTTCAGCGAAAGCAATAACAAGCGAGGTTCAATTTATCACAAAATGGTATAAAGTATGCAAACTTTAATGGAGGTTTCCAACGTGCAATAAATTGAATTGTACTTGCTGTTGCTCTCACTCCAATTTATTTTCCGTGAATGTTGACATTATAAAAAACTTAATATAAATTTGTTTTAAATCATACCTTTTCAACATAATCAATAAGATAAGTCAAACTACAGACGTGAGAGATAAGAATCAATAAGCTTACAACAATTGCATGTAAATTTAACTTCAACGTTGTACTAAGTTGACTATTAACAATAGCAAGATCTTGAAGGCTCAAAATAAGTCTTAATTGTTCTAGAACCGTTTCTTCAGAAGCCAATTCTACAATAAGAAGAGCCAATGTGGTATATATCGCTTCTATATTTTCAACGGTATTACTCGGAAGTTCAATCGATTCATAAAGTGCCAAATATATTTCTGGACCATGTTTACGGATAAATATTACATCTGGACGAGATGATTTGTTAACCACAAGATCAAGTTCTAATATATTAAGCGTGGGTTTTGTAAGCTTATTAATATTGTGATGTCTGTCAATTAATGTATGGAAAATTTTTTGAACTAAAAGTCTCATCTCAGCATCAGCTACGAGAGACATTCGTAATAAAGGCTCCAAAAAACTTGGCGGGAATGTCGTGTTCAAGTGAATTGTTTGATATTTTGTGCCAACCTAAAAGCAAATTTTATATTAGACAAAATTACCCCAGTTAGAAAATAGTTTTAAATTTGAAAGTAAGCATAAGAGAATTGTACATTAAATTAATAAAGTAAATAACTATTATTTTCTTGGAAGGAATATAAAACGGACTATAACTTTAATAATTTTTTTTAAATATTACCTTTAACAAAGATTTTAATAGTATACTTTGTAATAAGACGTCTCCTTTTCCAACAGTAATAAAACGATCTGGTTGACTACATGGAACTTTACTCATTATAAACATCATTATTTCAATTTTTTGATAATCTGGAAGATGGTTTGCGAATTCTCCAAGAGCGTTAATGAGAGCTTCTTGATAAAGCTGCTCATCATTACTAGAATACTGATTTCTTGTTACACTTATACGCAAATGAGAAAGAAGAGAATTTATTATCTCTAGTACAGATGGCCCCACACTTTCTCCTGCAGCGATGGCAATAATTTTTGACAATGTATCTGCAATACTTGTTCGAATTTTCGGTGAAGATTTTGAGTTATCATCGAGATGAGTCATTAAAGCTTCAACGACTGTATAGGAATATTGTGACTAGAAAATAAAAAAAAAAATATTAGTGCAAATAATAAAACTAAGTATTACAGATGAATCAAAACATACTTGAATAGAAAACATAATTATTCGGAATGTGTGGATTGCAAAACAATTAGGAACCCATAATTGATGGTTATCCAAGTGTCTCAATACAGGTCGAATGACACAACGGATATGACCAAAAGACGCACGACCGACAAGTTCCCGCATACATGTTTCAGCAAACTGGGGAGGATTTGACCTCTCTTCTGTGGGACTATCTGGTGTTGAATTTTCTTTCTCCACATACCTTATAATTTATAGAAAAAAATTAACTCAGTGATGATTTTTTAAATCAAAATATTTAGTTTTTTTAAACTAATATGAAGCAGCTTTCCATTAAATAATGATTCAGAAGTGGGATTTAACGTTTTTACGGCAAAAAAATATCGAAAAACAATACAATATTTGAAATATGATTTTTTTTTTTTTTTTTTTTAATTAATTTAATTTTTTTAAATCCTTTACATCTAATGTAAAAAACTTGTTGCTACTTTATTAGTCTGTGCAATAATTATTTATATTCAAGTACATGCATAAAAATGATGCTATTTAATCATTTAATTTTGTAATAAAAACTTTATATGTATATAGCCGATCGGTGTTTATTCTATCGAAATATATAAATAAATAAATAAAATTAAAGTAGTCAACAATAAATTTTTCTATTAGATTTATAGCATTTGATGTTCACAAAAATTTTTACATAAATCGAGTAATTTCTAGTATTTTAATTTCTTTTTTTTTACGTTTAAAAACAAGCAGTTTAAAAAGAACAAATTTTAAAATATCAATTCTTTTTATTTTCTAAAAAAATTTTTTAAATCGCAAGAATAACAAGAATTTCAAAATAGTGAAAATCACGTTTTCAGTCATTTCATTGATGTATAACTTTTGATTGAAAAGAGATAGCTAATTTTTGATTTGTGTGATAGCCCGTGAAATTGCCTTTAATTTGACGTGTATAACATTGATTTTTCGTCAATTTTTAGTTATTTTATGAAAGTTAAGAGATCTATTGAATCATTTTCAGGCAATGTGTAGTTCAATCGACTTACGAATGGTATTTTATCAAGAATTCTCAACGGATCCTAATGAAATTTGGTACACGGATTCCTTGGACAATCAGCTCGCATGAGTCCTAAGAATTCCAAGTAGCTTTTCAAAATTATCAAAATAATGAAAATCATGTTTTTTGTGGCTTTATTGATGAATAACTTTCAATTAAAAAAAGATAGCTAATTTTCAAAAAATCCATGTGGAAGCTCATCAAATTGCCTTTGATTTAATGTACATAACATCGACTTTTTAGACAGATTTTACTCATTTTCGAACTAGTCCAAGATAATTATCCAAACAGTAAATACACCAAGAAAACTTTTGCAGAACTTTTTAATAGTAATTAAGTTAGTACTTCCACGAAAAGCATATTTCAAGAAACTTATGGAATTTTTTTTATCGAAAGATGAATATGTTAATAATTCACCACCAAAATTTCAGATCAATTCACCGCACCGTTTTTGAGTAATTAATTTTCGAAATTGCATCTTTTACACGTAGAAGTATAGAGATGATAAACTTAGTATGAAATCTTCCGTTCCACTCGAGTGATGCAAATAGATTTCATACTAACTTTACCATCTCTCTATACCTCTACGTATAAAAGATGCAATTTCGAAAAGTAATTACTCAAAAACGGTAAGGTGAATTGATCTGAAATTTTGGTGGTGAATTATTAATATATTTATCTTTCGATAAGAAAAATTCCATAAGTTTCTTGAAATATGCTTTTCGTGGAGATACTACCTTAACTTAAAAATTTGATTTTTAACAAATTAAAATAGCGAAAATAAAGAGAATGTTATATCAAATGAAATCTACCTTCCGTTTTGGGTGAGGCCCAATGGCATTATTTTTACAATAAACATTAATATTATTTTTTTAATTTGCCCATGAATAAGAAGCCATAAAATAGCTAAAAAGAAAATTAGCCTTTTAGCCGGTTAGCCGTTAGCTAATTTAGTTAACAGGTTAAATTAGCTAAGCTGATCCGTTAGTCAGCTAATTAACTTAGCCAACTTTTCTAGCCGGCTTAATCGGCTAAATTGTACAGCCTTAAAAGAAAGTTTTGTCTTCAATTATGTGCTCTTGGTAGAAAATTGCTCTGTTTTTTGGTTTAAAAAAAAATTACTCTTAGATTAATATAAAATTTCTTGCACGAAGAATCGGGAACTAGAGAAAAATTTTTAGAGCCAAACAACATTTCTCGAGTTAAGATATTCACTTTTTCTGTGTAGTTGTTTAGATTCTACAATGGCCGTATTAATCTGATCATTATTTGTTGGATCAAATGCTTTTTAAGTATAAAATTAATAAAAAAATTAATTTACCTTGCAGTTTGCATATTATATAAGAGTGATGGAACAATTTTATCCATGTGCACTGATTCCCAAATATTTTCTACTAAATCATCAGAAAGGGTTTTCCTCACGACACCTTGCAACCCTTGAATACCGGCAAGTCGAATCTGTTTACGAGTTTCCAGATTGTCGTTGTTGGCGTGACACATGGCAGAGTACTTTGATACAAAGAAATCGTAACGTGTGTGATAAGATGGCGTGTCCTCCTCGATGTTGGCAAAGCGGACAAACTGGCGGAGGAAAGCATTTTGTTCAACTAAATTGAATAATTTAATAGTTTAGGTTTTTACATGATCAGTTAACTCTTGAATAACATAACGTTGAATAATAATTTCAAGTAAGGAACTACTAATGTATTGACATCAATAAGTATCAAATAAAAAGAAAAAACAAAAATTTACCGATTGTGTAGCCAAAATTTGTAGTTGAGGATCTGTGGATTCTAAAAGTTTTTGAATCATTTTCAAAAAGCTTTCAACAAAAAGATTCAAAGTTTGTGCATGACAAGCAAGTAGAAGCTGATCCATTGCTTCCATAGCAATAATAACGAATCCATTTCGTCGTCTATAAATATCTCTTGAAGCTCGTTGAAATAAATACTCTCCGATTCTATCCAATTTTTCTGGGCTACTCAATGAGTAGAATGTTAATTTCTCCATATTATTTTTGACAAGCCCCTCCTAACAAAAAAGAAATATTGAAAAAACAACGAAAAATAATTTTTAATTAAGCTTAAGGACAAGTTGTATGAATTAGCTTGCTGCTTACCTGCGGATTTATTGGAAAAATGTTATCAACTAGTCTTTTGTACCTTGGTCGTAAAGCTGAACAACACCAACAACAACCTAATAAGTATAAAAAAATTTTTTTTAATTTTTTGATGTGACTGTAACTAAACGTACACAAGATTTTGAAAGCAGTTCGTCTAAATTTTTAAATCATACGTGAAGTAAGATAATACAATACGTTTTTAATTTAAATGAGCCATTTTTTCAATGATGGCAACGCAAATGTATTTAGATGAAACGACTCACAAATAAAAAAAGCGTGTAAAAACGATTTATCGCATCAAATAATCTAAACTTTTGTTTTAAAAGAGAAGAATTATGGAAATTGTGTGCTTCGTCTTAGTCATAAATAATTAAAACTCCTTACCCTGATTAACACATGTATATATCAATCAGGTCAAATCATTTTAAATTGTTTTTAGTTATTTCAAATTAGATTTCTTAATCAGGGTAAGTTGTAAACTGTTAAAATAAAAACCATAAATTGATAAATAATGAGCGATAACCATAACAATCATTAATATAGTAGTATCAAGGATTTATAATGTGCAGGCAATTCAAGCCCTTTTACACTCTGAGCTAGCCTACTCTTTTTGCTTAGTTACTATCTTTTTGTTGCGGCTGTGGGACTGGCTTGTGCTTTCTGTACCACATCAACTCTGTTTCTTCACCTCTTCCTAGGCCCTTAAGACAGTGGCATGGGGAAACTACAGAGAAAACCCATATCAATACAGTCGGAGCAGGGCTAAGCTCACGGTAATCGATAAGAATCTTCTTTATCGATTATCGGAACGTTAGTCCCCTCTCCTAGTGCACAGAGATCTACGCGCTAGCCAACGCTGACCCGGCGGTCACCCATCCAAGTACTGACCACAGTAAATGCTGCTTAGCTTGGGTGATCGCCAGACGCGTGACTATCTCTACCGCTTAGCAACCATTAATATTTTTGTTTAACTGAGTATAATTCTTAATGAGAATAAAAAAGCACTTCTTTGAATTTATGTGAAAAAATAATTGTAGTAATTATTATTAATAATAAAATGAATATAAAGTTATAACATATATATGTTATATCACTAAATTCAGATTGTAATGCTGAAACACGTTTGGAATATTGGAAAGATTCATATTGACAAAAGTATATTTTACAATGATTTCAAAAATTTTTCAAAATGATATTGTTCTATAAGGTAAAAGCCCCAATAGATGATCACATACCAGTATATGATCACTCCATGTATTTGTATATCTATATTCACAAATATAGGTATACAAATACACGGAGTGATCATATACTGGTACATGATCATCTATTGGGGCTTTTACCTTAATATATAGCAAATTGTACGAACTGCCCTGAATAAAAAAAAGTATTGAGACAAAGAAAAAAGTATTGAAAAGTATTAGATTGATTAGAAAACTAATACTTTTCAATACTTCTTTCTTTGTCTCAATACTTTTTTTTTTATCAGGGTGTAATATGAAATATTGAAAGATGGAAAAATAATAATTATAAATATTAATTTATGTGGCCATAGATTTATGATATAACTGTATAATTGAACGAATGAAGAGGTGTTCATGTAAAAAAAATCAAATATATAAGATTTTTATTAAAACTAGAATATATTAACAGAAAAATTAAATTGATTCAAAAATAAATTTTCAATAAAGGAACTTATTTTGAAGATCGTGTACTTGAATTAAGTATAAACAGTCTTGAACTAAGAAATAAAATTATGTAAGAAATAAAACTATAACAATACTGTATTGTAAAACAAGAATTTGTCATACAAATAAAGAACCTATACTATTTTAATTATCGCTTCTTCGTGTCATATTTCAGAACCCTATTCGTGACGTAGCTCGCTACCATTCTGCTAAGGTATCCTGGTACGTTTTTTTCTTCTAGAGCCCGCAAAATGCAGTCCCAGTTAGCGGAGTTGAAGGCATTCTTGATGTCCAAAGCAGCCACCAAACAGTATTTCTTCTTTCCAACCATCCATCTCGTTCCGGCGATTGCATCCTTGGCTGTATCAACAACCAATTTGATCGCATCCAGAGTTGACCGTCCTTTTCGGAAACCAAACTGGTTCTCTGCCAGGAGTGGATCGACTACAGCCTCTATTCTCTGATGAATTATGCGCTCGAATATCTTGCCGGCCGTGTCTAACATCAAAGTGGTCGGTAGGATGACGGTTCTTCGGCGGCTTTTTCCCCTTCGGAAGTAGCACTAGCCATTGCTGTTTCCACTTCTGGGGAAAAGTCCCTTCCTTCAGGCATGTATCGTAAACGTCCAGGAATAATGCCGGTGCTGCCCTAAGGATTGATTTCAGGGCAATACTAGGGATTCCGTCCAATCCCGGCACCTTATTATTCTCTACTCGATTGCCTGCCTCTATCAACTCGTCCAACGTGATAGTTGGGATGTCTTCAGGGTTGAGCTGCTCCAACTTGTAGGTGAATACCGGCTGTTGGGAAAACAGCACAGTAATAATCTTCTCTAGGAGCTGTAGACACGTAGGTGATGGCATTGGCTGGCATTTCAGGTGGGTCATAACCACCTTATACGGTCTGCCCCATGGATCTTTCTCTACTTCTGCGACCAGTTCCTTCCAGCAGCGTCTTTTGCTTTCTTTAATGGCTCTGTTTAGTTCTCGACGGGCCTTTTTATATTCTGCCAACAGCTCTGCGGAGTTAGGTCGTCTGTAGCCACGCTGAGACTTTCTTCTTTTTTTAATACACTCTGAACATAGAATGCTAATGTGATCGTTCTACCAGTGCACCGAAGGTTTTGTATTCATGCCACGTTTCCGAGACATACTGGCGTCGCAAGCCTGGGTGATTCTTCTCATTAGGTCCTTGGTCTTCTCTTCAGCAGTTTCTACGATGATCGGATCGCACTCTAGGGCTACTACTAAAGCAGTGAGGTCGAGAGATTTAACTTTCCACCCAACCGCGCTGGCAATCCTGTTGACTCTTGTTAGATTCTGGCCAGTTGATATTTCCCATAGTATCGCACTATGGTCACTGGCTGTGTAGATGTTCAATACTTTCCAAGAAAAACCTCTTCGAGCTAAGCAACTGCTGACAAATGTAAGGTCGACAATTGAGTTTGCCTCTCCCTTAGTATACGATGGCGTGCCACCGGTGTTAAGAAGGATCAAGTCCAGTGTGGCAATTGCCTCGAGAAGTGCTTTTCCACGTGTATAAGTGAACTTGCTGCCCCAGTCTGCTGCCCAGGAATTAAAGTCACCAGCTATTGCCACGGGAAAGTGTTTTCTTGCGGCCTCAGTTAGCCGATCAAGGAGGTCTTCAAACTGTTCATTAGAGAGACTAGGTGGTGCATAGCAACTGTAGAAGCGGAGGCCATCTACCCATGCTGCTACAAAGCCGGCTTCTTTGTTGTTGACTGTTCTCTGAAAAGGACATTTACCGCAGAACCAGATGACGGCTTTGTTAGTGCTGTCGGATTCCCAGGGTTGGTTACTCAAATGTCTATAAGGCTCACTTATAAGTGCTACGTCTGCCTCTAATTCGCGCACAGTTTGCATGAACAGGTCGTGCGTAGCCTCACAATGATTGAAGTTGAGCTGCGATATCTTCATGTTCGTGGCTTCGTCATCTTCTGGAGTGCTTCTTGGAAGACGGGGCATTTGTTCGTGCCTGCATGGTGAGCCGCCTTTTCTACGCCGTGCCGTTCAACGCACAGTGCACATTTAGCTGGATTTTTACAATCAGCAATTTTGTGTCCTTCTTTTCCGCACCTTATGCAGTGCTTAGACCGGTCGACTTCGCTTTTGCACTGAGATCTGAAGTGCCCAAAGTGCCAGCATTTGAAGCATTGTATGGGTCTCTTCGTTGCTCTCATTCGGCAATTGACCCAGCCGATCCTTATTTTGCAGTTTCCTTCCAGTAACTTTTGTGCTGCAGCTGCTGGTAGTGACACTGTGGCTGTCTGCGTACCCCTAAAGGCTTTACGGATCTTGATTGCCTCTAGTGGGATTTCACAACTTTCTCCAGCCTCCCTCTTTAGAGCGGTCTGAATATGCTCTTTCGTCGTGTCGTCATCGACATCTCGGATCTCGATGGTCTCCTGTGGCCCTTTGCAGATCACTTTGACCTCCTCCTTAAGGATGTCCGCGATCGTCTTTTGCAGGGCTTGCCCTTTGTCAGTGCTCTTCCTCGAAATCTTAATCAACAAGTCGCCACTTCTGGTCTTGCTGATCTTATCCACAGTTGAACGAACCTGCTCATCTGGGACGTCCTGTTTTATGTGACGCAGAATCTCGGCATACTTTGTTTTCTCGGCCGGGCGGATGATCAGTGCGTCAGGTCTAATCCATTTGCGTGGTTTTTTTCGCTTAGGCTCTGGCCTGGGCTCCTTCGGCGGCTGCTTTGAGACTTGCTCTCTAGCTAGCTTCCTCTTCTCCTTCTTAGACTGTACTTTTTCCCAATTAGACGCCTTCTTAGGTTCGTCACTCTGCTCTGCTATTCGTTGCGGAGGGCTTTTTTTCAAGTCCTTCTTTTTTGTGACTGTCGATTAGTTCTGGCGAATTTCGGTCCTTTCTCTTTCCAGGCCTTGTGTCAGTTTCACCTTTGTCCTCAGCAGCAGATTCGCCGTCACTATCGGCTCCAGTGTCCATTGCTTCTTTATTCTCAACTTCACTTTGAATGCGTCGTCGTGATGACTGCCATTCCTCGTCCAGTTTCTTGAATCTTCCAAGAGCATTGACTACACCGGTTGTTTTGGTCTTTATCTCCTTGTGGATATTGACCTTTGTTTGGACAAACTCTTGCAGCTCAATGGTCAGCTTTTCAAGGCGATCTAGCGCTTGCGTTCTCTTCATTTCAGCGCTTGCTTCAATCGCTGCTTGTTGGGCATGAAGCCCGTTTTCACTTTTGTTCATTTCCTGTAAATTACTCATACTTTTTGATTTACCAGCGCATCGTACGGAGTAGAGCGGGTTGTCATAACTAGGCACGGGTGTACCCTCGGAGATAGTACTCCTACCCCAGTTCCCTGAGGCCTAGTCGACACTTAGTCAGTCCCGGAATACACGAACGGACTAGACTCGCTCGGGGCGGTGAAGATTACGATCTCTAACACTCACTGCGTACTTCCTGATCAAGACCCGAAGTGACTGGCTCCTGATCCACTGCTGCAACTTACACTTCAGCAGAGCAAGCTCACATCAGCCGTGGCCCGCATCGTCGGAAATAATCGACACGGGTTCCGGACACTCCCAGTGAGTTACAACAGGGAACGATCGTCTTGCTAGGTCAGTTAGTGTGACCAACCCATTAAAGGGGTGGAGTTTTGTCCACGGGAGCATATTTTATTTGGATCCTACCCTCTGTACCTCATCAACTAAGAGACCTAGTGTCATTCAAGGACAGCGAGCGTTCTCCCATCCGCTACGGGGAGACGCGCCTGGTAGCAGTTTCTCCTCTGCCGCAGGTGTGTGTGTGTGTGTGTAAACCTCTCATAACTTTTGAACGGCTTGACCGATTTCATCGCGGTTGCTGCCATTCGAAAGGGCTGGACTGAACTTGGATTTGGAATACAGTTTGGACCGATTCGGACCGGTAGATTTTAAGAAATCTCGAAAAAACTTCGAAGAAAAATTTTTTTAAATGTGGTTTTTTTTAATATCTCTTAAATGGCTTAACCGATAAATTCTTAAGACTCATCAGATCTTAACATCGAAAAACCACGTCGATCGCCACCAACCCGGTCAAAATCGGTTGACTCGTTCGTGAGTTATCGTTGACGAAAAAAATCGAAAAAAAGTTTTTTTTTTTAATTACATCAAAATTTCCGGTCTCATCAATTTGTGTATGGAAGTATATTCTAGAATTTAAAAAACTGCGTCGAATGCCGCCAACCGCGTGAAAATCGGTTCATTTATTCAAAAGTTATTGCGGTTTGAAAATTCAAGAAATAGTGTTTTGGTCAACTTCTATCAGATTTTTGAGCTTGGAGAGCTCAAACAACACAAAAATTATATTTTGAGCTCGAAGAGCTCAAAAACGTAATAAGTGAAATTTTGAGCGCTTAAGTATGGAATGAGCGGGAAGTTGCAGGGATGGCCTTCAGGGTCCACCGTTTTTCTAATTTTTTTTTATTTGTAATATTTTATGATTAGAGTTGAATTTAGTCTTTGCATTATTTCAAATTCTTATATTTTAAGGGCGGTATTTTTTTAATTTAGATAATTTTACAAATATCATAATTTACGATTTTCGAAATTAAGAGTTTGGAAACGGCCAAATTCAGAAGTGGCCAAAAAACTCTGAACATAGAAACCTACTCGAATTAATGCACGCGACTGTAATTAGGTTTTCAAGTTTAGGGATGAATCTTCATCTGTGAATTTGTTGGCGGTTTTTAAACTCTAAATTAGGAAAATCCTAAATGTTTCCGTTTGTAAAATTAACTAAACATAAATATCAACATCACTAAAATGAGAAAAATAATTGATGCTTGTAGTAAAGAGAATAAATTAACATTATTTCAAATCAAATTTTAGACAAAGGAAAATCTTAACAATCAAAAGGAACGTTGTATTTAAAATAAGATTAGTATAAATATTAATAATCATAAAATTAGTGACTTCCGAATTTGGTCTGAAATGAATGCCCTACGTTCTTGGCTCTCGTCATCTAATGGTTATCAAACAAAAATATGTCTAGACCATAATATGTCTTTAAGGTAACATATATATATATAACCCAAAAACATTATTTACTCGAAATTTGATAAATCACAGAGTCTAAATTGGGAAAAATGCAATTATTTTTTGTTCTACTGTACCCAAACATGCTTAGGACTAAAAAAAACTGGAAATAAAGTTTAAAACATTTCTCCATTCATAAAAACTCAAGTTTGCACGAATTTCCTCAAAACTTATAAATTAAATTGAAAGTGTTCGAATCATTAATCAAAAACTGTTAAAATTAGTGTGCATTGAAGTTTGACGATGAATATGGCTGATTCTCTGTAAGGGCGTCCTAAATCTGTACAAAATTGTCCGACCAAATTATTTTTGACTTTATTAGAAAAAAAATTAATAAGAGCTACAAAACTATCAGCTTAATTACCCTGAATAAAAAAAAGTAACCTGATAAAAAAAAAGTATTGAGACAAAGAAAAAAGTATTGAAAAGTATTGGTTTTCTAGTCAATTCAATACTTTTCAATACTTTTTTCTTTGTCTCAATACTTTTTTTTATTCAGGGTATTGAGACAAAGAAAAAAGTATTGTAAAGTATTGGATTGACTAGAAAACCAATATTTTCAATACTTTTTTCTTTGTCTCAATACTTTTTTTTTTATCAGGGTATAATAAATAAACAGCCGAATTAATTTTTGCTCTTTTCGATATTTGTGTATCTTTTGCCATATAACATGACAGGGGACTGATTGCCAGGGGACTGATTTTTTTTTATCAAATTGAGAAAAATCAAGCAAACTATTTCAATGCATTCAACTTTTAGAAGTTCTCAATGAATGTTTACATTAATTAGAATAATATTAAGACTTATGGATCCAATTTTATAAATAAATTATAAATAAAAATAGCTGCCAGGGGACTGAGTTTTGAAGTGGCCCAGACAAATATTTCCAGCACAAACGGTGCTTTGACACTAAATAAAATGCCGATAAAACGCTAACAGCCCTATGGTTATTAACTCAAGGCTAGTTAGATCCTTATAAACCTTACAAAAGGTAAAATAACACGCTGGATTTTTTTTTGGCTTTGACTTCTGGCAGGGGACTGATTTTAAAATGCCCGGGACAAACTTTGGTTTAATGAATTTAATGGAACAAATTAATTTTCGGTACTTTTTATTGAAGAAGATTGTTAGTTAACTAATTAAGTTTATAAACATTATGAACCAAATTATATATTATTGACGAATAACTTAAAATTTAATCTTAAAGTTCTAATTTTGGGAATGGGACAGCCCAGGGGACTGACATTTCGGTGGTTTAAGAATTTATAGCAAAAAAACCAAAATTTATTCCATTTTAGTTTTCAATGCTCCAAATAGAAATGTTTTTTTACTTTCGTAATAAATTTTTTTTAGTAACAAAATAACAATTTTACTAATAAAAAGATGCCTGGGACAGCAAAAAACATCCTTACAGAGAATCACCCATATCTTTAAAACGGTTAATTCAAGCAACTAACTAAAGAGACCATTTTTGTAGAGCAGTAAATTTCCTATGAAATGATGAGATGCGCGCATATCATAATAATTTTTTTTTAACGAGTTACAAAATTCATAAGAAAAACGAAAACTGTCTGAAAAAATAATCAAACTTCAACCTTCAATAACTTTTGAACGGTGAGGTTGACGAAAAAATTGTAAGAGACCTTTTTTGTTGGAAATTCAATTTCCTACAAATATATGACGAGATTTTTTTTTTTCAAATAGTAAATACCAAGATATAAATTTTCTCTCTAATAATAAAAAAAAAATAAATAACTGAGGGACGGAAAACTTTCCTATTAAAATTAAGAGCTCATACTTGGAGAGAATTTTTTTGAGGTGTCTACCAACCTATTTTTAGAGGATAAAGTTAAAAAAAAAAAATAGTCGATTTTTTTAGCCCACCCTAGTATGTATATAATATTGTAATGGCAACATATCAGTCTGCTGTGGGTAAAATTTAGTCAGCTGGCTTATTCTAAAAATGTACAAGTATATTATTTTATTAGGAAAAAAAAATTACTGCTCCCTAGCAAAAAACAAGAAGAAATGTTATAGAAATCAGCAGAAATCTGACAATTATTTGCAACTATTTAAACATAGATTAGAATTAGAAGATACTTTTAAATGTACAATCACTTTTCTGAATTTCCTACTTATAGATTGTTTTTTTTTTTTTAATATTTTTATGATAATTTATTTATTTAAAAAATTCGAAAATCTGTGAAATGTCTGATAATTTCATTACTACGATCAAGAGCCTATTAATATTTTAATATTTCAGGTTTAAATATTAAATAAGTACTATTTTGTAAATTTATATTTTATTTTCCAAATAACATGGACCGTATTCTTCCTAAATTTTCAACTTTGTAATTTGTCATGATATTGACGTCAGTAGATATATCTAAATATTTTTTCGGTTTATTAAAAAAGTGATTATAACTAAGAAAACATTAGCATTAAACAATACTGATGGGTTTTTATAATTTACACATGTGAAATTAAAAAAGAATATTTTTTATAACAATTTATGTATTTATCAAATCTTAAAAATTCTCAAATATTTATTAATTTCGGTATCACAACGTGGGAAAAGATTCATGTACATAAATGTCTAATCATATTTTTGTATCGATTTATTTAGGGTGGCGATTGACCTGAAAAACCTGAAAATAATGTCAGGGAATTTGAAATTTCTGGAATAGTCAGTGAAAAGTCAGGGAGTTTTAACTTGGGTCAGGGAAATTTCTAGTTTATTTTTAAAAATAAATTAGAATGCTGTAGAAATAATAAATTATTTCTATAGCATTCTAAAAATCGTACTGTTGATAATGTTTAATATTCATTGATGTTATTTAATTTCTTAATTTATATTTCTTCTTTTTTGTGACCAATAATATTAAAAACACTAAATGTATGGATAATTAATAATAAAAAAGAAGTATAACTTCTCAATGATTAATGATAATATTAATATTAATTATTGTATTTTCAAAAGTTATAAACATTTAATCGAAAGAAACTGATCTTTTTTAAATAGTTGAAAATCTGCAAAAAAGTATAACATCATTTATAGTTCCAAATTTTTACTCAATTCTGGAAATTAGATATGAATTCTAGCATACAAAAATGATTTTTAAAATAATTTGCAATTATAACGAATATTTGAATAACCATTATTTCTTTGTGGGTTCTGGAATTTTATTTTTGGTCAGGGAAAAGTCATGGAAAAGTCAGGGAATTTTGAAATTAGTGTTCAGTCATCACCCTGAACGGTTTATTAGTGAATTTTTTATTATTCATTAGACATTCATTCATTCAAGTTAAAAATTATAATTATATCAAATTTTATGATTTAATTACGCCCACAGTCAAGTTGATATTTAAAACATGTAATCCCACCCAAGTGACAAGCATTATTAATAACTGATGCGCAAAAAGATAATTATTACTTATTCATAATTAAAATGATTGTCACCCAATTACCTAACATATTTTGGATGTGTGATACAAATGTAGAAAGCTGAAATCTATTATCAACTTAAATTTTATTGTATTAGTATATAATTATTGAAGGTAATTGCACTTATTCAAATAAAACTCGATCTTAATACTGGTAATTAAATAAAGCGATTATGTTACATAACATGTATCAGTTGTAACACATTTTATTAAACAGATACACTTATCAGATACACTTATTAACACAAACAAAAATAAGAATGCAGAAAAAAACTGAACTAATCTGAACTGACGTAAGGAAATACTGAAAACATTGGAGTAACCTGAATATCTGGGTATTATATCAAATACACGTTCCTATACTTAAAAACTAAAAATCTATAGATTTATATATAGATATAGAGACCTGTTATGCTTCCATCTAGTGGATGTTATTTTTATTTATTGATAACTTTACTTATTGTAGTTCTTTCGCCCGGGAGTATTAAAATACTCGGTTTCAGCGCGGGAAAGGAATCATTTTAAATAAAAGAATTCTATTTAGACGTCATTTAATTTTGATCAAAATTATTTAATAGGTTTCAATTTATTATTCAAGTTGACAAAATATTAAAAAGCTTAAAAATATAAAATTGAGGTTTACAACGACGTGATCTTAGCAATCTAAGCTATCAATGAGAAGTGACGTTACATAGTTTTTCCGATGAGCTTCAAGCTCCGTTCTTCTCCCACCATAACTCCCATACATTTATCCACTCTTGTACATATATAAATGATTTTCACACACTAATATATAATATTTTCTATTATATTCACATATATTTATTTATAAATTATATATATTGCAGTGCATTAACCCTTCAGTACCCACGTTCTTTTTAGTGTCTCACTTCCACTGCAGCGACATCCTATAAGCTGCATGTTGTTGCGTGAGAAAAATTCTTATAGCGAGGGTACTGAAGGGTTAATATTCGTATTTCGCAAATTAGATTAAGTTTATTACTATTTCTATCAATCTATAATCTGTTAAGATTATGAAATAGTTTAATTGTCAATGTAAGAGATAAATATCATTTAATAATATTATTTTATATAATCTTATTCTTTTAACATTAATTAATAATTATTTATAAGTTGGATACAGGATATAAATTGTTAATTTAATTTTTATATATTTCGTTGCAATATTATATTAAAGCAAGTTTAACAAAATATGTTATTTAATGATCTTATTTTTAGGCACATATTGGTTACGTTATTATTTAGCCGTTGAAACAAGGGATCATAGAATTTTTCTCACATGTGTCTTTTATGGCTTTTCCTCAGAATCTCAAGTACCTAAGGTTTCTCAGAACTCAACTACAATGTCCCTTTGTACTCGATAATAATTTATATTTATTTGAAACAAAATATACTCTATATAATAAATATTCCACGATACAGAACTTAAACTTTCTAATTTTGACAGTCTTCACTATTTAAATTATGAATTAATAAAATAATTTAATATAATCTAAATTACATTTAAATTTGCACTTCACTGGCTGGTAGCGTCACCTGCTGGATGCATCTAGAGGAATTACAGACCGTACATCTAGACTGTCATGCCCACTGGTGATAAGAATGTATTTACAAAGTTCGGGAAAAAATTTTAAACCTCACATACATCATATGTATGTAACATATATACTTTGCTGCTGAGAAGCATTGGATGCGTTCCGCAAAAAAATATTGATTCTTTGGTTTCCATTCATAATAATTAACGCCACCTACTAACGTACGTCTTAGATTTTAAGTGAATTTAAAAATCAAAAAAATTGTTCCTATCGTTGTTTTTTTTTTTTTTTTTTTTTTTTTTTTAATAATTTCATGTTGAGTAATACACATATATACAATTGTAAAAAAAATCAATCCAAAAATACTATATATTTAAATAATCATTCGAAATTTTTTCACTAAGTTATTTCTCATAATTTTATTGGTTTTATAAAAATAAAAATTGTCAGATATCTGTTCATTTCAGAGTATTATCTAATGTTAACAAGCATAATTAAAATTTTTAAAATTCTTTATCATTGAAAGAATAAAAAAACAATACCTTTTCATGGATAAAATTAAAAATAAATTTTTTTAAGTAGATTTGAAAAAGATAATACAAAGAAGAATTTTGAATTAATATCTAAATCCTAGACATTTTATATTTTGGCCAATAATGTATTTGTTGATCATAATGTTAATTATCATTCAACAACCTTTTGTTTCTCATCCATTATCAATGTATTACAGTGATTATAGTGATTGGAAACAACAGAATACAAAAGAAAAAAAAAAGCGATTACTTAAAAAAGTTTAAAATATTTGGCAGTAAAATAATTCAACCTGTTACCTAATAATTTTTTTGAAATTCTCAGGGCCAGTTTTTCAATCAATTAAATAAGATTTAATCCAGGATAAAATTATTATTGCCAATATACATATATTTTAACATGAGATAAAACTTTTATCCCAGATTGAAAAACTGGCACTTATTGAGAAATTAAAATTTAATTATAAAGAAGCTAGTGAAATGGATATTATAAGCGAATTGCACAAAATTTTAAAATTTTACATTTTTACATAAGTAATAACTGAAAACGTGTACCTTTTATGCTCGTCTACATATGATAGATCCTATATAATAGATATATGTAAATATATCTGTATTATTCTAGTAAATAAATGAATAAATAAATAGAACTTAGAATATAAAAATCGTTAAAAAAAGTTCGTTCATATTGTTTTAGGGCATGAAATAAATATTTTTGTTGATCGATCCATACATGGAATTGGTTATAAAATTTTTAGTTCACAACTTTTTTTTCAAATTTTTTATTTTTATTGACTAGTGTATCTTATTGGTTATTAATCGATGAGAATAAGACGCTAGGAATCTTATGCTCATCGATGATAATAAACTAATTGTTACTTCAATGTTGACATTTTTCTTTCAACAATAATTTGTAAATTTTTTTTCCTTTCGCAAGTCTACTTGTAGCCATTATACTGAATAATGTAATTTTTATTCGGTTCTGGTAGTAAATAAATACCAAAAAAAATATTACGTAACGCTGAGGGTAAATTCAGAAACATAAATCTCGAAAAAATTTTCGTTTCGACATTCTCATTCTCACTAGGATAGAAATTTACGCCTGGCCAGTAATAAGGATCGGGACGTCTCGTACATGCGCTTTTGATCGTTCGGCCATTATTTCTCAGTTTTGATGATTTTGATCTTAACGATGTGACTTATTTTTTTTTTTTTTTTTTTTACTTTTTTTTACTTTTTTTACCACAGCAAAATAATACTGCGTACATAAGCGTTAATCTAATAAAAATAAGTGACCAATTAATATAAAGGAAGATTTTAAGTTTATATTCTTTAGAGATTATTATCATGTGAAAACAACCAAAAACATACTGACCAAACTATACACAAGTTGTTATAAAATTTACTACCTACAACTAGGCAGTACTATGTATTTTCAGAATTTCAATGACATCTCATAAATTGAGAAAAAAAAAAAAATAATTATTACGGAAGGTTTATCATCGTTTGTTTAAAAATTTTTGCAAAAAGTAATTAGGCAAAAAAATTTTTGAAAATAATTTTAGTACTGTTCAACTCAACTTAAAAAAATAATTTTTTTTTACATACAAAAACCTCATTTTTACCCTTTTAGATATTACCAATTGGCTACACTATGCTATAGCCGGAAGCTCCAGCATTCATGACGAGTTTCGACGATGTACTTCCGTCTTGGAAATCAGAAAAGTTGAAAAAATTAGGGAATTTTATTTTCTAAAATCTGCGGGCACCGCGCATACAGTTTATATCATATTTCACCAATATTAATTTATCACTGTCAACCTTCATCTGATATGTAGTTTTAACATATATTAGCACATTTACGTCGTGATTTCATTCATATGGGCTTATTCTAAAATATTATTTGAGAATATTTCAGGATTGCAGTATTGCTGCTAATCTCATAGTTGGTAGTAGATTAGTGGGAGAGAGCCACTATTGATGGGCGAAACCTTAACCAGCTGGCAGATGTTTCCCGCGCGGTCGCAGTATACTCGTTTTTCCATAGTATATTTTTGTAATCAATAAGTAGTACAAATTGATAAATATAATTTGTTTCAATGAAATGTGTTTTTATCGTTTTTCATACCAAAAAAATTAGTATGACTAATGGGATTTCATCAATATCTTTAAATGCCGTAAAAATTCAATAAACAATGGTAAAAAATATCCTAACAAGATTGAATATCGTCTGTATCAATGAGCGTAGGGAAGAATCATGAGACATTCCTTGTAATTCTGTTTATCCACGACTTTGGTTTTTTGTACTTGTTATTATCGCTGCCGTTGTGAATTAAGTGTTTAAAAGTTACTTTTTGCGTTGTTACGCAATACACTGGTAATATCTGTTATTCTCTGTACCAAAAAAACTTAACGTCCTATTCTACTATGGTTTATGATAGGTTAAATAAAGTAGACTCTAATTCAACTATTATATTAATGTCTGATTGAAAAAGTATTATTATTATAGTACAACAAAACGTGCTCAAAGTTACAAAATGTAAACCATGTTATAGTTAAAGATAAATTAAAATTAAGAGGAACCTACTATTAACTGTGCGTGATGGTTAAAAAATATTTTCAGTAGAGATTGCCTTTAAGCGTTCAAGTACCCTTTAATGGTTCGGCCCTGAACCGGCGGCAGCGAAGTAATTTACGTTGGGTGTAAAACCTCAGCTGTTTCCCGCCAAAGATCGCCATTGCGAAATACGATCGGGCGTTGTGTGCGTTGTGGGCTGGTTGTCCTGCGAATAAATTCTGGATGTGTACCATTCAACATTAGCGTAAAAACAAAATAAATTATTATTGATGAGAGAAGTTAAGTGTGGATACAGTATTGTATATCGTGTTGCCCTAAGGGCACACGAATACAAAGAGGTGGAATCGTGGAAAGAACTTTAAATATGTATACATGTAATATTAGTTTCAACTTAAATAAAACATAAGATAAAAGCATATAAATTATATACACCAACTAAATAACCATAAGTTTTTTGATATTAATTAGTTATTTCTGTGTAAGATATTCACCGATGTTATAGTTCCATAAGTTTAACTGATCATTTTATTAAATTATGATATAATTTTGGTGTGTGAACAGAATAAGTGGCGCGGAAGAACAAGATATGTCAGTGTTTGCTAGTAGTGACGAACGGATTTTCATTGAAGAAATCGTCGAAGCCACAACCGGAGAAAACGAGCACGAAACCGACTTTTGTAGGTATGTAAATGTACCTAAACTGAGTTGTTGTCGAAGAAACTAAAATATCTGTCAGCAATATAAATATGTTCGTTATTAATCATATGAAGCTCGATAATTATTGCCTAAGTTTTATAGATATAACTCTAAATATATGCCAATCTTGACATAAATTTATTTTTAATTGCATATCGAAAAAAATTTGAATATTTGTCGTACGTTACGAAAAAATAACGCCGTAATCAACTTTTCTTTTAATGTTAAATTTCACTTTTCAAAATTTTTTTATTTAACAATTTAATTAAAAAATATTTAATTACTTGTTCTAATATAAAAAAAAATTTAGGACTTTTTTTTCTAAGCCGTGATATAATTTTATTTGTGATTTAGATTTGATCTACTGTATTTCCAAATTTCATATGCAAGTTATACGCATAATAAAAATTTGATCTGAGACAAACTTAAATTCCGGGTTAAAAAACTGGCCATGAGTTGAAAATATCTGCTTAAATACATGAGTAAAAAAACAAAAATTTTACTAGTATTGTAATAATCACATAATTTCAGAGAATAAAAAGTAGGTATTGATTCAGCATAATACTTGATCATTTTACAGATTAAATTTTTTTTTATGATTCACCAATATTTTATTACGTTATAGTTTTTCGTAAATTACAGAACATGTAAAAATTTCCCGGCAGTACGTATCCAAACGGCACAAATTTTTTTTTGCTAATGTTTTGTTGAATTTAAGTTGACGATTATTAATTTTTGACTTCTTGTTAATTAAAATTTATCAAAAAGCCAACATTTTTTTTTTTTGTAACGCTTGGGTAAGAGTTACATTTTTTTCTATTAAAAACGTAGGCTTATTACATATAATTCACATAGTATATAATTATGAAGAATAAAACACATTGCTAATAGTTTTTTAATTTTTAACGTTAACTCACACCTCCAATGAAAACAAAACTAAACTTCCTATGGATCACATTGACCTCACGCTAGTAATGAAATGGTCCATTTCAAGAAGAATCAGTTTTCTCGAAGTTTAGATTATGCGATTTTTTGAAGATAGAAGGATGGTCTCGTAAGGGCATCATTAATGGATCGGCTTTAATAGTTTTTAATCATTAAAATGATACATTATATTTTTAACTTCCCTCTATGAAAATTAATGATTATCAAAAAATCGGCACTGCATGCCGTACCGATCTCTTCCCAAATCTAATTAGCTCTTCACCTAATCAATAAACAACGTCGATTGAAAATCGTAAATCGAATGAAAATCAGTCAAGAAATATCATTGTTCAAAAAATTAAAAAAAAGTGTTTTTCATTTACTTAACTTCTATTCGAATCATTTTCTAAGTACACTGTTAAAAATTTCTATTGTAATTTTACAAGATATGTATTGGAAGCTAATAGGCAAAACATTTATTTAAAATTATAATCGGGTATAGTAATATTACAAAACTTACATAGCACTGTGAGGTTACTAATTTTACAAAACGGTTTTGTAATTTTAAAAATATTTTTAGATTAGCTAAGTTTGTAAAATTACAATACTTTCCTTGAATTTTACTTTAATTGAAATAGTAAAAAAGAAAGATTTGATTTAATATTTGTTGTCATTTTATTTTTATCACATTTGAAAAAAATTTTTTTGCAGTTTTTTTGAGATTTCTCAAAATCTACTGGTTCGAATCGGTTCAAATTATGGTCAACATCTAAGTTTAGTCAAGATTTTTCAAATGGTGCCAACCGCGATGAAATCGGTCAACCCGTTTAAAAGTTATGAAAGGTTTACATACGGCCGTACACACACACACACACACACACACACACACACAATTTTCGGAAATTAAAAAAAATTTTGTTATAAATTTAAAAATTAAAAAAAAAGTTTGGAACGTATTTAGTGTGCGCGGTTGCAAAATTAAAAAAAATTGAGATACACAATGACGCACACCAAGTACGTTCCAAAATTTTTTTCTTAATTTTTAAATTTATAACAAAATTTTTTTTAATTTCCGAAAATCATAAACAATCATATCGGTTACTTGGATTTTTTAATTTTTTTATTTTATATATTTTTGTAAAGAAAAAAACAAATTTTTTTTTCTTAATAGTCTTATGAACGTGGACTTGGCGCGATTTTTTTACAGTGAAACTGTTTTTGTTCGGATTTTAGTATTTTTTGTAATTATAATAAAAATTTACAATTGGTACCAACTTAATTAAATCTCGCGTTGGTTGCATTTTTTATAGCAAACTATCCCCTTTAAACTACAGTTTATGTAAAAATAATTCCAGCGCACCCTGGCGGGTGTAGATGCAAGCTGTGAAATATCTATTTTTAACTGTAGTTTCCTATCTAATGAAGGATTAATATGCATTCTCGAATTATTTAGTCTGTGGCAGATCACTTTGCCCATCGAAAAAAAAGTCAGGATCGAAATTTTTGCGTTGCTATAGTTTGTGCTGATTAAATTTAATAATTTCAAGTAGATTAATTGTTATAAGTGAATATAATTAATTAATAACAGTCAAATAAAGTATGAATTACTGTTATAATATACAATTTAGGAAAAAAAAGTACCGTAGAATTAAATAAAATTTTGCAACCTCAAAATACCGTTCTGCTTACAGTAAACACAGTCGGTAGTCTAGCGCTCCGTTTACAGCAGATTTGAACGGAACTTGGCGCCAGATTCTACCGAATCTGTGGATATTTATTATAATGAAATAAGTAACTTCTTTATTGTTAAGAAATATTTTTAATGCTAACAAAGCTTTATTAACATAAAAGAAATATTTGTTAGTTCCAAACAAGATTCATTAATATTTAATAAATATTTCTGATAATTTTTCGGTAGAAGGCTGCACACGAGCTTGTAGTGGTGTATACGTATTAGAAAGAGCTATATATACATGCGTGTGGTTGCAATGCCATATTGTTTACTCCGTTCTTACTTGTTTTTAGGTTATAGTGTTAATTATTATGTAATTGTATTTTGAAATTAAAAGAGCAGAAAATTTTAGATTATGGTTGTTTTAATTATTTTTGTTTATAAATATAAATATTAATGTATGTGTGTAGCCGCATGCAAGAATATATATATATATATATATATATATATATATATATATATATATATATATATATATATTAGGGTGCTTTTTTTTTTTTGCGACTATTTTTTTTTTTCGCTTCCATCCCGAAATTTTTTTTGAAATACACCCAAAAAAATTCCCTGAAATTTTTAGCCCTTAATATTAATATTAAGTACTCCTACCCAGCGTGTGAAGATTTCCCATTTTAAATATACGAGAACTTTTATTTTTTTTAAATTTCTATAGCTCAGTGGCATTTCATAGCATCGCTTTGACCATGGACGGGTTTTTTTTCAGAATTAAATGCTCTACAAAAGTGTCTATTGTCGCGAAGTCGTAACACATACTGGCGGGGTAGTACGGACCGCCAAACCGAATTTTTTATAGAATTCTTGTTTTTTCACTCATTATCTCATAAACAACAAGACATACAGAAAAAATGTAAATGATAATTTTGTAGGAAATTCAATTCTCTACAAAAAAGGTCCTCAGCACCAAATCACTAAGATCGATATTTTCTGAGATATTAATCATTGAAGTTTACCTAGCATTGAATTTCCACAAAATGTTGAATCAAATCTTAAAAAATATTGATTTTTTTCTTTTAGGAGGTACAGGGAGTTCATCCTCAAAATCAGAATATGTTCGTTTCAACCCACTGGAATTTGATGATAGACTACAAAAACTTGCTGGCATCGAATGTTGCGATAATTTCATGCCTAAAACAATTTTTTCAGAATTAAATAAATAAACCCAATCGATTCAAATATTTTTCAAATTTTATATTCAGCTTCTGTTATCCAGAAGCAAAGATATTCTTTGAATTGAGTTTCCGTCAATTTTCCCCAATAAAAATAAGACAAAATGATATATATGTGTTTTAAATTTATTGGTTACAGAGACTTCAATTTTTTAATAGCGTGGGGATTTTCGACTGCAAAAAAATCGAAAACAAATTTTTTGAAGTTATACTTCTTTTGGCGCGTTAGATTAAATTAAATAAATTTTGATTTATCTCACTTATTCAGATTTACTTGATAGAAATTTAACCGAAAATGATAGACTAATAATTAGAAAAAAAAGTTATGAATCTAGACACAAATTTTAAAATATTGAAAAATTATATAGAATTTAATTTTCAGATAATGAGGTTAAGAAAATTAGAATTTTAATGCGAATTAAATTTTACAAGTAAGTAGAAAAAATATGAGTCTAAATTATAAGAAATTGTTTTCGATTATTAAAAATGATTGATTGTTGAGCTTGATAATTTATAGTTGTATGTGAGAAGAAACTAACCAATTTCGTCTGTATTATTCTCATTATCTTCATTTGTTATCTCCTGTTCAGTGTCAGATTTATTCTGAAAAGTTTCCACCGGCAAGAAATTAGTAACGGGCGAGTGAAGATTGGTTTTCCCCTTTTGACACTCATTCAGAAATTGTTGCTGCTCTTTTGGCAAATTCTTAACCATTGTGGAATTCGAAATATCGAACAATTTATCTAGTTTTTGGTTAAACTTTTCAACATTCTGTTTTTGTGCTTTCGATTTTTTTTCCCTCTTGTGATGTGTCTTCACTTTTATATATTCGGCATAAAATTTTTCCAACTTCGTAAGACTGTGCTGAGGACGTATAGTTGGAATCTTGAAACTAGCCCGAATAGTATTAGTATCGTTAATAACACTAGTAGCACTATTTCGAATAGTTAATTTTAAAGACTGATGTTTATACATAAAAAAATTTAGTAAGTCACGATACGAAGGCAGCTTATTATTTATTTGGCTTCTTTCAAATCCAATTAAATAATTCCAAGTTTTATTACCAATTTTTTCACTCATTTTAATGATGGTTAAAGTCGACCTAACCTCAAATTTAACAAAGTATACATACAACGGCGTCACACTGATCAATGCCCACTAAGCTTTGTTCTTACTCTCGCGGGATTAGTACGCGAAAACAAAGAAAGCGCTGCAATTAAAGGGGAAATTTGTTGAACGCATTCAAGGTCAAGTGAAAGCTCAGTAGTACTACCAGAGCAAGAAAAATAAACCGCAATTAATCAGTATCACAATCCACAGCAACAAAGAAACATCCTATATTATTCGTAATGATCATACACAATATATTTTTATCTAGAATTTCATTGAAATTGAATTATTAAATGATAAATTCAAATATTATGGGGTGATTTAAATGAGAAATTTATTTAAAAATAAAAAACTTCAGAAAAATACAATTAAAAATTTTTTACGTTAAATTTGTAACTTAATCAATAAGTAATTACTAATTATAATTATGATACGAATAAAAAAATCATTATTTTTTAAGATTTGATTCAACATTTTGTGGAAATTCAATGCTACGTAAACTTCAATGATTAATATCTCAGAAAATATCGATCTTAGTGATTTGGTGCTGAGGACCTTTTTTGTAGAGAATTGAATTTCCTACAAAATTATCATTAACATTTTTTCTGTATGTCTTGTTGTTTATGAGATAATGAGTGAAAAAACAAGAATTCTATAAAAAATTCGGTTTGGTGGTCCGTACTACCCCGCCAGTATGAGTTACGACTTCGCGACAATGGACACTTTTGTAGAGCATTCAATTCTGAAAAAAACCCGTCCATGGTCAAAGTGATGCTATGAAATGCCACTGAGCTATAGAAATTTAAAAAAAAAAAATGAAAGTTCTCGTATATTTCAAATGGGAAATCTTCACACGCTGTGTAGGAGTACTTAATATTAATATTAAGGGCTCAAACTTTCAGGGAATTTTTTTGGGTGTATTTCCAACAAAATTTCGGGATGGAAACGAAAAAAAAAAAATAGTCGCAAAAAAAAAAGCACCCTAATATATATATATATATATATATATATATATATATATATATATATATATATATTTATATATATATATACTAGCTGACCCGGCAAACGTTGTTTTGCCATGTGAATAATTTCTAGAGAATTTTTAGTGTAGAAAAAAAATTACTAACTTATTGGAAGTGTATAAGGATGTGGAATATGAGTGAAAAAGGCCTGGAGCGCTGTGAACGATGAGGGAATGTTGTTTAAAAATAACAAAACACCAAACATTAATTGTTTTAATTTATTAAAAGTAATAATTATTTATATAATTAATCAATTACATATTATTAATCTCTTAATGCTGCAGCGTGAACAATATTTTTTGTTAGCCCGTCTTTAGCTAATACAAACAAACTTGATGGTTTACCCACTCGAGAGCATGCAACGTATAATTGTCCGTGTGAAAAACATGGTGTGCTCAAATCTAAGCCACAAACAGACATTGTTTGGCCTTGGGATTTATTAATAGTCATTGCAAATGCCAATCTAATCGGAAATTGAATACGCTTAAATTGAATTGGCACATCTGTGGGTATAATAGGTATTCGTGGTATCAATATATTTTCACCTCGAAACTTGCCATTTAAAATGGTGCCTTCGATAACGTTTTTCATTAATTTTTTAATGACTAATCGCGTACCGTTGCATAGCCGTGGCGGGTTCAAATTACGAAGCAAAATAATTGGAGATCCAACCTTCAATTGTAAGTTATGTGGTGGCATGCCTGGCAAATCTAGTGAGTTCAAAAAGTCTGTTGGAAAATTTACAGCTTCAGTGTAATCGCAAACTGTATCAATAGATTTATATGATACCAAGTCCCCTGGCAATAACTGTTGTATCTTCAGATTTAAAATGTCAACGTCCACATTTTTTGCAGCTAACATTGCTCTTTCTGCAAGCCACTCGAGATTTATGTAATTCGTGTGTACATCGGGATCTTGAAGCATTTGAACGCGCATATTTACTTTCAGCTGTACTATTTCAACATTACGCCACAATGTCGATGATTTTAAGCAGGCGTTGATTTCATCAGCGTATATTAAACGTGGAATGACGGGAAGTGTTTGTCTGAAGTCACCTGAAAGGACTAACAGAGTGCCACCAAATAGTTTGTGGTTGTTTTTAATATCTTTCAATGTCCTGTTCAACGCCTCAAGCGAATGTTTGTGTGCCATGGTACATTCATCCCAGATGATAATTTTACACTGTTTCAGCACTGTGGCTATGGACGATTGTTTTTTTATGTTGCACACTGCGTCAGGGTTATTTTGAATATTTAGTGGTAGCTTAAATACTGAATGAGCTGTTCTGCCTCCATCCAATAAAGTTGCCGCAATGCCCGATGATGCAACGGCCAATGCGATGCCATTATTGGATCGTATTTTGGCGAGAATTAGCGAAATAAGGAATGTCTTGCCAGTTCCATCTGGTGCATCTAAAAAGAAGAACCCACCTTGTCCTGCTGAAACTGCGAGCATAATGCGGTCGTAAATGGTTCTTTGTTCCTCATTCATTAGTGGGACATTGCGAGTAATAATCGCCGCCGTTTCTACAGTGTTGTACTGCATTTTACGATTCATTTCAGTGTTCATTAAATCAGTTGCACCTCAATTTGGCGAATTCATACCGAAATGACTGAGTGGTAAGTTGGCAATGATAATGCAAAGATCCTCAATAGCAATCAATGCTTCATTGTACATATCGTCGCTGAATGTTATCGCTAGATCGTTACACCGTGTACAATGTTGATGCAATATATCATCAATCATTGAATCTTTGTGATTATCCCACAATATCTCTGCTCGGGCTGAAAAACATGTAGTCAACACTATAGCGAATAGTAGACGAATTTGTATTGCTGTACAGTTCAATGCTGCTTCAGCAAGCATACATTCCCACTGATTGTCATCTTCTAGCAAGCCGAGTGCAAGGCATGCATTTTTATACGTTGTATACTGTTGCCCATTCACTTTACGTATATCTTGAAATGAAAATGGGCCAGTAACATTAACCAACAATAGTCGAAGATAAAAGCACTCAGTCTGTCTTGGATTCACTGTAAATACTCGCCCCAAGGCGTTTGATTTGAATAAATTGGGGCATGCATCAACTGGTGAGCCTTGCTTGCGGGGTATCCATTGTTTTGTTTGAGCTCATGTGAAATAGCGTGGTACTTGTGAATAGAGTAAAGTACGTGCAAAGGCACCAAAATCATCCGCACGATTACACAATTCAAAAAATTCAGTGAGTGTAGTTTTTGGTGGATTTATAGCACGATCAATCGCTGTCTCGTTCGTGAAATATACACGCTAACCATTTTCAAGATGAACGGATAACTGAACAACTGCTGGATCCCGTTCATGAATTGGAAAACCAAAGATACGCCAAACAGCTTCATTGGAGCTGATGTACCGACCTATTTGGTAGAGCGGTATTTCATCGTTTTTATTTACTGGAGGAGCATCCACATTGGTATTTTCCACTCTAAACACCGCCATGTCACTGCCTTTATGGACATACTTGCAAATGTATTTGATGCTCTTCACAGAACTGCAGAACTCAACATTAATATAAGCATTGTATGTTTTGCTCAGCAGAAGGGAATATGGCACGACCCAACGATTGTCAATACCAATGTCTGTGTTGCTGATGTTTTTAATAAATGAATGTCCGCCATTATCTGGATTCCTTCGACGATATATTGGATATCCGTCGACATTTGTGATTGTATCGTTAGTGAAATCTTTAGGGAAATTTTTTGTACATTTTCCATCTGACATTCAAGGCGATGAACGATTAAAAGTACCGCATGTGCCATGAATCATGTTTGCTGTAACAATATTAAACAGCAATTGATCAGTAGACGGATCGGGAATTTCTGCAGAAATTATATTATCTATTTCTTCAGGACGGATTTTGTCGATTAACCAAACCAAAATGTGGGCATGAGGTAATCCTCGCTTCTGCCACTCAACCGAATACAGCCAGCAACGTGTGGGACCGAATACATGTGATTTAGTATTAAAATTTATTAATGACTTCAGCTTTTGTCTAAACACACGTGCTGTAATGTCATGACGATGTATTGCATTTTGGCCAGGCAATAGCAAAGATGTAATCTCTGGCCATTTTGGATTACATGTGAACGTGATAAATAAACACGGTCGCCCATATTCGTGCACGAAAGTCAGAGCATCCTGTATATACTCTTGCATATGACGTGGACTGCCTACGTACGATGATGGTAGAATGACAGAGTTACCAATTTCGGCGGCGTCGGCGTTGTTGACAATAGCGTCTCGCAAGTGAATGTACTCTTCCACACGTAGCTTGAATTGATTATATCGTAAGTATCGTAGTCGTTCGCCTTCTATCTTCACGTACATGTCGACCATGAATTGTTGACAAAGCTCTCGAAATCGTAGAATGACGTTATCCAGCCCGCGTCTAATCATCAATCTATACGCATAATAATCCTTCGAGCTAACGTTCTTGTTTGTTTCGGCTCCTGTAATAATATATTCATAAATATTAATTTAAATTAATTGCGTTTAATAATTTAATTGATTTGTTAAAAGTGTAATAATCAAATTCATAATAAATGAAGTACCTGATACGGGATCTCATTGTTTAATATTTATGCTATATCCGTCTTGTCCCTTCCAGAAGATTAGCGGATATTGGAGAGCGTCATATGAACGGTGTTTATCAGCAATGAACTGAAGATTATTATTTCTCCTACGAATCACAATTTCTCGTGCACCTGTACGATTGCCAACCATGATTACAGCAACGTCGTCAGCAACAGGTGCATTGAATCTACGAATGTGTTCTCCAGCTGGTGTTTTATCAGGATTAATAACAATAGCGTGATTATCGCTTTCTAATTTGTGCATGTGGATTTGAATATTTTCAACAATTCATTATGCTCATTCAATAGAGCATCCAGATCGCTGACGATGCGTCTAGCAAATAATGAATCAAGGTTATTGTAGCCACAACGTTCGAATCCCAGTCTGAGCTATCTAATCATTTTTTCTCGCATATTCTATAAACTCACATTAAGGGGTCTATCCTCTTTAGACGGGCAAAGATAAGGTTATTTTCACGAATTTTTTTGACCGGTATACGTCATAAATATGGACATAAAAAGTGTTAGGCCTAAAAAATACACTATTTGATTACACAAGAGAATTTTTTTTATATTTATTTTAATCAGTTTTTATAGATAAAAATGAGGGAGAAGACTGGTCCAAAAAAAAAGATGAGTGTGCGCTGTTGATGAAATATCTGGAATGGATGATCTGAAAAAAAAAAAAAAAAAAATAGTTTTAGATTCAGTAAGTAAATGGCTATAGCGCATATCATACGATTTTTTTTTTTTTCAAAAATGACAAAATGGCAGCCATTTTTCGAAAAAGTACGAAAAATCACGTTTTTTCCGTCGTTCTTTGCCAAAAATAAATAGTTAAACTCAAAATTTCAGAAATCGTATGATATGCGCGATAGCTATAGTCATCAAGAACATGTGGTTAAATTTTGGTAAGGTTCGGTTGAATAGTTTCGGAGATTTTATCAACAAGCCGTCTAAAAACGTCATTCCGAGAAAAACGCGTTTAAAGTTTTCTGTAACGAAAAATCGTGAAAAAATCTTACTTACGTCTAATCAGCGATGCCTGCACCATACATTATGCCTTCATCTTCTTCATAGTGCTCATTTTCATCCAAAATAGCCTGCCTTCGTTTCGTTCTGGCTTCCTTAGAGGCATCGGTGCTGCGGCGGTTTGCAACTCGTATGCGCGTTCTGTCACAGTCAGCAGCAAAATGTGCGGCGATCGGGCCGATTTTGACGCCCATTACTTCCAAGATTTTTAATACTGGATGAAATCCCTCGTTAAAAATACAAGCAGCTGTTTAACAAGCTATTTCAACAATTTTTTTTCCGCAAAAGATGTGTTTGGGAGCCATTGACCAGACACAGTTGTTGAAAGATTCGTTATTATTCTGCGTGTTGCCACCGAGGCATCTTTCAAGCAGTTCTTGTTTTGTAAAATCGTCGTAGATCGGTTTTAAAACTTCTTGAACATCTTGAGCAAGGGCAGGAGGATGTTTGAATTTATGAACGGAGTTATCTTTTACAGCTATCTTGTATTTACACCAGGATTCAGAACAGTATGAATGCTGTGGATTGCTGTCAGTTGAAATCTTATGAAAAAATCCTGCCCAGATCTCTTTGCGCATTTCTTCCACAGAATCGGGATGTCTTCGAATCGCTAAACCATAGTTTCTTGATAGTTCTTTCATCAATTTTATCGTTAAATCCTGAGTTTTTACAGCAGGAATTTTTTTTACGACGATTCTTCTTTTTTTCACGACAACTGTTTTTGCTGCACTTTTTTTCACTGGGCTTTTTTTCTCGTCCTTCTTTGCAGCTTTCCTTGCCTGTGTAAGAATTTTTTTAGCCTCACTAGCGCGCTTGAAGACTCTTTTTGCGACGTGTAAGACGCACTCCAACTTTTTTACTATAAAATCTTCGCCATACGGTTGTGTATTGAGCAGCATTTTGAAAGTCTTCGTGTTGCCATCTCCGATGTAAAAACCATAACGCACAGAAAATTTTTCTAAAGATTGCAAAAACATTTCACATACACCGTCAACTTCCATTTTTCCAACACTACCAGAGTGATTAGCACTACAGTCTCTTTTGTGCGTTTCGTACCACGCTGCATATTCAATCGTTTTCTCAGTTCCTTTCTTTTTCTCGCATGCTTTGCAGTAACTTGATCTGATAGCGTTGTTCGCGATTTTTTTACTGCGTTTATATATCAAAGAAATTATGCCAATAAGAGAAGAAAATCCTCTTTTTTGCCAGGAACCGTCTCCCGAAACGGTTAAAATATCTTCTGGTTCTCCGTGCTGAGCATTCAAGAGTTTCTCTTCTCTAACAGCCTTCAGCATCACTACATCATACACACTTTTCACCGCGATAGAGATCGAATCGATAATTTTATAATAAATAGAGGAGCTTATCCCAGTTCCAAGTTCCATAAGGCCACAAAACTTATTAATACCACTCAATCCAACACCAATCAAACGCATAATATACACTAGACGACGATTAATTTCGTATCCAGTAGAAATCATGTGACACGAATTAATGTACCTTTCGCCACACTCACATGTAACACAAACTTTAAAACCGAGTCCTCGCTGTCCATACTTTGTAAAAGAAATATCTTTATCACAAGTTTTACACTTTAAATACTCTTGCAACGTAGAGAAAACCAGGAAAAACTGTATAATACTGTATCCCGACGTTTGATCCACGTGTACGTCGAAACTGGTATCTTCCGATTGTTGTAACTTCGACGCAGATGCACTAGCATAACTTGTATTTGCCTCGTGGTCATGTGGAAGCACTCCATGAAATTTCCGCTTTTTCGGCTTCGAACCTGGACGTCTCCACTTGGCAGTTTGATTTACACTTTTCTTGTCCATTTCGGTAATCACGAGCACAGATACTGACGGTTGAAAATTTCAAACACGACTAATATCGAGAGAAATTCTAATGGAACGGTATCCTTCGAGAATAACCTATCATAAATGAAAATTTTCAGTATGGATAGTATATTATAATATTGTACATTTGTCAGTATACCTGAAAAAGGTTGCAGCTGCTAATGAATACAAAGGCAGATAGGCCGTACCGCTCCGAGCGGTCCGCATATTAGCGCGCTCAGGTAGCTACGTAAACGTCGTCCAAAAGTACAGTTAGACTGCTCGGATCTTTATAAATTTTCAGTATGATACTTTTAAATATGTATACTTTCGAAAAATACAAAAAAAAAAAATTCGATTTTTTCAAAATTCTAAAGAGGGTAGACCCCTTAAGATGATCCTCTCCACATTCCTTTCTCAATCTTTTCCTACCAATATCCTGTTACGTGAATGTGGAACGCTTCACGTAATAATTACCGTAACTCCTATTCTTTCCCGCTTCACAGCATTATTTATATTTATAAAAATGTATATATATATATATATATATATATATATATATATATATATATATATATATATATATATATATATATATATATATATATATATATATATATATATATATATATATATATATATATTTATATATATGTATTTATTAGAGTGTACCAAAATTCAACTTCCGTACTCTTTAAACATGAAATAGTGAAAATTCACTGAAATAAGTGAATATTCACTTTTTCTAAGTACCAATCGAACCACTTTGGTTTCAAAGAGCGAAGCGCTTTTTTTATAAATTTTTATTTGTTTATAGATAAAATGGTTTTTAAAATTACATTTGTTGTACAAGTATGACAGAGATACTTCCGTTTGACCAAAAGAGAGCGAGAGAGAAAAAAAAGTAAACCCTCCTTAAAAGGTCCATCACGGAAGTTAAATTTTGGTACACCCTAATATATATTATGTATATATTTGAGTAAAACTCAAGATAATAATAATAATAATTATATATATATATATATATATATATATATATATATATATATATATATATATATATATATATATATATATGTTAGACTGTGCCAAATAAATCGAAGATTTTTTTTTTTCGGTCCCATATTAAAATTTCGTTTAGAGTTACGAAAAAAAAATTGTGTCAAAATTTGAGCGCTTTATCTTCATTTTTCAATTAGCGCTCGCAAAAAGAAGAATTTTTGCCAAAAGAAGTTTTTTTTTTCACTTATTTTTTGGTTATAGAAAATTCAATATACCAAATATGGAAAAACCCTTGGTATGGTTTTGCAGGAAATTAAATTCTCTATTTTTGAGTAAGATGTTTTTAAATTGAATTTATAATTGTTAAAAAATTATATCCGAAAATTTTAAGACGTTCCGTTTTAATGTTCCGGGGCTCTATCGCTGTTAGCTCATCTCAAAGTAGTCTCAAAATTTCTGTTTAAGATTTTTTTGAGACTAATTTATTTAGATCATTTTGTTTTGCCGCCAAGGCAAAAGAGAGTTGGTCACCCTGACTCTCATTACTATACTAAAATCTTAACTATACTCGAGACTCAACAAGAGTCGTTTCTATGACTGTTCTCCACGAACATGTCCAATAACACGTTTTGTAATGGCTGCTGCACCTGCGCACCATGAGCTAGCGGGAAGAAGCCCGGCTGGCACGAGACACGAGGCGCGAGACGCCATGTGCTAAGTAGAGTTGTGTTTGGGACCTGTGACCGACACAATATTCGCTCTGTGCGCGACTTCAGCGCCATGGCACGTTTGAACTACAGGGGGCTATTGTAATATATTTATTATGTATTGAATGGCTGTCAGAAATAATAATATCGAATGATAAATAAAAAAATGTTTTTTTAATTAAAGGAAATATTTATAATAAATATTTGTTAATGTAAAGTGTTCTTGTGCATTAAAAAGTGAAATGTAAGTATATTTAATACCGAAAAAGTAGCATAGAAGTTAGCACACATAAAGATAGGTTAACTGAAATCAGACTGAATTCAAATAAAAAGAAAATAGAGAAAAATTATAAGAAAACTTGAATAAACATTTAATTATTTTTTTTTATAAGTAAATTTAGATTAAACGAAATTACCAAAATATTTTATTGTTTCAAAATTCTACAAATTAAAAGTGCTGATTGTTTTAGAGTACAAAAAAAATAGATTACGTTTGCTAACTAAAATTAACATATTACAATTCAATAATAAAGCTGGGAAAAATTTTTAATCGATTTAATTTATCATTTTTATTTTTAGATTTGGATTTAAAATGGAAACCATAATAAAAACGGGATTTCAATCAATAACCCACGAAATTCAGTTCCAGCCACAGACATTGGTAAAAGGAAAAAAGCTGGTTCTTGCTGAACATGTCCGAGAGGTAGAAGAGCTTCGCAAGAATAACGAAAGCTATTTAACTTGACTAGTTAACTTGACACTCTTGATCAACTCTCAAATGAGTTACTGTCGGCGGATCTTCAGTAATCATTTCTTGCAATTCATTAACTTCAGGCTCAGGATTGAGTGCTGAAGATGCATTTTTGTTCTGCCGGCGGTCCATTAAGCGCTTAAATCTGAAAAATTTATTACACAAAAGTTCATATTATTTGATTGCTGATAATCACAAATTTTAATAGCGACAGTATTTATTTATAAAATAATATCTAAAATTTATAGTAATACTCTCCTTTTTAGTTTTTAAATTATGTTAATTTCAATATATTATTACTCACCTATTCGTGACCATTAACTCATTAACTTTTTGAGATTTATAAACTGTAGGAAATTTAGTAGGAATGTAGCTGGGACTCGATTCTATGTCAGACTTTTGGCCTCCAATAAAATGATCACTACAAATATAATCATGTGCCTTTGGAGTCCACAATGAGCCATCAATACTGCAAGGAAAATTGAAAATTTTTAATATTTAATATTTATAATTTATGATCATTGGTATGGATAATCTTTTAGTTTAATATAATAAGTAGCAAAGAGTAAATGAATCTTAAATAATAAATGAAAAGTTTATAATAAAAAAATTCAATCTTATTTTTTAATATATAATTAATAATTATTAATTATGCTAAATTTATAAATGTTTAAAAAAAATTTTTTTTTTAATTAATAATAATATTTCCTAGCATTTTCTAAACTTACTATTTTTTTAAGTTTTACTCCTTTCAAGATTTTTATTATTACCGATAGTAAGGTTATGATTCTACTTACTTTTGTCTCCTCAGCGGCTATCCATTTTTTCCTTTGATTTATTTTCCAACTTGCTGTTGGAAATTTATAAAAATGACAAGCACTTTTTCTACCTGTATTCTTACAACTAACAACACAACAACTTTTGTGACTCATTTTATGTTATGTTATTTAAATAAATTTTAAATAACAATTCACTTGTATATTTAGCTAACTCGAAACATAAAAACAGCCCCCCGTAGTATCGGATATAGCCACGGGTAGCTCTGACGGTAAATCAGTTTCTCCCCACCATGGCTTCGCACTGAGCGAATACCTGCTAGCCTCGCTAACACTTAATTTCATTATTCTGTGTTTCATTGTGAACAATTACATAGTAATACATCCATTCTGATATTAAATTAACTCATCTAGTTAATTAACTTCGTGTTCTTTATCGTGAAAATAGTATAAATTTATCGTAATTAAACTTAAACACATTTGATAATTGTGACGTAGTACTTTGGTGTGGCGTCGCGGCCATTGTTTTAACTTACACGCCGTGTAATAAGATGCGTAATTTCATCACTTTTAAATATTAGTTTAACTTCAAAATCTTCAGTAATGAGTAATAATTAATTAGATTTCTAATAAATTTAGCTTCATAATATGCAATTTAACTTATATTAAAAATATTGAACTTAGTGTTTCTCACGTAATAATCATCAAACATTGCAATTTATTTAAATTCTCGCGAATAATGCATAATTAAAATAAATTAAAAACAGTTATAATCACGAAATAATTCAAATTGACTAATTAAAGTCTAATTCATCTCAAATTAACTAACTACTTTACATTCTCAGATCATAAATACTTTTGATCCTCTTGGATCAACTCACTCGATCTTTCAGATCAAACACACATTTGATCCTCTCGGATCAAAATTCTCAGATCTTCTCGGATCATCATTAACAGGTCGACGGTTAACCTTAATAACCTATCGGCGGCTGAGATCATCTCTCACCCCTATTGTATCTTCAATACAATTATTTCACTTATTTCACTTATACACACACACATATTCATATCATACACGACTGTATCTATCTTCGAGGAGTTTTTCTCTAGTCATTACTAGAGTTTTCTCCCATTGGGAATAAATTATTTATAATTATTCGCCCCAACACCGAGTGTTTTATTTTAGATTTAGAATTCCTGATCCTGATTCCTGAATACTTAAGAAGAAAAAATAATTACGAAAATTCTCCTTCTTGGAGAGTTTACGACAAAACACATTTTTAGACTAATTTATTTAGATCGTTTTAAGACAATTTAAAGACGATCCATAATTATGTTCCGGAGCTCTGTCGCTGTAAAATTTTTTAAAGACTATTTTAAGATTTTTTCAAGACGATTTTAAGATTTTTTTAAGACTTTTTGAGATATTTTCAAAAAACTAAATCCCCTTTTTCAGTTAATTGTTGAAAACTTTTGCAATTTTTACAAGCGGAACTTTATTTTTTTTTTTTCAAAAATCATCTAGATGCCATTCCGAATCGAATGACAGCTCAATAATAATTTTCGGAGACTGCTGAAAAAAGTTAACCAAAAAGGCACTTGTTGGCTAGACTACAACTACCGTTTTGAGTTACGAATGCTACAGAAGAATCCGTTGACGAATAAAAATGACAGAAAAAGATAAATTTAATAATTTTGAAGCATGAATAATCTTTAAGTCAATGAGACTTATGAATAAAAAATTACGAAAAAATTAATTTTTTTGTCTTCATTATTTTTGTTAATAAAATTATTTTCAACTTCTATTGTACTATACTATAGTCAATTAAAGCATAAAAAATATTTTTTTAGATCATAAATATTCCTAAAAAAATTGTATAAGTCAGTTCTTTTCGTTAAGAAGTAGTTTTATACGTGTCCATCGATAATTGAAAACAAAAATTATCGAACAAATTTTAATTAAATTAGCTATTAAAAAGAAGCTGTTGATTCTTTAAATTCGACAAAAAATCATCTTTGTAGAGAATTTAATTTCCTACAAAACCATACCAAGGGTTTTTTCATATTTGTTATATTGAATTTTCTATAATCAAAAAATAAGTGAAAAAAAACTTTTTTTGGTGAAAATTCTTCTTTTTGCGAGCGCTAATTGAAAAATGAAGATAAAGCGCTCAAATTTTGACACAATTTTTTTTTCGTAACTCTAAACGAAATTTTGATATGGGACCGAAAAAAAAAAATCTGCGATTTATTTGGCACAGTCCAATCTAATATATAAAATTCTCGTGTCACAATGTTCGTTCCCATACTCCTCCGAAACGGCTTGACCGATTCTCATGAAATTTTTTATGCATATTCAGTAAGCTTGAGAATCGGCTACTATCTATTTTTCTAACCTCTAAGTGATAAGGGGTGTTCACCCCAAAAATTTTTTTTTTATTTTTTTGATAAAAATTTTTTTTTTTTTAATTTTTTTATTATGTTGCATCAAAAAATACATACAACTCTAAATTTGCACTTTTTTATCACCAACCCTTGCTTTTTAATAGTCATTTTCATAATTTTATCATTTTCTATCCCGCTCGATAACATCAATTATTATCACTTGGTAAGTTATCCCCTCCATGTGTCTACCGGTGTCACTTCTCACCCTGTAAACAGGACGGAGTAGGGATGTTACCTCTACAGTTTTCGGCTACAGTCGACGCTCTCTGTATTGGACCTCTCTGTATTTGACCGCTCTCTGTATTTGACCATATTCTTCCTCTGTATTTGACGATTTTACACAGCTCTTATGGACAAGGACGAGTCAAATACAGAGAATGGTCCTGTACGGGCGAGTCAAATACAGAGAGCGTTGACTGTATTATTAGTGTTTATGCTTCAAGCGTAGTAGTTAAACATTTTTACTATCTCAGTGTACAGTCAACGCTCTCTGTATTGGACCTCTCTGTATTTGACCACATTCTTCCTCTGTATTTGACGATTTTACACAGCTCTTATGGACAAGGACGAGTCAAATACAGAGAATGGTCCTGTACGGGCGAGTCAAATACAGAGAGCGTTGACTGTAACTCTCATATCAAATATATTCTCGAGTAACTTTATTATTTATTTATTAATAACTAATATTATTGAATATAATTAATTATTAATAACTAGTAAAATTATTAATTTTGAGTGTAAATCGCACGATCAGTTAATTAAGTGACTTACATAACCTCTAAAATACTCAACACGTGTCACGAGTTCCCGCAAACAACGGCTATTGAGTTGTAAGTATAAATTATTTTTTACGTTTATTATAAAATCAAAAATTATTCTTTCTTATTTATAACGAAAATATTGTTGGGAATGGTGAAAAACGAATTCGATGAAAGTTAGATTATTATTACAATTGGGAAATTTTTTTTTGTGTTTACTTATAAGAGCTCTAACTTCGACAGAATTTTTTTTTTCACTATTTCTAACAATATGTATTTTCGATATAATTAAGAAACATAAAATTTTTCGCTTTCGTGAAACTATCTAATTTTTACATGTATATTTAATGTAATCAAAGATAAAATAAATGATTAATATAATAATTAAAAATAAGTTTATTGCAGAGTCTCTATGTTATCATTATTCTTACTGTAAAGAAAAATATAATGATTATAAGGGTAAAACTAGAGCTAAATCCTTACAATTACCAAAGATTAATAAAAATATTTCGCGCAAAAATTCTAAATATATAGCAATTAAGTATTTTAATAAACTACCTCGGACTTTAAAGTCGTTAAATATAAAAAATAAGCTTAATAAAAAAAAAGTATTTCAGTGGATAGCATCAATTGATATCTAATTTCATGATTACATCTTTGTTATCATAATATGCTCTCTTTTTTTTCTTTTTTCATTTTAAAATGATACTTTATATATTAATATTAAGTCTTTTTATTGATAAGTTTTTGTTTCTCCAGGTCTATGTACAGGTGTTTTTTATAACACCTCTATAGGTGCATATTTTGTATGTATATACTAATTTTGTATCCTGGTAATAATAAATAAATAATAAATAAATAATTAAATATAATAATTTTATAATTCAATCAGTTCTATTCATGTGTGTTTTGTATTGTACAGTGAACCATGCCAACAAAACGCAAAGGGGCCAATTTGATCCGTGATACAAATAAATCTAGAAGCATTCGAAATAGAAGAGCCCAAAGAACCGAAGAACAAGTTCAGGAGGAAAATACTGGAGCGCGTGTGAGAATGGCGCAATTGCGTCAAGAACAATCAGACGATATACGAGCTGAACGCAATGAAGTCATGAGATTAGAACAACGACGATCACACCGTTTGACTGTCAATAGACGCAGAGCGAATAAATGTTAAGACATTGTCGATGAGTGATCGAGAGTGATCAATGAGTGATCGATGAGTGATCAAGTTTGTTTGTATTAGCTAAAGACGGGCTAACAAAAAGTATTGTTCACGCTGCAGCATTAAGAGATTAATATTATGTAATTGATTAATTATATCAATAATTATTACTTTTAATAAATTAAAACAATTAATGTTTGGTGTTTTGTTATTTTTAAGCAATATTCCCTCATCGTTCACAGCGCTCCAGGCCTTTTTCAATCATATTCCACATCCTTAAACACTTCCAATAAGTTAGTAATTTTTTTTCTACACTAGAAATTCTCTAGAAATTATTCACATGGCAAAACAACGTTTGCCGGGTCAGCTAGTATATATATATTATTATTATTATTTTGAGTTTTACTTGTATACCGTTATCTGGTTTTTACAAGGCTGATATCCCCACTCTTTTTTTGGGGAATCAACTATATCTCCACTCTTTATTACGGCTGTGGACCAACTTGTGCCTTCTCTACCGCATTTGCCCTGATCCTCATCACTCGGCTATTGGAACAGTAACATAGGAAAACCACAGAGAAAACCCATGTTAGTACAGTCGGAGCTGGGTTACGTCTACAGTGATTGATAAGAAACTCTTCTTTATCGACCACTGGAGCATTAGACCCCTCTCCTACTGTACAGAGATCCCTCGTGCTAGCCAACGCCAACTAGAGTAGTCACCCATTCAAGTTGTTGCTTAAATGTGTGATGATCGCCCAAGTCAGACGTGTGCCCCCCGGCTATCTCTGCCACTTTCAGAGGCTGGCAACGTAACGCACATATTTTTAATTATAATCACTGAAAAATATTGGTGCGTGCTGGGATCGAACCCGGGTTCCACTCTTTCGAAAAGCGAGCACCGAGCCGACTAGGCTATTGCCAGCCTTATATATATATATATATATATATACAGAGTGTCCCAGAAGTAACGGACGCCATTGTAGCATCTGATGAACAAAATAATTCTGAGACGAAAAGTCATTAGCCATTTTTTAATCAGACGCATAGATAATTAATTATTAATTAAAATAACGTTCTTTTATGCGTTAGAGAGAGAGCACTAGTGTCAAGTCAAGTGCGTTCCAACGAAGACGCTTGCACGTGTGAATGTGTAAGTAAATATGTGTGACTACGTTAGCTATAGAAACTAGTTAGTCATACAGTTAGTTGTGTCTTTGTTTGGCACATACTTTACTGGACACTGGCGCTCTCTCTCTAACACATAAAGCGACGTTACTTTAATTAATAATTAATTATCTATGCGTCTAATTAAAAAATGGCTAAGGACTTTTCGTCTCAGAATTATTTTTTTCATCAGATGCTACAATGGCGACCGTGACTTTTAGGACACCCTATATATATATATATATATTATATATATATATATATATATATATATATATATATATATATATATATATATATATATAATCGTGGACATTAATTTGAGTCAGTTTCTCAGTTTAAGGATTCATCGCCATCAATAAATTTGGCCGTTTCTAAACTCTAAAATTAGAAAATATGAAATTTTCCAATTTGTAAAATAAGCAAACCATAAAAAATGATATTATAAAAATTTTAAAAATATAAATAAAGTTAAAAGTAAATTATACATGTACTAAAATGTGACAAATAAAAAGACAGCCAACTGTAAATAATAAAATTTCTAAATGAATTCATTTTTAAAAAATGAACAGTTAAAAAAAAGCATTAATAAAACGTCATTAATCTAAAAATATCGGACTAAAAAAAAAAGAATTATTAAAAATATTCCCAATTAAAAAAATGATAAACTAAAAGTTTGAACATCTAAAACAACGTTACATTATAACTGAGAATATTTAAAATCACGAATTTTAAAATATGACGATCGCTAAATATTGCAAATTTAAAACCTGACAACTTGAATTTAGCTGATTTAAAATTTAGAAATCGCTAAAATCGGCCATTTCTAAACTTGGTAACTCGTTAAATCAGCCGATTTTAAACCTCGAAATTCATCAAACTTGCAGATTCTTAAAATTATTTAATTTAAAGCCTGAGCAGCGTAATATTAATGATATTTATGTTAAAAATTAGATTTTACTCTTAAAATTTTTTGTTGACAATTCTTCATTTTCTTAAATTATTGAAATCCAAAAATTCAATGTTTGGAGTTATATAAAAAAAGTTTTTCAGAGTACTAAAAAATCTAAACTATAAATAATTTTATTTCGTAATAATTTCATTTTTGAAATAAATAAGACCGCTATAATTATTAATTAGTATACAAAATATTATTAGTTTATCAAGTATCAATTCAACAATATAAATATATTTTACGAAAGAATATCAACAAAAAATTTATCAAATTTCTATTGACAGGTTTATGAATCCACCACATAAAACAAAATTAAAAAAAACAAAATTATTTCATTAATTAGTGAATTTTTCGGTTGTTATAATTCAAAATATGTAAAATCTAATTTTTAACATAAATATCATTAATATTACGCTGCTCAGGCTTTAAATGAAATAATTTTAAGAATCTGCAAGTTTTATGATTTTCGAGGTTTAAAATCGGCTGATTTAACGAGTTACCAAGTTTAGAAACGGCCGATTTTAGCGATTTCTAAATTTTAAATCAGCTAAATTCAAGTTGTCAGGTTTTAAATTTTCAATATTTAGCGATCGTCATATTTTAAAATTCGTGATTTTAAATATTCTCAGTTATAATGTAACGTTGTTTTAGATGTTCAAACTTTTAGTTTATCATTTTTTTAATTGGGAATATTTTTAATAATTCTTTTTTTTTTAATCCGATATTTTTAGATAATTATATATATGAGAGATTTCCACGTATATAGTCACTCATCACGATATCTCTGGAACTATAAGACCTAGAGACTTGAAATTTGGTAGGAATATTCCTTTCGCCGAGTAGAGATCAACTAAGAACGGATTTTACGAAATTCCACCTACAAGTGGGGTTGCGGGGGCGTTAACAATGAAAAATTCACGTTTTTAAACTATAGCTTCTATTGACTCCGAATTTAGTAGGAATCTTCTGTAAGAGATCTCGAAATAATCTATAAACAAATATTACGATATCTCTTCCCACAGAGGGTTGCGGGGGTGAGCATTAACAATAAAAATTTTAATTTTCAAGCTATAGCTCCTACAGACTCTAAATTTGGTAGGAATTTTCCGTAAGAGATGTAAAAGTAATTGATGAACGAATTTTACAATATGCCACCCACAGGGGATTGCGGGGATGGGTATAAACAATGAAAATTTTTAATCTTCAAGCTGTAGCTCCTACACGGAAAAAACGAGATTTAACTGGTTTCCATGTTGGACGGAACCTAGTTCCATCTATAGTGAAAAAAATTTACAAATGGTTACTACTTCTATGTAGACTGTAGTAGGTACAGTTTCCGTTTATTTCAGTTCAATCCGAGATGGGGCTCAAAGCCATCTGAGATTTATTTGTCTCAGACGGTTGTCAGTACTGCGCGCATGCTCGTCAGTCCCATCTTACATAGAAGTGGCGTCCATTTGGAATTTAACTAGAATCTATCTGCAGATAGTACCTATTTTTACATTATCGTTTTCAAGTGCATTTTGCAATCAAATATATATGAATAATATGAATGAATAATACACGGAAAAAAAGACTCTGTCAAAATTACAGAAAAAACTGTCAAATTTACAGATTTACCGCTGTCAACCCAAAAATGTCAATTTTACAAAGTTAAAAATGTTATTTTCACATTGTGAAAACTGTCAATCTAAAACTGTTAATTTTACAGTTTTTCAATGTAATAATGTCATTAAAAAAATGTGAAATTCACTTTTAAAAAAAAAAAAGTTAAATTTATGTTAAAACAAAAATTGAACTTGTTATTTATGAGTAAGAATTTCACATTTCGTGAAATGTAAACAATAAACAAAAAAATATTTTAAAAATTAAAGTTTTAACTAAAAAAATTAGGTAAAAAAATTAGGTCACATAAAATAATTGTTCAAATCTGCAAACCATAGAAAGTAAAAAGCATTAAGATACATATAACTATAATAATGAATATTAGATTTATCTATACTGTTAAGAGAATAAGCAAAATTCTGTGGCCAGTGTATTTATATGATAAAATGGGTTTTTATGATTAAATTTGGTATTGTTGGAAAAGTCTTGACCTGGAGTTGGGCCTTTTCATGATTTAATATCATTCTCACCTATAGTCAATTTATGATGATAAGTACTTACACAGAAAAAAAAATTAACTTGATTCAAGAGAAAAATTCTTGAACCAAGAATATAATTTTGAAGAGGGTAATTGTCTTGAATCAAGACGAAAAATTCTTGAATTAAGTAAAGTTTCCTTAAATCAAGAAAAATTTTCTTAAATCAAGAATTTTTCTACTCAAGCCAAGAATATTGAGCTCTTCAAAAATATATACTTGATTCAAGAACATTTTTTTTCTGTGTAGGTTGCATTCAAAAATGCTCTATCCCTAGATACACCATTAAGAAATGACCTTGTATCTTATGAACTATTGACAGTTTTAAAGATATAAACTCATACCGATGTTACACTCATCAAGACGTTTCATTTGAGTACCCACATCAATTTTTCATATATTTTGTATATTTATATATATGTATATATGAAAAATATATCAAAAATGCATGTGGGTACTCAAGTGGAAGCTCTTAATGAGCGTAACATCGGGACGAGCTTACACACTGACAAAAAAAGTACTACTCTTGAGAAAATTTTCTTGTCACAGGAATATATATTCTTGATAATTTTCAAGAATATATTTTCTTGTCTCAAGTATTGATCGAATTAATCGAAGTATTTATTGTTTAATTCAAGTGAACCTATTTGTTTGTAAATCTATCGAAATTAATGCAAAAATTTTATTATGATAAATATTGATATTTTTTTGTCAAAAAACTAAAATTCATCTCAAGGTAGTACCTCCACGAAAAGCATATTTCAAGAAACTTATGGAATTTTTTTTATCGAAAGATAAATATATTAATAATTCACCACCAAAATTTCAGATCAATTCACTGCACCGTTTTTGAATAATTAATTTTCAAAATTGCATCTTTGACACGTAGGGGTATAGAGAGATGGTAAAGTTAGTATGAAATCTATTTGCATCACTTGAGTGGTACGGAAGATTTCATACTAACTTTACCATCTCTCTATATACCTCTACGTATAAAAGATGCAATTTTGTAAATTAATTACTCAAAAACGGTACGGTGAATTGATCTGAAATTTTGGTGGTGAATTATTAATATATTTATCTTTCGATAAAAAAAATTCCATAAATTTCTTGATATATGCTTTTCGTGGAGGTACTACCTTAAACGATTTTTGAGCCAAGAAATTTTTTTCTGGACAAAAATTTTTTTTTTCTCAGTGCATCTTTAAAAATATCAATAATTAAGAAATAACTTTGAATCTTGTGAACTATTGACATTTTTAAAGATGTAAGCATTTTTTCAAATTTTTTTGTTTTAATCTAATTTTTTTTTTTTTTAACTGAGGTCTTTTTTTTGCTTCATTTTGATTTTTTTCTTTGTTCTCAGCGATACTCAAGACTTCGGGCGATACTTAAGAATCGTAGTTTTCCCTCGACGATGTTTTCTGGGAGGAGAATATCTAGATTTTGATGACATTGGCTTAAAAAAAAATAAAATTTGTTTTCATATGATTTTTTGGGGAGAAGACCGTCGTACCCCACAAAAAAAAATTTTTGTTTGATTTTTTGCAAAATTTCGACTGATTTATTCGAAACAGACGGAAAATAAACGAATTTGATAGTTAAAAGCCGCAAAACCGTCTTGAACCTTCAAAACCGTTAAGGGGACCGTCGTGCCCCAGGCTCCCCTAATTAACTTTTTACATATTATTACTGTAAATTTGACAGTTTTTATCTGTAAATCTGACATCTTATGGTTATGTTATTTTCACATATTATTTATGTAAATTTGACAGTTTTTCTTTGCAAATCTAACAAAATCTGGCCACCCTGTTTAAAATTTCCGATAGGATCCCATCAAAAGCGACAAAAGCCACTTAGAAACCCATAAATTTTAGTGGTTTCTAAGTGGCTTTGTCGCTTTTTGATGGGATCTTATTGAGCTTTTCAACAGGGCATGTCAATTTAACATTCCCATATCTGTCATTTCCACAGATTATTTTATTCCGTGTAAGTATATTATAATAAATAATACAGATTATAATTTTATTCCAAATCAAAAAACTAATCCTTAATAAATTAAAAAAAAAAATAAATTTAAAAAAAAAATTTTTAATTTAAAATTATAAAATTAAAATTAAAAAAAAAAATTTTAATTTCAGTGTAGTACTATTTTTTAAAACAAGATGAAGATTGGTACTCATCAACATCTTATTTTTAAAAATAGTACCACACTGAAATTAACATTTATTTTTTAATTTTTTAATTTTTTTTTTTAATTTTTTAATTTTAAATTTAAATTTTTTTTTTAAATTTATTTTTTTTTTAAACTTATTAAGGATTAGTTTTTTAATTTGGAATTAAATTATAGTGTTTTATTCATTATAATATACTTATTATTCATTCATATTATTCATATATATTTGATTGCAAAATGCACTTGAAAATGATAATGTAAAAATAGGTACTATCTGCAGATAGATTCTAGTTAAATTCCAAATGGACGCCACTTTTATGTAAGATGGGACTGACGAGCATGCGCGTGGTACTGACAACCATCTGAGACAAATAAATCTCAGATGGCTCTGAGCCCCATCTCGAATTGAACTGAAATAAACGAAAACTCTACCTACTACAGTCTACATTGAATTAGTAACCATTTGTAAATTTTTTTCACTATAGATGTAACTAGGTTCCGTCCAACATGGAAACCAGTTAAATCTCGTTTTTTCCGTGTACAGACTCTAAATTGGGTAGAAATTTTCTGTAAGAGATGTAGAAATAATATACGAAAGAATTTTAAGATAGCTCACCTCGCAGGAGTTTGCGGGGATGGGTGTTAACAATTAAAATTTTAAATTTCCAAGCTATAGCTCCTATAAACTCCAAATTTATTAGAAATCTTCTATATGTGATATAAAAATGATCTAAGAACGGATTTTACAACGAATCAACTCCAATAATGATTGGGGAGTGGGTGTTTAGAGATCATCTTAAAATTGATTTCAATGAAGTCTACTTCCGATAGTAATTGCAGAAGTGGCTAGTAAAATCTAAAATTCTCATTTTCAAACTGTAACTTCTAAAGACTCCGAATTCGGTGAGAATCTTCGTGTATGGTGTCAAGTTCAGCTAAGAATGAATTTTATCAAATTCCAACCCCAAAAGGGATCGCCAAATTTTGAATTTTCACCGGAAACGCCCAAACTAAGCTTCTGTTGAAAAATTCTATGAAAATCAAATACATCGTCTCCCCCTAAAATATCTTAGGAAATGCCCAAACACAGCCCCTGTCAAAAGCGGAACTCAAAATTCCAATTTTAAAAGGTTCTCCACGGGAGTTACATTTTGGCACACCCTAATATTTATATATACATAATGAAAATGGTCTTTGTTTGAGGCTCAATCACGTCTAAACCACTGATCTTATTGACAAGAAACTACAACCATTCGATACGAAATTTTTCCTAGATGGTTTATAACTATTTATTTTTAGAATTTCGACGTTCCTTCATTTTTTTATTGCTGTTTTACTTTTCTGAACGTTTGTCCTAGTAATAAAAACAAAAGACAAGCATTTTCTCTTGATTCTTTTGTTTTCATGAATTTTAACGGGGTATATTAGACGGATTGTGTTCTTTTACATTCAGCTAAGAACCTACTCACACACTTCCATGCACACACACGCTCACTCCCACCCACCCACTCATCCACTCGGAGAATCATCGAAGGATTCCCATCTGTATAGTCACTTATCACGAAATCTGGGGAACCATAGAACTTAGAAACGTAAAACTCGGTGGAAATATTACTTTTGCTATGTAGAGGTAAGCTAAGATCGGATCTAAAGAAATTCTTTCCCCAAAGGAGATTGCGGGGGCCTTAACAATGAAAAACTCCCGTTTTTAAACTATAGCTCCTATAAACTCTAAATTTAGTCAAAATCTTCTGTAAGAGATGTAGAAATAGTCTATGAACGAATTTTACGATAGCTCGCCCCACAGGGAGGGTGAGTATTAACAATGAAAATTTTTAATTTTTAAGCCGTAGCTCCTACAGACTCCAAGTTTAGCTAGAGTCTTCTATATGTGATGCAAAAATAATTTAAGAGCGGATTTTGCAATAACCCCCGCCAATAAGGATTGCGGAGGTGGGTGTTAGAATGTTAAATTTCTATTTCCAAACTGTAACCTCTACAGACTCCAAATTTGGTAGGAATCTTATATTTATAATGTAGAAATCATCTCGAATCGGATCTTACGAAATTCCTCCCTCACATAGGAGTGCGGGGGTGTAAATTATCAAAAAATTCATATTATTCATATACAGTTACTACACGGAGAAAAAAATTTTGCTATAGGAACTATAGTAGTTAGTTAGTTGTAAAAAGTTCCAGTAGATTAACGTTTTCTTATGGTAACAATACCGTTTGGCTCCTGGAACTCTACATCGTTGAGCTCTGAGAGCTAAACGTTATTTACCTCTCACAACTCTACAGGATCGTTCTGAGACTATAACAAATTTTTGGCAGTCTGTTTAATAATTTTTTTTATGATTTAGCATTGATAGTTTAATAAATAAATGCGACAGAACGAATTTATATTGCCAACAATAATTGAATATGACAAATAAGAATAGTATTATAATAGAAATAAAATAATAATAGAACTTATATTGCAAATAAAAATTATTTGTAAAATAAAAATATGGTCGTCACAAAATTATCTTATTTTTTTAATTATATCAATAAATATTGGGCATAAAATCACTACCGTATATGCACAAGAAAAAATAAATAAACGAAAACAAATTTTATTTTGTGTTAAATGGGGTCTTTTTAATGTATTCCGATAACTTATTACTTATCACAATATATTCAACATAAATTAAATTAACAGTCACTGCAAATGAACCTTGAAAAACCATAAATACAAAACTGTTTTAACGAAATTCAATTTGACGAAAAAAAAAAAACCTATTTCCTTGAATAAATAAACTGGAAACTTAATTGTCCTCATATATTTTTAATAATATGGATGAGTAACAAAATAATTCTGTTTGTCATTTTAGAAAGTTATGAAATATGTCAGCGCACTCCACTACTGCGCAACGTAGGGCGCTCCCAACTATACCATTTGGCTCTGAGAACAATCCCGTAGAGCTCTGAGAGCTCAACAACATTGAGTTATCAGAACTAAATAACACTAGGAATTTAAATTGCGCGCCTTAATTTTTCAACCAATAAGGAATCGGGGACCACATTTTTGCGATAATTCGATACTAAGTTAACTTCACTTATTTTTATTTCATCTATTTTAATTTAGAAAATTATGTTACTGTAACTCTACAACAATTAGTAAACTGTGTATAGTTGTGGTAACTCTACAGTTAGGTTACCAGAACGAAATTTTTTTTTCCGTGTACAGATATAAAATTTGAAAGAATCTTAAGAGAAACAGGAAATTACAGGAATGGCCTCCAAGGTTAACCGTTTTAAATTATTCTTCTTTCTTAATAATTGGATATCAGTTAAAAACGAATTTCGCGATAATTGACTTTATATGTAGGTTATGTCAAAGTGGTGAGTAGAATGTAAAAAAACCATTCGGCAGCCGAAATGGAAGTAGATTTCTTTTTCATAAAATAAATTTAAGAAAAAAAAGTTATGAGTACACCAAAACAATTACAATAGTTAGATTTTTATGAAATCTACTAAAAAATTTCATTAAAATAGATCCCAAAATAGATGTTTTTTGGCCTAGAAATACATGTAAATATGTAAATTGAAGCTTATTTTTTCAGCAATAAGATGAATTTTACAGAATTCAAATATCTCGACGCGTTTAAAAGTTATTTGAAGAAAAAGCGATAAAAATATGGAATTTTCGTATTTTTCAAAATTTAAAAATGCTGTAATTTCTAAACTTATTGACCGATTTGTCTCAAATTTGAACTCGACCTTCATAATCGTCTGTAGAATAAGTATGTAGAGTTTCATTGAGATCAATAGAGAATTGTAGACGTTATCATGCTGACAAGCCCCGCGTTATATCGTATATATATATATATATATATATATATATATATATATACATACATATATAAATTTTTGAACCCTATGTATTTTCTGACTCAGCTCATCGAGTTAGGTCGAAATACACCAAAATTTTTCAAAAGTTGCGTTATGAGGACAATTACAATAGTTAGATTTTTATGAAATCTACTAAAAAATTTCATTAAAATAGATCCCAAAATAGATGTTTTTTGGCCTAGAAATACATGTAAATATGTAAATTGAAGCTTATTTTTTCAGCAATAAGATGAATTTTACAGAATTCAAATATCTCGACGCGTTTAAAAGTTATTTGAAGAAAAAAGCGATAAAAATATGGAATTTTCGTATTTTCAAAATTTAAAAATGCTGTAATTTCTAAACTTATTGACCGATTTGTCTCAAATTTGAACTCGACCTTCATAATCGTCTGTAGAATAAGTATGTAGAGTTTCATTGAGATCAATAGAGAATTGTAGACGTTATCATGCTGACAAGCCCCGCGTTATATCGGACATATATATATATATATATATATATATATATATATATATATATATATATATATATATATACATACATATATAAATTTTTGAACCATATGTATTTTCTGACTCAGCTCATCGAGTTAGGTCGAAATACACCAAAATTTTTCAAAAGTTGCGTTATGAGGACAATTACAATAGTTAGATTTTTATGAAATCTACTAAAAAATTTCATTAAAATAGATCCCAAAATAGATGTTTTTTGGCCTAGAAATACATGTAAATATGTAAATTGAAGCTTATTTTTTCAGCAATAAGATGCATTTTACAGAATTCAAATATCTCGACGCGTTTAAAAGTTATTTGAAGAAAAAGCGATAAAAATATGGAATTTTCGTATTTTTCAAAATTTAAAAATGCTGTAATTTCTAAACTTATTGACCGATTTGGCTCAAATTTGAACTCGACCTTCATAATCGTCTGTAGAATAAGTATGTAGAGTTTCATTGAGATCAATAGAGAATTGTAGACGTTATCATGCTGACAAGCCCCGCGTTATATCGTATATATATATATATGTCGGAGAATAAAGTACAGCGAAGTATTTTCTGTCAAAGTGATGAGAATATTCTTTAGGATATTTTTATTTTTAGTAATTTTAAGAAATGTACTATTACTTTAATATTTTGTAAAATAAGTTTTAACGAAATTGTTTTATTGCGGTAGGCTTAGGCCTAGGTAGGCACATGGTGGTCAACGTAGTCGGGATCCCAGGACGATAGAGGTATCATAAAATTAATATGGAAAAGAGAAATATGCAGCAGGCAGACTATTTGAGAATAGTTGGGGAAAAGACAGTCTTGATTTGGAATTGAGATTGAACGGACGTCCTGGTGATCGCGAATTCGTTATTTCCTAAGTCTCGGTCTATCGCAAGATATTTATAATTTTGTTAGCATTCTAAGTTAAATTAATCTTGTACGAGTTTACTTACTCATTCTTGATAATTGATCTTATTGTAATTGGGAATATTAATTAATTGTAATAATAAAAATGGGTAAATCACAAAATGCTGAACCTCTAACAAAAGATCCTGCCTCTCCGACATCAGAAGTGGGATCGTCTCCATCTGGTCCAGCACCTGATCAGTGGAGTACATTTTTCGAGTTTATGAAGAATTTTTTACCAAACCCGTCTTCGACAAGGAACAACGTTATTTTACCGCGGTTTAATCCAGAGAGTGCGGGATCGGATCCTGTTGCATGGTGTTCAGCTACGGAATTGTGCCTGTCAGAAAACCCTCTTCAAGGGAGTGGGTTGATATCTGCGCTTAGTAAAGCCTTGGAAGGCTCAGCGGCTCAGTGGCTATCTCAAGCAGCAATTCCGGGTATACAGTGGCCACAGTTAAAAGAACTTTTTGTGTCACGTTTTGGTGGACAAGAAACTGCGACAGCGGTCGTGCTGAAAATCCACCAAGAGTTACCAACCAAGGATGAAAGTGTCGGCGCATTCGGCATTCGACTTCGATCATCGCTGAAGGCCCGCTGGAGGTCTCTAACGGTCGACGAAATTATTAATGCAGTTGTGCTTGCACGATTGACTCACATCGACAATCGGGTGGAGCGCGTAGCATTAACTACCGACATCAAAACAGAAGCCGAATTTTTGAGTGAAATGCGAGGCTTTTCCTACACCCGAAAAAGACCAGCATCAGCTTCAGACTCATCTATATCGGATTCGAAGCGTTTCAAGCCAGTGGTATCAGCAAAGTGCCATTTTTGTGGGGAAATAGGTCACAAGAAGTTTGAGTGTCCTAAACTTAAGAAGAAACACGTAGAGCAAAGCAGTAACTATCGTGGCAGCCAAGGATCACCCTCGTCATCGCGTCCTGTGACGTGTTTCAAGTGCGGAGCAGCTGGTCATATTGCGCCAAACTGTACGGCTTCAGGCAGCGGTCGTAGTGGCCCAGGAAACAACAAGGACAACGGTGGCGTCGAACGTCGTGTAAATCTGTGCACAGTAGCAGCTCCTACGGGTATTCTGAACCATCTTGGTGAGTCGTTTCCATATTGTTTTGATTCGGGAGCGGAATGCTCACTAATAAAAGAATCGATTGCTCTTAAGTTTTCGGGAAGAAGAGCCAATGAATTAATAATTTTAAAGGGTATCGGAAATGTTGTAGTAAATTGTAATATGCAAATTTTATCTACTGTAGTTATGGATTCGTTTACATTAGAGATTCTTTTTCACGTTGTCTTGGATGAATATTTAAGCGAGAATATTTTGATAGGTCGAGAAATTTTAAGCTTGGGTTTTGAAGTAAATATTTCCCAACACAGTTTTAATATCTGTAAATCTAAAGTTATAAATGAATGTAGTAAAGTTGAAATTATAAATTTTGATAGCGTAGATACTGATGTTGATAAAAACGATAAAATAAGATTAGTTTCAATATTAAAAGAATATGAAAGCTCTTTTATCACGGGCTTTCCTCGTACTCACGTTAACAGTGGTGAACTTGAAATACGTTTAATTGATCCGAGCATTACGGTACAAAGAAGACCATATAGACTTAGTGTGGAAGAGAGACAAATAGTTAGAATAAGAATTAATGAATTGCTTGAAGCGAATGTTATTCGCCCTAGTAATTCACCGTTTGCTAGCCCTATTTTACTAGTTAAAAAAGATGGATCAGACCGCTTATGCGTTGATTATCGTGAATTAAATAAAAACACAATAGCAGATAAATTTCCTTTGCCACTTATTTTAGATCAAATACCGAGACTTAGAAAAGCTAAATTTTATATCAGTTTAGATATGGCCAGCGGTTTCCATCAGATTCCCATACATCCAGAATCTATAGAACGTACGGCATTTGTCACTCCTGATGGCCAATTTGAATTTTTAACAATGCCATTTGGGCTTAAAAATGCTCCTTCTGTTTTTCAAAGAGCAATTTTAAAAGCATTAGGTGAGCTCGCGTACACTTTCGTTGTAGTTTACCTAGACGATGTATTAGTAATTGCGGATACAATAGAGGAAGCGTTTGAAAGACTTCGAATGGTATTAAAAATTCTCATAGATGCGGGATTCTCATTTAATTGTTTCAAAATGTTCTTTTCTTAAAACATCTGTTTTATATCTTGGGTATGAAATTAAAGACGGAGAAGTTCGTCCAAACCCTCGTAAAATAAATTCTTTAACAATGTTACCCGCTCCTCGGACTGTTACTCAGCTTAGACAGTTTATTGGCCTTGCGTCTTACTTTCGACGATTTGTCCCTAAATTTTCACAAATTATGAAACCATTATATGCACTCACCTCAGGTAAAAAATATATTGAGTGGACTGAGGCACATGAAAATGCTCGACAAGAAGTAATTCATATTTTAACCAATGAACCCGTCTTAATAATTTTTGACCCGGATTATCCCATAGAATTGCATACCGATGCTAGTTCCGATGGGTACGGAGCAATACTCATGCATAAAGTAGACGGTAAAGATAAAGTTATTGAATATTTTAGTAAAAGAACAAGCCCAGCCGAGTCCAGGTATCATTCTTACGAATTGGAAACTATGGCTGTTGTCAAATCAATAAAACACTTTCGGCATTACTTGCATGGACGGCAGTTTACTGTTGTGACGGATTGCAACTCTTTAAAGTCCTCCCAAAATAAGATTGACCTTAACGATAGAGTACATAGATGGTGGGCTTATTTACAGGCTTTTCAATTCGATATAGTTTATAGAGAAGGCAAACGCATGGCTCATGCGGATTTCTTCTCTCGAAATCCTCTGCCTGATTTGTCAAAACAAGTTAATAAAATTGAAGAGAAACGTGTAAAACTCGCGGAAATATCAGTTGATTGGCTCCTTGCCGAACAACGGCGTGATTCGGAAATTTCGGAAATAGTCACCAAATTACAAAATGGTGAGCTATCGGAAGACCTTTCAAAATCTTACGAAATTAAAGCCGGTACGCTTTATCGAAAAGTACAAAGAAAAGGTGAAACCTTCTGTTTGCCGATTGTACCTAGAGCTTTTCGGTGGTCCGTTATTAACCACGTACATGAGTCTGTGATGCACTTAGGTTGGGATAAAACACTTGATAAGGTCTATGAGTATTACTGGTTTGAGGGTATGTCCAAGTATGTACGTAAATTTGTTGAAAATTGTATTACTTGTAAGCTCTCTAAAACTCACTCAGGTAAAATTCAAGCTGAATTACATCCCATTCCTAAGACCCGCATACCTTGGCATACTGTGCATATAGATATTACAGGTAAATTGAGTGGTAAGAATAATACCAAAGAATATGTTATTGTTATTGTAGACGGCTTTACCAAATACGTTTATCTATATCATACTCGCAAAATTGACTGTAATAGTGTTATTAAAGCCTTAAAGGCTGCAATATTTGTATTTGGGGTCCCCTGCTCGAGTGATTGCCGATCAAGGTAGATGTTTTACGGGGAAAGACTTTAAAAACTTTTGTAAATCCTTGAATATTATTTTACATTTAATAGCTACAGGTACCAGTAGGGCAAATGGTCAGGTAGAACGAGTAATGAGTACGTTGAAAAATATGTTCACTGCTGTTGAGTCTAATAATCGCCCATGGCAAGAGGCCATCGGTGAAGTTCAGTTAGCTTTAAATTCAACCGTGAATCGTATTACTAAGTCTAGTGCGCTAGAATTATTAATTGGTAAAAAGGCAAGACCTTATGGATTGTTAATAGATGACAACGAAGAAGAAATTAATATCTCTAATGTAAGACAACGAGCGATTGATAGTATAGAAGAGAATGCAACGTATGAGAAAATTAGATTCAATAAAAATAAAGCTAAAGTCAATAGATTTAAGATAGGAGATCATGTTTTGATTGAAAATGAAGAACGTAATCAGACGAAGCTTGATAGAAAATTCAGAGGTCCATTTGTAGTAACAGAATTACTTGATAATGATAGGTACAAACTAAAATCATTGAATAATAATAGAAGTTTTAAGTATAGTCATGATAAGTTGAGGGAAATGCCTGAGAATTATGTTCCTATTGAGTTGGATGTCTGCTCGGACAATGAAAGTTGTGCCGAAAAGACTGCTGGTGATAGTTCTGAAACAGGGACTACAGTTGAAGTAGAGACCACCAATGACACGGAGCACTGATGGCTGCAGGTCGAGGCCTGAGTTATTTTGTATTTTTCGCACATGCATCAGTGTGTAGTCGCAACTGCAAACTAAATTAGTGGCTAATGTTAGTTTGATCAGGGCGCGATGGGCAGCTGATGATGTGGCGGGCAGGTAGTTGTGGCAACTACAGAATGTGTTTGGTACTGTATGTGGCATACAGGGTAGCCTAGAGATAGTGCGAATGTCTATTGGTGGTGCTCAATGAAGTATTTAATTATTAAACGATAAGGAATAACGATTGATGGCTTTTCTATCTCTTGCATACTATGCGATAACTTTCTTGTATAATAAATAATTAGTAGATTTCTGTTATTGGGGAGGACTTCTGAATCTTTCTATGGATGTTACCTATTGTAAAATGTTTTACTATAAGAGAAGTCAATTGAGACCAAAAATTAATACCAATGTAACTGAATATTTTAGATGCACCCGAGGACGTGTGATTGTCAGAATGGCCGTGTCGGAGAATAAAGTACAGCGAAGTATTTTCTGTCAAAGTGATGAGAATATTCTTTAGGATATTTCTATTTTTAGTAATTTTAAGAAATGTACTATTACTTTAATATTTTGTAAAATAAGTTTTAACGAAATTGTTTTATTGCGGTAGGCTTAGGCCTAGGTAGGCACATGGTGGTCAACGTAGTCGGGATCCCAGGACGATAGAGGTATCATAAAATTAATATGGAAAAGAGAAATATGCAGCAGGCAGACTACTTGAGAATAGTTGGGGAAAAGACAGTCTTGATTTGGAATTGAGATTGAACGGACGTCCTGGTGATCGCGAATTCGTTATTTCCTAAGTCTCGGTCTATCGCAAGATATTTATAATTTTGTTAGCATTCTAAGTTAAATTAATCTTGTACGAGTTTACCTACTCATTCTTGATAATTGATCTTATTGTAATTGGGAATATTAATTAATTGTAATAATAAAAATGGGTAAATCACAAAATGCTGAACCTCTAACAGAAGATCCTGCCTCTCCGACATATATATATATATATATATATATATATATATATATATATATATATATATATATATATATATATATATATATATATATATATATATACATACATATATAAATTTTTGAACCATATGTATTTTCTGACTCAGCTCATCGAGTTAAGTCGAAATACACCAAAATTTTTCAAAAGTTGCGTTATGAGGACAATTACAATAGTTAGATTTTTATGAAATCTACTAAAAAATGTTTTCGTTTATAAACTCTAACTTCTTGAGACATAAAACTTAGGACATATCTATTAAACTTCAATAAATTCAATAACTCCTAAAAATTTCTTTACAACGATCGTCTCTTTGGCAGCAGAGAAAAAGTCATTGTAATGTTTCCAAAAATTAACTTTACATGTAGGGTAAACCTACCAGTGAATGACCGATTTGTTGCCGGTACTGATAATTTAGCTTATTGTAGTCATAATTAACTTCAAAACTTAACTTGATCGTTTTAATTGTATTCATAAATTATTTTTATTTCGATTTTTATAATAATATTGTCTTCGTATATTTTACAAATTTAATAAAATGAGTCCGATTATACAAAACCCAGTGAATGACCGTACTTTTCCATTGAATGACCAGGCTCAATCCAGTAAATGACCAATGTGCAAATTTGTAAATTACAACTTTAAAATTATTTTTTATAGGGATTTGTTTAACATGAATGATAAACTAATGATTGTTTATAAAACAATAAAATTTGTATGTATTTAGTACAATGAAAATAAATCAAGCACATTCAACATATTTACTTTAAATTAAAGTATCCATAAACTTAACACATAATTGACGTTTAAAAGGTTTACATATATATGAATGATCGATGCGTAATGAACAAAATTTTTTATCAAATTTGCAAATTATTAATTATCGATATACGCTGATAGAAAGATTTATTAACTATTAACAAATTAATTTATTCGAAGACAATTATTTAATCTATTAAATTTAAATAAATATTTTTTAACATTCAATAAATATTTATTTGGAAGGAAAGTATATTTATTAAAATAGTTTATAAGTATTTATTAATAGTTAACAAATATAGTTATATCTGGACAGATATAATAAAATTTTCTTTTGTCTGATGTATTTTTCAACGCAGATATAGTTATATTTGTTTAGATCTGATCAAATATGGCTAGATTTGATCATGTCTGATGTATTTTTCAACTCAGATATAGTTATATCTGTTTAGATCTAATCAGATATGACCAAATCTGATCATGTCTGATGTATTTTTCAACTCAGGTATAGTTATATCTGTTTAGATCTGATCAGATATGACTAGATCTGATTATGTCTCAAATCCCATATATGGTCAGATCTAAACCTTTTTTCCCGGGTAGTTGACTTAATTCATCGTCATCGATATTTAAGACAATTGCATCACTTTCAGGATCTAACGTTCCTTTTAGGATTTGATATAAAACTGAAGCTCTATTCGCGCTCAACTCTTTACTCATCACTTTGGCAATAGCTTCTTTCAATGCATCAATAGTTTATGCAAATCTCGTGTATTTTCTTCTAGAATTGTTCACAGAGTTTCGTTTTTTCACTTTATTTTTCCTTAAATCAGTTTTATTGGCAATTTTTTTATTTTTTATAGCAGAAAGTTTTAACTTTGCCATTTTCCTAACCTCAACACTTAAGACAATACAGTAAAATAAACGTACGGTCATTCACTGGTAGTAACAAATATATAACTTACCAATAAATGACTAGTCAGTCATTTACTAGCAAAGCACACATCAAATAAGCCAGTGAATGACCGACGTCAAATTAATATAAATAAATTATTAAGTTGAATTATATCCATCATAGGTCAATTTTAATATTAGTTTATCTACACAAATGTCTATAAATTTTGTATTTTGGACAAAAAGTAATTATTTATAATTAAAATTAATAGTTTTCTAAGCAGCCGTTTTCATAAACTTTAGTCAAAATTTTATGGTTTTCTAGAAATTCTCGGATTCTCGATATAATTTTTATGAATTTTAAAAATACACTTAAATTATTTTAATTCGTGGTAATTAAATATTGAAAAATATATGTAAGATTACAATTATGATTGAGCATTGACTGTTTACTAAATTTTTGGATTTCTATAATCATTATTTTCATTACCGGTCATTCATTGGTGGGCGATCACGTTCTGGACGGTTTACCCTAGCTATTCAGTCAACGGACTAAGAATTTTACATTCATTTTACTTTTGCAGGTCATAACCGATGAATTCTTTTATTGCGGGATCGCGAAATGTAACAGATTAAAATAAATGCATTTTCCAAGCACTCGGGATGTGGAAATGAAATTTGGCTACTTATTTCAATAGGATTCATAAAAAACATGTACAATTGTTTTTCTATAAAAAAATTGATGTCACAGAAAAAATTACAATAAACGGAAAAATTTGTCGCAAGAAGCTAGGCAGATTTTTACACTTATGAGACCTACAATTTCTTTAACTGAAACTCAACGCTCATTTCAAATGTTTTCCTTCGTGTCAATTGTTATTCATTTTTGTAAGAAAGCTACGGAAATGTTATAATGATTTAATGTGTATTGAAAGTTACAATTAATATTCGCTAGAAAAATCACATGAATAAAAGGTACATGCTAATTCGATGGAATTTGGAATCTGTGCAAGTCAAAACAATATCGATGCTTTCAATTCTATCTGCGGGGCATATTTATGTTCATGCAAAAATGAAAAAAGAGGAGAGTAATAAAAATATTAATAAAAAAAAATAAAAATAAAAATGAAAATTTCCCCTATTTCCTTTTACAATTCGCCCAGCGAAGCGGGTGGGAACGGCTAGTATATATATATATGACCCGAGTCAAAATTAAAAAACTAATTTCAGCCTCCAAATTCTACTCGAGGGTAAGGAGGCTGAAATCAGTTTTTTAGATTAACCCAAGATGTACAGCGAAACCTTAATTTCAGCCTAAACTTGGTATTTTTGTCCACTTTTACCAAGTTTAGGTTGAAATTAGTATTACAGAACCCTAAAATGACCCTCCAAAGCCTACAGTTCGATCGAGAAAAAGATCCTCATTGGTTTATATGAAATAGGTGAGAGGAAAGAAAGGAAAAGGAGAAGGAATTTAAATAAAAATGGCTGCTAAGAGCGGGAAAAATTTTAAATTTTAATTTTTTTATTTATTCATTATCCTCTTTAAATAGATGAAATATAAATAAGTAAGAAGTTAATTAAGTATCGAATTAACGCAAAAATATGGTCCCTGATTCTTTATTGATTGAAAAGTTAAGGCGCGTGAAGCGCGAAATTTAAATTCCTAGTAATTTATAATTCTCATATAATTTATAAAATTCGCTATGTGAATTAATAAAAAAATTAGCATTAAAAAAAAAACATTTGATAAAAATGTTTTCTTTATTTTATTTTTTATAATTTTTCTTTTTTATTTTGATTTTTACTTTTTTTTTTAGAGTTTTTTTAAGGATGCAGAGGGAAAGAGAATAAGGTATCACATCACATTTACATTCATTCATCTTAATTAAGTTTAACGCTTGCCTTATAAATAATTTTCTAAAAACGCCTATCGCTCTAACTGAGATTCGAACCGTACACCTAACGCACGCGAGACTACAACTTATCCGCAACGCTATACGAACGTTGGAGAAATTTTAATGTCAGGAGTTTTTTTAACCAAATGTATAGATCTAAAAAACTGATTTCGGCCTCCTTGCCCTCGAGTAGAATTTGGAGGCTGAAATTAGTTTTTTAACTTTGACTCGGGCGAGCATTAGCTTCACAAATAAGGAGAAGAAAGAGTCCCACACATCATGCGATCATTTTTTAAATACAAAATGATAAATATCGAAATCTAAATTTTTAATTATTATTTTTTAACATTTCGACATTCACATAGCGAATATTACTGTTTGAAATAGTATTTTCGCCACGTAAATAATAAATTCTAGCATTTAAGTGATAAATATTATGAGGTGATCATTTAAATCACGATTTTACTGTTTAAAATGATAATTTCAAACAGTAGATCATTACTTATTATAAATCGACTAAAGTAAAAGCTCCAATTATTGACAGGGGTCTAAATATTGACACCCTAAATTATTTTTAAATATATTTAATTATCTGTAATAAAAATAACTCATATAAATTTTTATTAAATTTTAATTAATTAAAAAATTTTAAAAAAATTACTGTCAGTTCAAACCAGTTTACGAGCATCTATTTTCTTAACAACTTTGGTTAGAAAAGCATTTTATTCAAATGCCGAGTTTAAATTAATTTCTTCTTCTAATTATAATGATTTTTATTTTTTTAATTAACAGTATATGAAAAATTTATAAAATTAAATAATCGAAATTAATTGTATGCTTTATAATATTTCAATAATGGGTGACAATAACTAGTTGATATTTTTTAAGTTGAATCTCATATTGACAGCCAGTACACAGCGTTATATGACGCTTTTTTTTACTTTGACCTAAAAAATTTACTTTAAGAGTTTGAACTTTTCTGATTCAATGAATTATTTTTAAATTAATTTTTACATTTTTAATAGTAATTAATCAGTTTTATGGAAATTATTATTAATAAACTTTAATAGTATTGATTACTAAATAATGAGTTTCGATAAATAAAAATAAGCAGATAATTTGACACATGCACAGTATAGGTGTCATTAATTGGGGCTTAGATATAACAATAATTATTAGATCAATCAGTTTTTTAATCTGTCAATAATTGGTGTATCCGGATAATCTATTTAATTATTTAAAATTAATTAGTAAATATCACTGATTATCATTTTAAAAAAAGAAATTGATTAGTAAAAACATTACTTGAGACATTACCACAAATAAAATTCAACGATATTAACATTTTATTGCTTAAAAAAATGAAATCGTAACTTTGTGTCTTATAGCGTCAATAATTGGAGCTTTTACCTTATTATTTATTACAGTTTACTTTTTTCCGTGTTAAAAAAAAAATGAGTACTGTTTATTTGTAGTATTGAAATTACTATTACTTTTTTTAACTTTCTCTACTAATAAACTTTCGAGTTTGAAACAGTGTAATAAATTTATCATATGTGTGTTTGTATTACCCTATGTCCATATACTTATTGCTACTAACATAATATTTTAACCAAATTTTTGAACTTTAGTTTTTCATATTCAAAGTTAAAGTGAAAACTTTGAAAATTTTATTGAGAGCATAAAGTAGAAAAATTCTAAGTCCAAAATTAGGCTTAGTTAATGTTTTTAACTGTAAACTTACGAAATTCTATGTTCTATGAAATCGTAAAATTAACCTACTTATGCTCTTAGTAGGCTGAAGTACTGCAAAAAAGGTGTTCAAAGCGATCCTAGGTTTTGGAGGTTGAAAATATTATTCTAAAACACTAATTTTGGCCTCCATACCCTATTTTCAGTACATTGAGGGTCAAAATAATATTTTACATTCAGCGGTAGGCACAACATCAAAAGAAAGTAGGCTTTTGAGGCTTTTGAGGCTTTTGAGGCTCGAATTAGTATTTTAATTTCGGCTTGGGGAGTCATTCCATGTCAAATCGACCAATAGTTGGAATCGACCCCTTTCGATTTGGATGAATTTTGGTCAGAAGTTTTCTTTTATCATTAAACGAAGTTCTGCCAAAGTAAAAAAAATAAAAATAATTTTTTCGAAAGATATTCAAATTCAAAATTTCGCGATTTTTCCAGTTTTTCAATTTTGTTTTTGCAATATCTCGAATGCTATTATAGATACAGGAATGGTCTTTCGTTTGTTTTAAAGGGGACACTTGGGGCTATTGAAAAAAAAATATTTTGGAAAAAAATTTTGAAAAATGCCAAATTTGTCAAATTTTGAATTTTTGAAAATCGTCAAAAATGAAGACCGCCATTAAAATTTTGGCTCAATTTTTTTTGTATGATACCTTGTAATGATCTTGAAAGATCCTGAAATTTTTGGATAGAGGTTTTTTTTTTTTCAAAAATATGAATTTTTGAATTTCAAAAAAAAATGTTTGAATTTCAAAAAAAATTTTTTTTTTGTTTTTGCAACTTCTATAAAAGGTAAATTTATGCAGATACATAATATTGTAATTTTGAGTAAGGTAAAAGCCCCAATAGATGATCACGTACCAGTATATGATCACTCCATGTATTTGTATATCTATATTCACAAATATAGGTATACAAATACATGGAGTGATCATATACTGGTACATGATCATATATTGGGGCTTTTACCTTATTTAAAAATAAAATGCACGACGTGGAAATAATAAATAATAAATTTAATTCAACTTTTTTTTATTTTTTGGACATAATCTTGCATCCTTAAAATAAGTCATCCTTAACGCATGATAAAATTAGTTAATTGTCCTTTTTTTACTTCATTTAAAGTTGTTGACGCCACTTGTCGTCTTATTAACATGGGAATAATTTGTAATTTGAGATTGAGAACTATGAATGTGCAGAAATTCGTAAGCAAATACGTATTCGAAAGAACGAAAATAAATTGATATTCTCATGAAATTATTTCTAATTTTTATAGAAAATTAATATCTGTTTGAGTTATTTGAAGGTAAAAATTGTAATTGAAGTGAAGAAACGGACAAAATATATTATGCGTTAAGAAAATAAAAAATTAGGAAAACGGTTGACCTAAAAGGCTATCCTGCAACTTCCCGATAATTCCGTTAATAGCTGGCCGCTTTTTTGAGCTCTTCGAGCTCAAAAATACAGTCTGTGTGTTGTTTTGAGCTCTCCGAGCTCAAAAAGATACCTTTTCTATACTTTTGAGTTCTTTGAGCTCAAAGTCTGATAGAAGTTTCATAGAACACTATTTTTTGAATTTTCAAACCGCAATAACTTTTGAATGAATGAACCGATTTTTACGCGGTTGGCGGCATTCAACGAAGTTTTTCAAGCCTCATAAAGAATTTCTAAGTTTCAATTGGTCAAACTAGAAATTTCGGAATAACTCCGAAAAAACACTTTTTTCGGTTTTCTTTCGTTCACGATATCTCTCGAACGAATCAACTGATTTTGACTGGATTGGCGGTGATCAACGTGGTTTTTTTTTTTTTCAAGGTTGAGAGCTGATTAGTTTTTGGAATCGATCGGTAGAGCCGTTTAAAAGTTATTCCAAAAAAACCACTTCTGAAAAAATTTTTTGTCCTATTTTTTTTTTAGATTTCTCTAAATTTCTCGAAATCTATCGGTCCGAATCGGTTCAAATTATCAGGAAATCTAAGTTTAGTAAAGCCCTTTCGAATGGCACCAACCGCGATGAAATCGGTTCAACCGTTCAAAAGTTATAAGAGGTTTACCTACGGCCGCACACACACACACACTCACACTCGGGGCAGAAGAGATACTGCTACCGGGCGCGTCTCCCCGAGTGGATGGGAGAACGCTCGCTGTCCTTGGATGACACTTAATCTCTTAGTTGATGAGGTACAGCGGGTAGGAGCCAAGCAAAATAACCAAACAAAATAAGCTCCCGTGGACAAAACTCCCCTTTAATGGGTTGGTCACACTAACTGACCTAGCAAGACGATTGGTTCCTGCTGTAACTCACTGGGAGTGTCCGGAACCTGTATCGTAGTTTCCGACGATGCAGGCCACGGCTGATGTGAGCTTGCTCTGCCGAGGTGAAAGTTGCAGCAGTGGATCAGGAGCCAGCCACTTCGGGCCTTGATCAGGAAGTACGTAGTGAGTGTTAGAGATCGGAATCTTCACCGCTCCGAGCGAGTCTAGTCCGTCCGTGTATTCCGGGACTGGCTAAGTGTCGGCTAGGCCTCAGGGAACTGGGGTAGGAGTACTATCTCCGAGGGTACACCCGTTCCTAGTTATGGCAACCCGCTCCACTCCGTACGATGCGCTGGTAAATCAAAAAAGTATGAGTACGTTACAGGAAACAAACATGAATAGAAACGGGCTTCATGCTCAACAAGCAGCGATTGAAGCAAGTGCTGACATGAAGAGAACGCAAGCGTTGGAGCGCCTTGAGAAGCTGACCATTGAGCTGCAAGAGTTTGTCCAAACTAAGGTCAATATCCACAAGGAGATAAAGACCAAGACAACCGGTGTAGTCAATGCTCTTGGAAGATTCAAGAAACTGGACGAAGAATGGCGCTCATCATTACACCGCACCCCTTGTGCTACATCGGAGAGAAACAGTCAAGTGGTTGTTGAAGAAGCGATGGACACTGGAGCCGAAGGTGACGGAGAATCAGTCGCTGAAGAAGAAAGTGAAACTATCACAACGGCAGAGACTGAATCCTTTGACCAAGACGGCCGCATCCTGAGGAAGTTGAAAAGAAAATTCGTTCTCCCGAAGGCGGAGCTTTTCATACTCCCAAGAAGCTGAAAGACGTTGGACCTGGTCATCCCATCAAGAAGCAGGAAGTGGTTAAGGATCTCCCACAAAACTCTTGTGAACAGAACAAGAAGCCAGGCTGGGAAAAGGTGCAGTCCAGAAAGGACAAGAAGAAGGAGCGCAAGAAACTGCTCCCAGAAAACCTCTGGTGCCTCCACCGAAGCCGAACCAGAAGCCAAGAAGAACAGCAACGAGACCGGAGGCACTTATTATCCGTCCAGCGAACAAAGATAAGTATTCTGAAATACTTACACGGATCAAGGCGGACGTTCGCCCAGATCAGGTCCGCAACACAGTCGAGAAGATACGCAGGACCGCGACAGGGAACATTCTCATCACGCTGTCGAAAGGCAGTAGTGATAGAGGTAAAGACCTGCAGAAGACTATCGCGGGAATACTTAAGGAGGACGCAAATGTCATTAGTACAGGACCTGAAGAAGACCTGGAAATTCGCGATATTGATGATACTACAACTAAAGATGACATTCTAACAGCTTTACAAGAGGCAGCTGGAAACGATTGTGGTATAACAGTAGAGGCCATTAAAATTCGTAAGGTCTTACGTAGCAGAACACAAATTGCGTCGGTGACTCTGGCAGCAACGGTAGCGCAGAAAGTGGTAGGAGAACACGGTAAGATTAGGATCGGCTGGACCAATTGTCGTATTAGAACAGTACTAAGACCAGTCCGATGTTATAAATGCTGGCATTTTGGACACCGTGCGGTTCAGTGCACAAGTAAAGTCGACCGCTCCAAACTTTGCATTAAATGTGGAGAAGAGGGACACAAAATCGCCGAATGTAATAAGCCTGCTAAATGCGCACTGTGTGCGGATCAATCCGGTACAGAGAATAACGCCCATCATGCCGGCACAAGCAGATGCCCAGTATACCAAGAGGCACTCAAGAAGATAACTGATAAACGAAAATGAGAATACTGCAGCTAAACATCAATCACTGTGAAGCGGCACATGATTTGCTCATGCAGACAGTACGTGAACAGAAGCTTGACCTTGTGCTTATATCGGAACCGTATAAACACCTCGGCGGCCAACCATGGGAAACTGACTGCACCAAAAAAGCTGTCATATGGTCCTGTCGCAAGCTCCCCTTCCAGAGTGTCGTTAACAATGGCAGCGCCGGCTTTGTAGCAGCATCGGTAGATGGCATCCGCTTTTACAGCTGCTACACACCACCTAGCCTCACTATTGTTGAATTCATGGACTTTCTGGATCGACTGACGGAGGACGCGAAGCAGTACTACCCAGTGGCAATAGCTGGAGACTTCAACGCCTGGGCAGTGGAATGGGGCAGCAAACACACCAACGCTCGAGGTAAAGAACTACTGGAAGCTTTTTCTACGTTAGATGTAGTATTGTTAAACAGCGGCGATGCGCCGACGTACACTAAAGGAGACGCAAGTTCTATTGTGGATCTTACTTTTGTCAGCAGCAGCCTCATCAGAGGAAACTACGACTGGAAGGTGATGGAGATCTACACGGCCAGCGATCACAATGCGATTCTCTGGGAAGTATCAAAGGACCAGAATCCTAGAAGACCGGCTAAGAAACTTGACATCGTTGGGTGGAAGGTGAAATCCTTTGACCCAGGTGCTCTAGTAGCTGCCCTAAATAGTGAACCGCTTACTACTGGATCTGCAGAAGAAATGACCAAGGACTTGATGAAGAGAGTGACCCAGGCTTGCGACACCTGCATGCCTCGTAAACGGGGCATGAACCAAAGACCTTCGGTGCACTGGTGGAACGAACACATCAGCTTCCTACGGAAAGAGTGTCTCAAGAAAAGAAGAATATCTCAGCGTGGTTATCGGCGGCCTGACTCAGCGGAACTAGTCGCAGAATACAAGAAAGCTCGTCGAGACAAACAAAGCCATCAAGGATAGCAAGAAGAACTGCTGGAAAGAGCTAATCAACGAGGTGGACAAAGACTTGTGGGGCAGACCTTACAAGGTAGTCATGGCAAACTTGAAATACCAGCCAATGCCGTCTCCTACGTGTCCTCAACTCCTACAGAAGATCGTGACTGCACTGTTTCCACGACAGCGCGTTTTCAACTACCTGTTGACACAAGACGAACTGAATGATATCCCACCTGTGACGAAAGAAGAACTGATGGAAGCTTGTAACCGCGTCGGGAATAATAAAGCGCCAGGATTGGACGGAATCCCTAATATTGCCTTGAAAACATCTATTAAAGCAGCGCCAGCGTTATTCCTCGATGTCTACAACATCTGCTTGAAGGAAGGGATTTTTCCTCGGAAGTGGAAACAACAACGGCTGGTACTACTTCCTAAAGGAAAAAGCCACCGGAAGAACCGTCATCTTATCGTCCACTCTGCATGTTGGATACAGCCGGTAAGATACTCGAACGTATAATCCACCAAAGGATAGAAGCAGTTGTCGATCCACTATTAGCAGACAATCAGTACGGATTTCGAAAAGGACGATCAACCCTGGACGCAATCAACCTGGTTGTCGGTATAGCCAAAGACGCAATCGCCGGTACCAGATGGAAGGGTGGAACGAAGAAATATTGTCTGGTGGCAACCCTAGACATCAAAAATGCCTTCAACTCCGCCAACTGGGATCGCATCATGCAAGCTCTTCAAGAGATGAACGTACCAGGATATCTACGAAGGATAGTCGCTAGCTACTTCACGAATAGAGTCCTTAGATATGACACGAAGAATGGTCCAAAGGAGTATGATGTTACTGGAGGCGTCCCGCAGGGTTCTGTTCTCGGTCCACTTCTCTGGAATATCATGTACAACGGATTGCTGAGACTGAAACTACCAAGAAATGTCAAACTGGTAGCGTACGCGGACGACGTAGCCGTAGTAATCGTCGCCAAGCATATTGATGAGATAAATCATATGTTCACGATCACCTTTGAGCGAATTAACCAGTGGATGGACACAGTAAACCTACAACTGGCTAAACAGAAGACCGAGGCTGTACTTATCACTAGCAGAAAAGTGGTGGAAACGATCAATTTAAACGTCGGAGACCAAGAAATCACATCCCAACCATTCATTCGATATCTGGGAGTGATGCTCGATTCCCCACTTAACTTCAAACAACAAGTTGAACACGTGACCGCCAAAGCATCAGCAGTAGTGGCTAACCTAGTACGATTGATGCCCAACATCGGTGGCCCGGAAGCAGACAAGGAGGTTATTGCTATCATCAGTAGTTACATCGGTCCTCACGTATGGGATATCCATTTGGTCCGACGCACTTGAGACCCAAGAATCATGGAGGAAAGCATGTCCGGTTTACCGACTGAGCGCGCTAAGAGTACCCAGCGCCTTCCGAACAATATCAGAGGAAGCAGTGTGCGTCATTTCTGGAACTCTGCCGCTTAGAGTCTTAGCTAAAGAAAGACGGGCCCTTTACCATCGAAAGAGGTCAACTACACTGAGCGCTGAAGAACTAAGAACAGAAGAACGGCAGCACAGCATCTCGCGATGGCAACTTGAGTGGGACGCCGCAGCAAAAGGAAGATGGACACACCGCCTCATACCAAAGATCGACGTTTGGCTGAGCCGAAACCATGGTGAAGTCAACTATTACCTAACGCAGATGTTGTCAGGACATGGGTGCTTTCGAGAGTATCTGCACCGCTTTAAGCACGACGATTCTCCGGAGTGCCCGTCTTGTCCAGGGGTTATTGAGGACGCAAGGCACGTTTTCTTTGTGTGTCCACGTTTCGATCCTCAGCGTGAGGAGTTAGAGAGGATCCTGAACTGGAGAATCCAACCAGAGACAATAGTAGATGCAATGTTGTCGAATCAAACTGCTTGGAACGCTACAAGCACTTTTGCCACAGAAGTGCTTACAGAGCTGCGTTCCATTGAAAGAAAAAGAGCAAATGACAGAAACTAGAAGGAAGGAAAAATAACACCTTAGCCACCAGAAGGAATAGCGGTAGCTGGATCCTCCCCTCACGAAGTAATGCCTGACGGCGGTTTCCATGAGGGATTAGAGGAAAGAAGAAAAGGGGTTTAGGGTTTCGTGGGTAGGGGCGTTAGGGTCGAGTTTTAGTATGACACTGCGTCGAGTCGCCACATATCCAGGCCAAACAACTATGCCTGGAATCCGTAAGAAGGATTCCCCCCCCTAAGATAGAAAAAAAAAAAAAAAAAAAAAAAACACACACACATACATACATACATACATACATACATGCATACATACAGACATAGTGACACCCTCGCGGGAATAGTCAGGAAAGCTTCCTAGGACCTCAAAATGTCGAGATCTGATGAAAACTCGATTTTCGAAAAACGGGGTCAAACCAATAACTTCCCGATTTTTGAAAATTTTCAATTTTCTTAGCGGGAAGTTAAAAATTATATCATGCGTTAAGCCTGACTTTTAGATTATGTCTAAAAAATAAAAAAAAGATGAAATTACTTTATTATTTAATATTTCCACGTCGTGCATTTGATTTCTAAATACTCAAAATTACAATATTATGTATCTGCATGACTTTAACTTATATAGAAGTTGCAAAAAACCAAAAAAAATTTTTTTTTGAAATTCAAAAATTTTTTTTTTTTTTTTTTTGAACTTACGCGTCAGCCTTTCCGGCCTAGACACGTAGGACTTACATCCCTCCTTTGACTGGACTATTTACACTACATTTACCTCCTCATCGGCTGTGGCCGACTTACAATCTGCGCCCGCATTTGCCTGTACCCCGCCCCTTAGTACAGTGTCCAAGGAAACTACAGAAACCTGGCCAGGGTACACGGAAAGAAAATTGTACGAAAAATTACGATGAAAACATCGTAATTTTTAGTATAGGACACTGTAGCGCCGGACCAGAACTCAAACATCATAATTTATACGATGTTACATCGTAAATTTCTATCACTCAAATTAAAATGAAGTTTAGTTCACCGAAAAAATAATTTTGTATCACCGAGGAATCGAACCCGGAGTCCTCTCCGTCACAAGTCCAAGGTTTATCCCCTTACGCTATCGGAGGGAATATCCAAATTTTCTGTTCAGTCACATAATAAGACCCTCCATACAGTAGTTGGTCATCTTTCGATGGTGGCGTCGCAAACTACTGGACTCGGTCTGTCTCTCTTTTATTAAAACATATAGTATGCGTTCTTATCCACTTGCTCTTACGAAAAAAAAGTTTACTAAATAACATCGTAATTTTCAATAATTCAAATTGTATTCTGTAGACGGCAGCATCGTAAAAATCAACATACTGAAAGTCTAGTCCTGGATTACGATGTTACCATTGTAATTTTTCATAGGATTTTTTTTCCGTGTACAGTCGGCAAGGGAGCAGGCCTTGGAAATCGCTGGAAAACTGTGACTGCCAGGGCTCGAACCCACGCCTGAGCGACTGTTGTACGGACAGTTTAAGACTTAAACCGCTCGGCCACGCAGTCGCCTGAAATTCAAAAATTCATATTATTGAAAAAAAAAAACCCCTATCTAAAAATTTCAGGATCTTTTAAGATCATTACAAGGTATCATACAAAAAAAATTGAGCCAAAATTTTAATGGCGGTCTTCATTTTTGACGATTTTCAAAAATTCAAAATTCGACAAATTTGGCATTTTTCAAAATTTTTTTCCAAGATATTTTTTTTTTTCAATAGCCCCAAGTGTCCCCTTTAAAACAAACGAAAGACCATTCCTGTATCTATAATAGCATTCGAGATATTGCAAAAACAAAATTGAAAAACTGGAAAAATCGCGAAATTTTGAATTTGAATATCTTTCGAAAAAATTATTTTTATTTTTTTTACTTTGGCAGAACTTCGTTTTATGATAAAAGAAAACATCTGACCAAAATTCATCTAAATCGAAAGGGGTCGATTCCAACTATTGGTCGATTTGACATGGAATGACCCATATATATATATATATATATATATATATATATATATATATATATATATATATATATATATATATATATATATATATATATATATATATATATGGGGTATTCCATGCCAAATCGACCACTTTTGAACTTGACCCCTTTAAATTTTGCTGAAACATTTCCATTCTTTTTCTACCCTTTGAAAAACACTTTTGAGAATTTTTTCAAATTTTTTTGGCCAACCCAAAAAAAGTTATGAATTTTTCAAAAAAACGGCTTTTTTATTTTCAAATAGCCATAACTTTTTTAGGCATCTACTTTTGGGGACCTTTTTTTTTTTTTAAAATTTTTGTTTTTAAATGAACTTTTGAAAAATATATCAGAAAATTAAATATCATCAATTCTTCAAAATAATCGGCATTTTTGACCAAAACCGTTATTTTTGGAAGTTCGACAGTTTTTTTTTTTTTCTAAAAAAAAAATTCAATTAATATGACAACTTTTCCCGTCCATCTCGGAGTGGCTCGGATTTTTTTTTTAATTTTTTTTATTCAATTGAAAAAAAATTGTCAAATTTTGAAAAATGGAAAAAAATTTTTTTTTTCTAAGTTATTTCTATAATAAAATAAATGTAATTTAAATGTTTTGTGGTATAATATCCTTAATTTATAAGCTTATAAAACGATAGTAAATACTAAGATTCAAATTTGAACATATCAGTAATATCGATAATCTAGGGTATGACAATTATGGACTTATCTATAGTCAGTATACTAAAAAACTATACGCTAGTATGTTTCGATTCATAAGTAAGGCTGTCACGCTCATATCCAAACATAACCTGTTAACCTTTTGTGTGATGTAGTGAGAGATTTTTGTCATTCCATTTTTTAAATAAGAGAATTATTGTTATAGTTGATTTGACCTTGTTTGAAAAGATAATTATCTTACTTCTACTCATCTACAGTGATTGGAATAATTTCATCGAGACATAATGGCATCAAAAATATTTTTCGATCGTTGTTGTAATCCATTTGATTTAGAATCACATTTTAAAAAAAAAAGTTTACGTCCAGCGACTGACATCATGAAAGTCACGTTGGGATTAAGTGATAATTATTTATTATGCAGTTCGTGTCGAAACAGCTTTAAAATTGGTAAAGGAACAAACAAATACTAGTAATGATACTACCGTTGATGCAAGTGATCATGAAGATGATTCTAGTGATAACAATGAGAACAGTGATGGTGCTGACAGTGATAGTAACACAACTGCCACAGATCTCCCGTTGTAGCAGCTATACGATTCATTGTTTTTTTTAAGGTTCCTTGTCGTTTAATAGTGAACCCAAAGATTCACAATCAAGCTCGGCATCCCAAGTTAGTGCTGCAACTCAATTACCCAGTATAAACGATGCATTGCGACTATTAAATCAATCGCCAATTCCTTCAAAAAAATTGAATGATTATTAATTTTTGAGTAATAAAATAAATCAGACGTCTGACAGCTTGAAAAAAATTTTGCTCTCAACTGCTGACGAAGGATCAATTGATGACGATGGTGAAAATTTTCGTTCATTAATTGAAAAGCTGCACGATAAATTCAATGATAAAGAAACAGAAAAGTCTTTAAAGATACAAATCTTAACCTTGTTACCTGAAAAATGGGGTGAAAGACGTATTTGTAAAACTATGAATACATCAAGACATTTATCAAGAGTAGCAAAAAAGTTGGTTGAAGAAAAAGGTATACTTTCAACACCTGAAACAAAATTAGGTAGGTATAGCGTAAAATCAATGGCTCTAATACATCTGAAGATTGATTCACTTAACATTTTTTTTATAGGGACGACAATTACTGATCAAATATTATTGAAAATTGTGAATTTTTACAACGATGATGAGTATAGTGCTTTGATGCCCGGCATGAAAGACTTTGTTTCAGTTCGAAATGATGATGGTAATCGGGTACACGTCCAAAAACGGCTTGTTCTGTCTAATTTAAAAGAACTTTACCAATGTTTCCGTAAAATAAACCCTGCAGAGAAAGTTGGATTTTCGAAATTTGCTTCGTTACGGCCGAAACATTGTGTGTTAGCAGGAGCAAGTGGAACGCATACTATCTGTGAATGTACTATCCATCAAAACTTTAAGTTGATGATGCTTGGTAATTATCCAATTTATTAATAATCATACGTGCCTAGATTTTCAGTTTACTCAATCACTTTTATTTCAGGTGCAAATGTTCATTCTTTAACGAGGAATACAGAAAAGTCGTTGAAACACTATAATGATTGCTTGGACATGATAATATGTGAGGCTCCAACAGAAAAATGTTATTTGGGTGGATGTAACAAGTGTCCAGGGGTAGATGAGTTGAGTAACATTTTACTGACATGTTTTGAGAATCAGGAAATCGAGAATGTCACGTACAAGCGTTGGGTATCAAAACCAAGGTGCAGTTTAGAAACTTTTATACAGCCTACAGAAGAATTTATTGAAAACCTTTGTAGTGAATTGAAAGTTCTTCTACCTCACTCATTCATTGCAAAAGAACAAGCTAAGTTTTTAAAAACATTAAAGGAAACACTAAAACCAAATGAATATGTCATTATTTGTGATTTTGCAGAGAATTATGCGTTCGTAGTACAAAATGCAGCATCTGGTATTCACTGGAATAATGATCAGGCGACAGTTTTTCCGGTAGTTATTTATTATAAAGTAAATGACAAACTTGAACACAGAAGTTTAGTGATTATTTCAGACTGTAATAATCACGATGCTGTTGCTGTTCATGTTTTCATCAAAATAATAACTGATTATGTGAAAAGTCTTCCTGAACGCTGTAACAAGATTTATTACTTTTCTGATGGGGCTCCTCAACAGTTTAAAAACTTTAAAAATTTTGTTAATTTGTACTACCATGAAGATGATTTTGATATTCCTGCTGAATGGCATTTTTTTGCAACTGCCCATGGCAAAGGTCCGTGTGATGGAATTGGTGGTATCCTCAAACGACTTGCAGCAAGAGCAAGTCTCCAGCTTGCGGTAGATAAACAAATAACAACACCTATAGGACTTTACGAATGGACTTCTGATCCGGATAACTTGCCAAATATAATAGTCAAGTTTTCTCCAGAAGAAGACTATAATACAGCATTGAACGACTTGAATGACAGATTTACAAAAACGAAACCAATTGTAGGAACTCAACAACTACATTGTGTAATCCCCGACAAAAATGGTTGTTTGTATGTAAAAAAATTCTCAAACTCTAATGAACATAGAATTTGTAAAATATTAAACGCCAGAGAGAACATTAATGATTAAATTATTACATTGTTTTTGTAAAATCATTAAAAATTAACAATATTAATTAATAAGCTTAGTATTTACTATCGTTTTATAAGCTTATAAATTAAGGATATTATACCACAAAACATTTAAATTACATTTATTTTATTATAGAAATAACTTAGAAAAAAAAATTTTTTTTCCATTTTTCAAAATTTGACAATTTTTTTTCAATTGAATAAAAAAAATTAAAAAAAAATCCGAGCCACTCCGAGATGGACGGGAAAAGTTGTCATATTAATTGAAGTTTTTTTTGAGAAAAAAAAAAAAAAAAAAACTGTCGAACTTCCAAAAAATAACGGTTTTGGTCAAAAAAAGCCGATTATTTTGAAGAATTGATGATATTTAATTTTCTGATATATTTTTTCAAAAAGTTCATTTAAAAACAAAAATTTTAAAAAAAAAAAGGTACCCAAAAGTCGATGCCTAAAAAAGTTATGGCTATTTGAAAATAAAAAAAGGCCATTCGGCAGCCGAAATGGAAGTTGATTTCATGATGAATAATAAAAATACTACTAGGGTTACATACGAAAAAAAAAAAAAAAATAAATTTCTGTCTGATTAAACAACAATGACGTCAAAACGAATGCAAAAGTAAAATTTCATTATATCTGTCTGAGAAAGTAGGTGATTTTTGGCTTAGACTGATAATGAGGTACACAAATTAAAGCTTATTTAATAAGCTTTCAGATACCATTTATAGAATTTTGATAAGATATCGCGTTCAATTGTAATTGCACGAAAATACGGTAAAAGTGAAAATTTTTGCGATTTTTGAAAATTTTTGAATTGCTATTATTCCTAAACTATTTAATTTGGAGAAATAAATAAGTAGACAAATTGAAGCTTATTAAATAAGCTTTCAAATACAATTTACAGAAATCCGATAGGATGTCGCGTTCCATTGTTATTGCACGGAAATACGGTAAAAGTGAAAATTTTTTTCGATTTTTAAAAATTTCTAATTGCTCTCATTTCTAAACTAATCGACAGATTTGGCTCATCTTAGAACTTAACCTCGGAAATCGTCCTAAGAATAAGTATGTTATGTTTTATTGAGATCCGTATAGAATTACGAGAGTTAGAGAAGAGACAATGCCGATTATATCGTATATATATATATATATATATATATATATATATATATATATATATATATATATATATATATATATATATATATATATATATAAATACATACATATATAAACTTTTAAACCATATGCATTTTCTGAATCCGCTTGACGAGCTGAGTCGAAATATAGCAAAATTTTTCAAAAGTTCCGTCATGAGGACCAATGCAATAGTTAGATTTCTATGAAATCTACTAAAAGCCGTTTTTTTGAAAAATTCATAACTTTTTTTGGGTTGGCCAAAAAAATTTGAAAAAATTCTCAAAAGTGTTTTTCAAAGGGTAGAAAAGAATGGAAATGTTTCAGCAAAATTTAAAGGGGTCAAGTTCAAAAGTGGTCGATTTGGCATGGAATACCCCATATATATCCTTGAATTGTGTGACTATTAATTAAATTTCAATAAATATATTAATAGATAATTTCTTAAATATACACATTTTATACATTTACTAATCATTAAAAAATGATTAATTGAATGTTAAAAATTGATTTATTAAATTTTAAGAAATCATTTATTAGATACTAAGAAATATTTATTGTATACTAAAAAATGATGTTTAAGAAATGATTTGTTAACTATCAATAAATACAGTCGACTCCCGTTAATTTGAAACTCAAGGGACCAGAGATAAATTTCAAATTGTCAACAGTTCAAAATAACAAGCGTTTAAATAATAAATAACTTTTCTCACCTCCGGGCGGAAAGCGTCAATTTTCCTCCCGCTGCGCTAAACGAAAATGCCGCTTTCCGCCTCCGTCGAGGAGAAAAATAGTATACACACCATGGGCAGTAAATAAAAAAGCCTCAGATCACATGTTTATTGACCTCGGCTTCGCCTCGGACAACAATTACATGTGATCTGAGACATTTCTTATTTTACTGCCCTAGATGTGTAATATACTATTTCAAGGGAACGGAAAAAATTTTCAAATTATCGAGATATTCAAATTAACGAGGGTCAAATTATCGAGAGTAGACTGTATTTCTTAAATAAGGCTCGTTAAGAAATAATTTGTTAAATATGAACAAATCTTTTTCAATACTAATAAATCCTTCTATCAGTATAGAAGTTTGAAATTTTTTTTCTCCTCGACGGAAGTGGAAAGCGGTATTTTCATTCAGCGCAACGGGATGAAAGTTGACGCTTTCCGCCCGGAGGTGAGAAAAATAGTATACACACCATGGGCAGTAAATAAGAAAGCCTTAGATCACATGTTTATTGACCTCGGCTTCGTCTCGGACAACAATTACATGTGATCTGAGATATTTCTTACTTGACTGCCCTAGATGTGTAATATACTATTACTTCTTAATTGTTCTACTTTTAATACACAAGTTGAAAAAAAAATAAAGCGCATTTTTCGGATATAAAAGTTGCAAATTGACAAAATAATTTTTTCTTTTAAATTTTTCCTCAAAATCCGCCGTTAAAGTTAATGAAATGAAAAACATTTTTAAAATGAATATTATTTTCTATAAATGCAACAATTTTGTACCTATACAGAACAGTATTTTTATTTATTTATTTATTTATTTATTTATTTTTTTTTTTTTTTTTTTTTTAGTGTCAATGGTATAAACGAAAGCTTACTTGGAACGGCGACTTTAATTGATGTTTCAAATTATGATGATCATCAACTAAAAGGTAAAAAAATTTCGGATCCGTTAAGTTCCAAATTGGATTTGGAACACGTTTTAGATAATACACAATTGCCTAGCCAAACAAGTTTATATAACATTGAACACAAAAATAAATTGACAACTCGAGGTCACATGGAACAGGAGAAAAGGATGCGGCGAGAAATCGCCAACAGCAATGAACGAAGACGCATGCAGAGTATTAATGCTGGATTTCAGTCACTCAGAACATTATTGCCTCACCATGAAGGTGAAAAATTATCTAAAGTAAGTTGAATTAGTATCATTATTATGTTTTTTTTTTCTTCAAACTTATAAGCCGGTATTTTTATTTGGGTATTTTTTAAATTTGTAACTTATTTTATGAATAAAAATCAAACAAAGGAGCTTTGAATCATATTTAACTCTATGAAAAAACACGAAATGTTTTTCTTTTTAATGGCTTATGATTTTTTAAACTCTAAAAAACTTGAAAAAAAAATGGTTTATGAGTAATATAAAGAAAATAATTAAAGCTCCAAAATTTTAGGTTTTAGATTTTGTATTTGAAATGTTGTAGTGTTGGCAGTTTTTGGGTGGTTATTATCTAATAAGATTTCTAAGAAATTTTTTTATGAAGTTCTTTCAGATAATCTAATTCTATTGAATTAGAGCTGTTTCCGAATTTTGTACGATTATTTATTATTAAGGTATCAGCCTTAATTTGTAAAATAATTTATTAATTGATTTAATTTCTAACGAAAAATAAAAATTTTAATGTTGAAAAAGTAAAAAATTTTAGTTAAAAAACCACCCTTTAAGATATAATTGCACAGTTCAACCTTGAAAATAGTATATTTACACACCTCGGCTTTGCCTCGGCCAACAATTGCATGTGATCTGAGATATTTCTTACTTTCTTGCCCTAGGTGTGTAAATATACTATTCTCATCAATAATGAACATTTAAGAAGGTAATGAGTAATAACTAGAAATAAAGGTGAAAATTTTCTTATTAATCGCCCTGATAATCGTGTATCCGAACAAAAACAGTTTCACTGTAAAAAATCGCGCCAAGTCCACGTTCATAAGACTATTAAGAAAAAAAAATTTGTTTTTTTCTTTACAAAAATATATAAAATAAAAAAATTAAAAAATCCAAGTAACCGATATGATTGTTTATGATTTTCGGAAATTAAAAAAAATTTTGTTACAAATTTAAAAATTAAAAAAAAAATTTGGAACGTATTTAGTGTGCGCGGTTGCAAAATATTTTACTTTTAATGAAATTCGTAAAATCTATTTACTAGGACTTTAAAACAATTGAAATACACAATGACGCACACCAAGTACGTTCCAAAATTTTTTTCTTAATTTTTAAATTTATAACAAAATTTTTTTTAATTTCCGAAAATCATAAACAATCATATCGGTTACTTGGATTTTTCAATTTTTTTATTTTATATATTTTTGTAAAGAAAAAAACAAATTTTTTTTTCTTAATAGTCTTATGAACGTGGACTTGGCGCGATTTTTTACAGTGAAACTGTTTTTGTTCGGATTTTAGTATTTTTTATAATTATAATAAAAATTTACAATTGGTACCAACTTAAATCTCGCGTTGGTTGCATTTTTTATAGCAAACTATCCCCTTGAAACTATAGTTTATGTAAAAATAATTCCAGCGCACCCTGGCGGGTGTAGATGCAAGCTGTGAAATATCTTTTTTTAACTGTAGTTTCCCATCTAATGAAGGATTACTATGCATTCTCAAATTATTTAGTCTGTGGCAGATCACTTAGCCCATCGAAAAAAAGTCAGGATCGAAATTTTTGCGTTGCTATAGTTTGTGCTGATTAAATTTAATAATTTCAATTAGATTAATTTTTATAAGTGAATATAATTAATTAATAACAGTCAAATAAAGTATGAATTACTGTTATAATATACAATTTAAGAAAAAAAAGTACCGTAGAATTAAATAAAATTTTGCAACCTCAAAATACCGTTCTGCTTACAGTAAACATAGTCGGTAGTCTGGCGCTCCGTTTACAGCAGATTTGAACGGAACTTGGCGCCAGATTCTACCGAATCTGTGGATGGAACATTTATTTATGGCCATATCATACATTTTTCCCAATTCATTCAATTTTAATATTTTTACATACTAAATTGTATTTTTAAAATTTTTTACAATCATTAGGACGGTTTTTTTTTTTAAATATTAAAAACCATATTTTCTAAACTAAAAATTTTATCTATATAAAAGTATTCTTAACATATCAAGTAAACATAAAAATTTGATAACAGGCAGCTATTCTTCAACAAACTGCTGAATACATATATCAATTAGAGCAAGAAAAAACTCAATTGCTTTCCCAAAACTGTCAGCTCAAGAGACTTGTAAATCAGCATGAAGGGGGAGAAGTACCAGTCAAGAAACGAAAAACAGAAAATCAAGGTGAATAACATAATTTAATTATTTTTGCAGATAATATCTTATTTATATGTATGTATAATAGGTTTCATAACACTTCAACCGACGACAAAATAACTGAGCATCAATATCTCAGCAACCGCTAATTATACAGAAAATTCGAGGGTAGTTTCTGAAACTATAAGAAATCATTTACAAAAACCTACCATAGTAATGTTAAAGAAAAAATTTTTTCTACCTTTTACACGAATTCGGTCATGTTGTCATCGGTTGAAATGTTGCGACGGCGGAAAAAAATTAACTTTTAATCTTTTTAGCTCGTAAGCTATTAACATTTAAAAAACAAATTTATTTGTCTCTTTTGTAGAACTACAGTAATGTTTTCAAAGATTGTCAATTAAAATTTTTCAACTAATTCAACCGTGGGAAAAATATCTGTAATAATATGTTTATTTTTGATCAGTTTGAACTTTGAAGCTCTATTAATCTGTGATTTTTATTATTTTTTTCTTTTATATATATTAGGGTGGCTCAAAAAAACGGACTATTTTTAACTTCCCGCTAAGAAAATCGAAGATTTTAAAAAATCGGGAAGTTATTGGTTTTACCCCGTTTTTCGAAAATCGAGTTTTCATCAGATCTCGACGTTTTGAGGTCCTAGTAAGCTTCCCTGACTACTCCCGCGAGGTTGTCACTATGTCTGTGTGTGCGTGTGCGTGCGTGTGTGTGTGTGTGTGTGTGTGTGTGTGTGTGTGTGTGTGTGTGTGTGTGTGTGTGTGTGTGTGTGAAAGTATGTGAACCGCTTATCACTTTTGAACGGCTGATTCGATTTTATCGCGGTTGGTGCCATTTAAAAGGGCTTGGTCAAACTTAGATTTCGAGTATAATTTGGACCGATTCGGATCAGTAGATTTTGAGAAATCTTAAAAAAACTAAGAAAAAAAATTTTTTCAAATGTGGTTTTTTTTTTGATAACTTTTAAACGGCTCCACCGATCGATTCCAAAAACTAACTAGCTCTAGACAACAAAAAACCACGTCGATCGCCACCAAGCTGGTCGAAATCGGTTGATTCGTTCGAGAGATATCGTGAACAAAAGAAAACCGAAAAAAGTCTTTTTTCGGGATTACTCCGAAATTTTTGGTTCGATCAATTAAACCTGAAAATAACTTATGAGGATGATAAAACTGCGTCGAATGTCACCAACCGCGTGAAAATCGGTTGATCCATTCAAAAGTTATTGCGGTTTGAAAATTCCAAAAATAGTGTTCTATGAAACTTCTATCAGACTTTTGAGCTGGGAGAGCTCAAATGCATAGAAATATTATCTCTTTGAACTCAGTGAGCTCAAAATATCACATAAATTATATTTTGAGCTCAAAAATGTCATAAGTACAATTTTAAGCGCCCAGGGATGGAATTAGCGGGAAGTTTCAGGGATGGCTTTTAGGGTGAACCGTTTTTCTAATTTTTTTTTTTTGAGTCTTGAATGAAAAAATATTAGTTTTTGATGTTTTAAGAGGTCGCTCCAAATTTTTTTAAATTTCGAAAATCGTCAAAAATTGAACTTTTTTTTTTTTAATTTTTTTTCTCGTTACGGTATCATTTTATAGACCACAAAAAAAATAAGTTTCTGAAATTTTCAGTTCAAAATTTTAAGTTTGAAGGTCGCTCATAATTTTTTTTCAAATTATTAGTGCATTACGTTAGATTTGTTTTGAGTGACCTTTTAATATTCAAATTAAAATTGCATGCATTTTTTTTTTTTATTATTTAGTGCATTAATCGATAAAAATACACCATGAGATGAACTAAAAATCAAGCACAATATAGAAAACATAATTTTTTTTTAATTTAATAATTTTATTTAATCAATCACAACATTTTAACAATATTTCAATAACTCACCGGCCAGACGCGGGTTTGAATTTCAAGCTGGTCTCAGAAACCAGCTTGGTTAACCCTTGCCGCGTAGGTTAAGATTTTCACAAGCCAAAAAAACCCCAACGTACCACTCCCAACAGTTATAGTCGGCGATATGACCACAGCAATTAAAACCGATTCTAAACAATAATTAATTAAAAAAAAAAAAAAAAAAAAAAAATATGAGCCACCTTTCAAAATTTAAATTTTGAACTGAAACTTCCAGAAACTTATTTTTTTTTGTCTATAAAATTATGCCATAACGAAAAAAAAATTCGATTTTTGACGATTTTTGAAATTTAAAAAAATTTGGAGCGACCTCTTAAAAATTTTTTTTTAAGCTATCCTTTGGAGAGAACTCTCAAAACATCAAAAACTAACATTTTTTCACTTGAGACTCAAGAAAAAAATAGTCGGTTTTTTTGAGCCACCCTAATATATATATATATATATATATATATATATATATATATATATATATATATATATATATATATATATATATATATATAAATTTCTGCATTTTGTCAGAGGATATCGAAAACAAATTTTATAAGAAAAAAAAAATTATTTCTTGAAATTTTTCTAACTTAGAGTATTTCAAAACTATTTTATTAAAATTAAAAATGTTTAATTTCAGGTATGGTCGTGAATTTACCTATTCATGTAAGTGAAAGTGGAGACGAAGGATTAGGTAGCATGTCTCCTGAACCATTATCAGTAATGACGGTTTCAACTGATGGGCACTCAATAGTTAACAGTAACAACAATGTAAACATAAATTCTGAAATTATAGAGTTAAGGCGACAATTAGAAAGAGAACGGAATCAACGTTTGAATTTAGAAAAACAATTACGAGCAATACCAACTCAGGTTTACACAGAAAGATTCCGAGACGGTCAGCTAATAGCTTATCAACCACATGAAGTAATTTGAATAAAATGGTTTATGAATAATTTTATAATTTAAACTTTTGAAGCTAAAAACTGTTAATTTTTCAGGTTATAGAGCACACAGATGATGCTATGGCTCAAGAAACAGAGGAAGCTGTGGCAACACTTCAGGTTGTTTCACTCATGTCAATTCCAGCAGTAGGATCAACCCAAACAGTTGAAACATCAAACCCTGAGCCAAGTTCACCACCTATTTCACCACAGCCTGCGGAATTGATTGCAGAAGAAATTTTGAAAGAAGAAGAAATTTGTCCTGAGTCTCCTAAAATAATTGCATTTGCTACAAACAATCAAATATTTCAAGCAACTGTTGAAGAGCAAAGTACTCCAGAACCTTTTTCCCCGCCACATGTTACTTATAAAAATGAATTTCATAATACTTCGACGCAATTTATCACAGCAAGTCCAACACGACCTTTTTCACCACCTATAGAACTTCAACGACTACCTAGTGTCTTAGAAGCAGCGATGAAGGCGGAACCTAAAGTTGAAGTAGAACGGTACTTGTAACTCTATTTTATGAAAAGTTCTTTAATCGTGTTTCACTGCCCACGGTTTCTTATGTTGTATCTTATAGTGCAAAAGTATCGATTTTAGCCATCTTAGTCCCTTGTTCAGGCAATTTAAATTTAAGAATTAATTATTTATTATCATTATACTGGCCACACACAGTTCTTTGACATTATTTAGAAAATTTTTAAGTAGACGTTAATATTTAACTATAAATATTTGGTTCATAATTTGACTGCCAAGCCTCTAAAACTTTTTTCTCACTGTACTATCAGACATAAAAATTCTCAGATATCAATAACAACTAGGAATTCAAATTGCGCTCATATGTGCGTGCGCGCTCCAATCCTGAACCAATAAGGAATCATATCAGGGGCCACTTTCGATTAACATCGATATAATTTCGATACTAAATTAACTTCACTTGAGTCATCAATTTTATATCATGGGATTAAAAAGATTTATTCTAGTTGAGCTGTGAACTAATAGGATTGTTTTTTTTTCTATAGATTGCCGTCACCAGCTAGTTCATTGGAAGATGGATCATCGCAAGCAAGAATATATCTCGCTAATACATCTAGACAAAACTTAGAAACTATCGTCGAAGCGATAAGACATCTAGAAGGCGACCATCTATTTAGTGATGAACCAGCGCAAGACGTTCCTCTGGCTTTAACGAATAAAACAACCTCGGGTACGCCAGCAAATACATCAACAAAACAACGACTACTACATGCTGAAGTTAACAATTTTCTTCAATTTCACTCGAAACAACAACAAACCCAACAACGACCTGGTGTCATTGTCGTTAAACACTCGTGATTATCTATTTTTTCTCCTATTACAAATAACACAATACAACATGAACAAACATACATTTTTCACCGTTACAACTCGTATTTATTAATACAACATCTTAGTAGATATTTTGTCTTCATAAAACAAACATTTCATTGAAAGAAATTTCAACTAGTTTATACGATTAAATTATTATTATTATTATTATTATTATTATAATTATTATATTTAGAGTACTAACAAGCCTGTTACAAAAAAATAGCTTTTTCTTACAATTCATTTTATATTTTTTATATTTATGTATATATCGTTATTTCATTTGAATAAAACGCGTGACTCGTGGTAAATATAGCATTATTTTTCATGGTCATTTTTTAAAAAACACTGAATAAACTGAGTGAAGTATTGTATTGTTGAACATTATATATATTTCAATGAGCAGTGGAATGCACAATTATTTATGAAATTTTTTCAATCACATATACACAAAATATATCTTTATTTGTCTTTTTTTTTATAGTTGTTAAAGATAATAGATTGTAAAAAAATTTTTTTATGGGATGTTTTTTAGTTTTTTAAAAGTTATTATCGAGTAGTAGAGACAAGTCTTATGAAACTGTTTACACTTTCATTTTGTGCCAAATAATAAGTATGTTTGACTTGTCCTGTTTTCAGCACATTTAAGGTAGTTGTTCCATTGAATATATTTTCTTCTTTTTTTTTTTTTATTCTTTCATAATTTTAACTCAAACAATTTATAGATAAAACTATATATATATATATATATATATATATATATATATATATATATATATATATATATATAGATTCGCAGACATTCAATTAAAAAAAATTTTTTTTTATTAGTCTTTTATACTGTGGTGCGCGAAGCATTGATAATTTAATTCATATAAGAAGTCATCGGCACTGACCATTTTTTTTAAGATTAGTACGAAACAGAGTGGAAACATTAAGCAGTAACTGATAATTTTTGATATTGATATAAAGTTAATCAAACACCAGAAAAATCGCTATTGAAAACAAGCGAACGATATAAATCGTGAGATAACAGGACAGCAAATGAGAAAGCAACCAATAGCGCCCGTGATCTGTATAGTTAGGAACGACTACTTTTTATAGTATATTTCGAGGATTATTCTAAGGTCCCTACGGCGCCATGACGTGAGATTGACATTTTTCAATTTTTGAGTATCGATATCTCAAAAACTAAGAATATTATCGAAAGATGTTATTTTTACTTTTGGTCTTATTTCGTCAAGAGTTATACAAATCCGCCTTCAAATCATGGCGCTGTAAGAACCATAGACTTCCCTACATTTTTACAGTAAAAAACCAATGATCAATTAAAAAAAAAAAAAGATTCACTTAATAAAGTTTGACAATTAGTATATGGTGTCATAAATCAATTACTGAATTTTTTACAATAATAATAATAACCTAAATCTTAGTTTAAGCTTTTAGTGATCATAGTACCGTTCAATCTGGACGGTACTATGATCAATACTATGATTGGTGAACAACATTTTTCCACAGCTATCTTCACTCGATGACGGCTCAAATGTGCGAATACGTATAGAATGTTGGTGTTTCATGTTGTACTCAATTGGATTCGTATTTTTATTTGAAAGAACTAATTTGGTTTAGAGCAATATTATTCACATACATAAATTATAAAAATCTTATGAACATGGAATATAATAATTCTATGAAAGATAATAACTTTTCGCAGTCTTTTCATTGAGAGCATTTCTTCAAAATTCTATTTTTTTTATTTATATGAGATTGATAATTAATATTTAGATGGCAAGTATTAATTATTAATTTTTATTAATATTATCATAAAAATACGTAAGAAAAAAGTATCGAATCCCTCTAAAGGTGTTCTGTCCGGACAGGATCTCCCGTCAAAAGTGCTCCTTTCCCTGATAGAAGTGTCTATTCACACGTAAATAAATCCTGATAAATCCACGTAGCGTGAGTATAAGGGCCCTTATATTTATGTAGCGTAGATTAAAGACCCTTATATTCACGCGGCATAGATTTATCAGGACTTTTTTACGTATGAACAGACATGTCCTTCTCTGATACCCACCATACATAAATATACATTTAAAACACTCACTAAATTTCTTGGTTCTGATATTTCGTTCGAGACTCAGGGCGAACAATATCAATGCATCTTTATCGAATGTATCTTGCAATCTTTAGAGGGAGTTGATTGTATTGATTCTAAGATTTTCCCCGAAGCCAACATCTTCCTATAGAATCTGCAATTAAAAGCTACATAATGTAAAGAGTAGTTTGATCCGTAAAAAAAAATTAATCTTTACGCGCTCCTTTTATAACAACCAATGTTTATCATTTATTCATATATGGCATTCATGTTCATCAGTGAAGGTTAAACCTCAAGACAGAAGTTACTAACCGTTTTAATAAATTGTATAATTATTGTATGATATACAAGCATTGAATAAAATTTTCGATCAAAATAAATTTTCTTCTAACTATCATTTCATACTCTCAAAATAATAAAATATCTACTATTTTCACAGATATATCATTTCACCATTCATTAATTTACTTCATGATTACTAGTCAATTTTAACATATGGTATCGAAACAAATCAAGTTGTCAGCTAATTTCTTTTTTTTTATTTTAATAAAAATAATATATATATATATATATATATATATATATATATATTAGGGTGTGCCAAAATGTAACTCCCGTGGAGAACCTTTTAAAATTGGAATTTTTAGTTCTGCTTTTAACAGGGGCTGCGTTTGGGCATTTCCTGATATATTTTGGTGTGAGACAATGTATTTGATTTTCATAGAATTTTTTAACAGAAGCTTAGTTTGGGGATTTCCGGCGAAAATTCAAAATTTGGCCGGAAGTGCCCAATTAAATCTCCTGTTAAAAATCCTATAAATAATCAAATGAATTCTCTCAATCCGAAATATCTCAGGAAATGCCCAAACACAGCTGCTGTTAAAAGTGAAACTCAAAATTCTAATTTTAAAAGGTTCTCCACGGAAGTTACATTTTGGCACACCCTAATATAAATATATATTCACCCGAGGATGGTAATGAGTGCTCATACCGACACACAGGAGAATAATAAGGAGGTACAGAAGAATAATGAAATAAAATACAAAAAAGTCGCTACTGAGCTACTGATTGTCGCAGCGACTTGGTCGCTGAATTTTTTAAAGTTGCTGGAAATTTAAAATTAGGTCACGTGACCTAATTTGTCGCTTGAATGGAGCGACTACATAAGGCCATTGCTTTAAGCAACGTATTGGCGGTCGGTCATCTATTTAGTGGTGCACTTTCACCCTATTTTTCTCATCTTAGATAAAAAGAGGCGCGAAATACTTGAATTTATGATTAAAGCAAATTTTGTTGAATTGTCCATTTAATACTCATAAGTCGGTGATACGATTTATTTTTTTTTTTGAAAATTAGATGAGCGTTATGAGGCGTGCACTCTTGGATTTTGCCGAACTTTATTTAATAATTTTCTAGTTATTACTAAAAAATCGAATTAGCTGATATTATGTCTCAACGATCAGATCCGTAGAATGTCGAACCTATGAATTTGGCACTGGTCAGATGCAGATTTCAACCCCAGAGATAGCTGATTTATCTTTTTTATGGTTTCTCTCGTTTCTATATACGCTACACCGGCAAATACAGATACTACAATAAGACGGCTTCAGCCGCTACGGTAGGGTAATTAAGAAGATTGATAGTTGATAAAATTATTACGACAAACGTATTTAATACGTACTATGGAAGGTAGAAGTACTTCTACCCTCCATAATATGTACAAGGCGTATTATGTATGTGAAGCTAAGCCACTGCGCATGTGCGATACACGACGCGTAAGCAATTTTCTTAAAGAAACGACTGTAGAGTAAAACATTATACAAGTGCACATGAAAATAGCATCCCTCAGACGCAAACAGATAAATTTTTTATTATCAGAGTCACTTAAGACATCAAACCAAACGCAGCGTTGATGAAATAAAGAATATATAATCAATGAGTTCCAATTAAAAACTAACGTAATAGCGTTGTTCGTTACACACGTGAAATTTTTTGCCAATAACGGTATAATTAAAAAAATATTTTAGAAAAAAGAATTTTATTCACCATACTGATTGATAATTTTCAAATCTTTGAAGTTTACTGAAAAAATTTTTTTGCTAATGATTTAATTACTTTGGAAATTTTTGGAGTAGGCATTAGCATTTCGAATAAAAGAATAAAAAATTGATTAAAATAATTAGGTGTAAAGAAGAAATCATCATTAACATTATCATAATAAATGTAAGAATAGATGGCCGAATGAAGCAGACATGCAGGCTTATACATGGTGTGACAATTTATTAATAAATAACATCAAAAGCATTATTATTTCATCGAATATTCTTGATTAAGGAAACTGTTGCTGAAGAGAATTTTGTTCATGAAGTAACGGCTTTACAGTAGTTCAAGGTTGAACTTGGAGTAACTCTACATCAAATATTAGAGTTGCATTTGGTGGAATATTGTATCTCTGTCAAGGAATAAATATTATAAATTTTATTTTTTTTTTTTATGAATATCCTGCAAAATCAAAAATTAATATTTAAATATCAAAGGATATATTCCAGGATGGCCCTGACTTCCATATGCGAAGTCTGGTGAGCAAGTAAGTCTTGCACGCTCGCCAACTGACATCTGAGCAACTCCTTGATCCCATCCTTTAATTACTTCACCCTTCCCAATTTTGAATTTGAATGGCATTCCGTGGTCACGACTAGAGTCAAACTTTTGACCATTTGTAAATGTACCTGTTTATTTAAATATTGTTAATACATATTGATTTCATAAAATTAAACTGAATAGAACTAGCCAAAATTTTATTTGTTTATGTTAATATTACACAGTAAAATTTGTTTTTTTGTATGCAGAATATATTTGAAACTACTCAATCAATTTAAAGTTTTTTCACTAATAAAACGTACACTATACCCGAGTAAATGAAAAAAATTTTTTTGTTATACTCGCTCCAGAAGTTCAACTTCTGAGCGCTGAGTGGCGTCCGTAAAGGGACTTTTTTCTAGAGACTCTACCATACCGTCTTTTTTTTACGGCCTAGGCCGTGAAGTTTTACCCCCTCTTTTTTTTTTATGAACTTTTCGTGTACATCCAAACGAAATTGAGAGAGATTGTAAAAAAAAAAAGTCACATTCTAGCGTACCGACCGATAATTTTTAGCCAATGTTAAAGTTAGTTATTATTGAGTGGCGCTAATTATTTCTCTGCTGGCAGTTTATTACGAAGCGGACCTAATGTTAATAAAATAACAACAACGCCATAAATAAATACTAATAAAAAGTTATTTAAATTTTCTGGACGTGAGCAAGATTTTAAGATTAATAAAAAGATAGTTAATATATAATTAATTTTTTTTGCCCTTGTGAAACTTCATAAAATTTAAATATGTCATTATTTGCCTCTTATCCCTCAAAAGTTAAACTTATGGAGCGATAATAACAAAAAATATTGTATGTCATTCGGCCGTTTAGTGGCGATTTTGACAACGACTTTTTTTCGATATTCGCTTTAATGTTTATGACGCGAATGTTCGAAAACGAGCGTAAATTTCCGTCCTCGGCTACGCCTCGGACGTTAAAATTACGCCCGTTTCGAACTTTCCCGCCACAAACCTTAAGCTCATATCGAAATATCGTCGCCGTCAGAAAACCGCCACTTCACGGCCTTATGACATAAATATCTATTTCATTAAATATTGATACTTACAAATTAAGTTAAACGAAAAATTACAAAAGATAATTTAAAGTGAATGAAACTTCTATAAATAATATTGTAACAGTGTAAGTTAAAATTAATTTCATAAACTTTAATATCTGCTTAAGAAAATAAATATATGCGAGATTATGAAAAATGAAAATAGAAAATATATTTTTATCCGTATTGTCAAACACTTTAATGGATACTTGTCAAATAAAATAATATTGTTTTATTCTGATAACATCATATGGACTTACGAAAGACTAAATTATAAAACAATATATGGAGATACCTGTGTAATGAACCACAACAACTTGTCCCGTTTTTGGATAGGTTTGACCTGAAATCAGAACAAATTAAGCTCTCAGGTTGTTATTCATTAATATTAAGCTCAATGACAATTAGACCAAATCAACATCGTTCTGTTAAATTTACAATTTTTTTTTTTTTTAAGCCGTCATTAGATGTAAAAAAAAATATTTAGGTAAAAGATAATTTACAAAATGATAAGCATTAGTCACAAGCATTGATTGTCATTAGAATTTTAACAATCATTTATATCATCATGCTACTAAAGTTTCATTAAAATCTTCTAAACTATTTTCAACTTCCCGCCATGGAAATCAATGATTTTGAAAAATCGGAAAGTAGTGTGGTGTGCGTGTAGACTATAAACTCATAGCTTTTGAACGGTTCGACCGATCAAAATGCAGATTACGGTTTTTGAAAAAGCTCTATTGTCATTAGATTTTATGTGAATTCTAATAAATTCGTCGGTGACCGTCTCTTTTTTCTTATGCAAAAATTTTTCGCGACAAAAATTGTCAGCAATAATTCCTTGTACAATATTTTTTCACACAAAAACCATGATAAAAGGGCCGTGTTAATGTTTTCTTTTAGAAATAATACTTGATTGTAAATAATTGTGAAAAATTTTGGCGGGATTAATAAAGGCGGGGAGCCAATTCGTCAAAATGGGTTTTGAGATATCTTGAAAATAAAATTAAAAAGAAAATGTTTTTTGGAGATAACTTTTAAACTAGAATATCGATCAATTTCAAAATTCAATCAGCTCTGAGCTCTAAAAAGCAATTTCGATTTTCACAAACCACATCAAAGTTAGTTAATTTATTCGAGAGATATCGTTGTCAAGAAATTTAAGAAAAAAAATGTTTTTTTACGTAATTCTAAAATTTTGAGTCAGATCGTTTCTGAAGTAAAATGTTATATATTTGTGCTTAATAAAATACATTGTATCCCGCAAATTACATTAAAATATCGTAGATTTTCGAGTCCGAAATGTACGAAAGTTGTATTATTAAGTTAGGAGAGCTCACCCACAACTTTATAATATAAAATTTTTTGAGCATTCTAAACTCGAATATATCATATATGACGAAGTTTTAGAGATGGCCTGCCAGGTTGACCGTTGTTTGGATTTTTTTATTCGTGATATTAATAGTGTTCTACATAACTATGTTAAAGTCGATAATCAGAGTAAGCTCTTATTTTAAGAACGAAATTGAAAATTTGGAAATATTTTTTTTTAGTGATCTTATCTTTAATTTGTAAATGTATGTCAAAGAATATAAAATGGTAACAAGAGAAAAGAAGTTATACTCTAAAATAAAAATTAGGAAAACGGTTTACCCTGAAGACCATTCCTGTAACTTTCCGCCAATTCTATACCTAAACGCTTTAAATTGCACTTATGACGTTTTTGAGCTCATGCAGCTCATAAATACAATTTGTGTGTTATTATGAGCTCCAAGTTCAAAAAAAATATCTTTCCTATGCTTTTGAGTTCTTTGAGCTCAAAAGTCTGATAGAAGTTTGCTAAAACACTACTTTTTGAATTTTCAAATCGTAATAACTTTTGAATGAATAAACCGATTTTTACTTTGGTGGCATTCAACGCAGTTTTTTAAGCTTCATGAAGAATCTGTAAATTTGTATTGATAGAATAAGAAATTTCGGAGTAATTCCGAAAAAACGCTTTTTTCGGTTTTCTTTCATCAACGATAACTCACGAACGAATCAACCGATTTTGACCGGACCAGCGGCGATTGACGTGGTTTTTTTATGTTAAAAGCTGATTAGTTTTTGGAATCGATCAGTGAAGTCGTTTAAAAGATATTCCAAAAAAACCACATTTGAAAAAATTTTTTTTTTTAGTTTTTTTGTGATTTCTCAAAATCTACCAGTTCGAGTCGTTCCACAGTACATTCAAAATCTAAGTTCTGTCAAGCCCTTTCGAATGACACCAAGCGCGATTAAATCGGTCAAGCCGTTCAAAAGTTATGAGAGGTTTACACACACACACACACACACACCTGCGGCAGAGGAGAAACTGCTACCAGGCGCGTCTCCCCGTAGCGGATGGTAGAACGCTCGCTGTACCTGTACTGGTACAGAGGGTAGGAGCCAAATAAAATACGTTCCCGTGGACAAAAATCCCCTTTAATGGGTTGGCCACACTAACTGACCTAACAAGACGATTGTTCCCTGCTGTGACTCACTGGGAGTGACCGGAACCTCGTGTCGTAGTTTCCGACGATGCAGGCCACGGCTGATGTGAGCTTGCTCTGCCGAGGTGTAAGTTGCAGCAGTGGATCAGGAGCCAGCCACTTCGGGCCTTGATCAGGAAGTACGCAGTGAGTGTTAGAGATCGGAATCTTCACCGCTCCGAGCGAGTCTAGTCCGTCCGTGTATTCCGGGACTGGCTAAGTGTCGGCTAGGCCTCAGGGAACTGGATTAGGAGTACTATCTCCGAGGGTACACCCATTCCTAGTTATGACAACCCGCTCCACTCCGTACGATGCGCTGGTGAATTTAAAAGTATGAGTAGAATTCAGGAAAACAACAATAGTGAAAACGGGCCTCATGCCCAACAAGCAGCGATTGAAGCAAGCGCTGAAATGAAGCGGTCGCGAGGGTTTGAACGCCTTGAAAAGCTGACCAGTGAGCTAAATGACTTCATCCAATCTAAGGTCAATATCCACAAGGAGATTAAGACCAAGACGACCAGCGTAGCCAATGCCCTCCAGAGATTCAAGAAACTTGATGAAGAATGACGTTTAACAGTACGACGCACTTCTCGCACTACACCGGAGAGAAGCATTCAAGCAACTGTCGTGAATGAAGAAGCAATGGACACTGGAGCCGAAGGTAACGGTGAATCAGTCGCGGAAGACAGAAGCAGAACTAGCAGCAAGTCAACTAAGAGAAAAGATCGATCTTCTCCCGACCCAACGATCAGCCAAGTTGTGAAGAAAAAGGACCTGAAACCAAACCCTCCGAAAAACACGGCAGTGCAGAACGCCGGAAAAAAAGAGGTGAGTGAATGGCAGAAGGTCCAATCCAAGAAGGAGAAGAAGGAGCAAGCGAGAGAGCGGTTACCAAAACAACCGGTGAACAAATCTCTGCCGGAGCCTAAGCGGAAAAAACCGCGAAAATTCACCAAACCAGATGCCTTAATTATTCGACCCGTTGAGAAGGCAAAATATGCCGAGATACTGCGTCGGATTAAAAAAGATGTCCCACCAGATCAGACCCGTGACGTCGTTGACAAGGTTCAAAAGACGAATGATGGGAATATGCTCATTACGCTTTCCAGAAAGACCGCAGACAAAGGACAAGCTTTGTTGAAGACCATCAAGAGCATCCTTAGAGAAGAAGCGCAAGTCATCTGTAAAGGCCCAGAGGAACAGCTTGAAATCCGGGACATTGACGACGAAACAACTAAAGACGATGTCCGGAAGGCCTTACATGAGGCAGCTGGAAATGACTACGAAATACCTGAAGATGTCATTAAAATTCGTCCGGCCTACAGAGGTACTCAAACTGCTTCGGTACGATTGCCAGCAGCAATAGTGCAGAAGATACTCGGAAAGACAGGCAAAATAAGGATTGGCTGGGTAAATTGCCGTGTCAGAGCAGTTAAGACACCACTGCGATGCTATAAGTGCTGGCACTTTGGGCACACTACTGCCCAATGTAAAAGCGAAGTCGACCGATCTGGGCTTTGCATCAAATGTGGGCAAACAGGTCATCAAGCTGCTCAATGCCCAAATAAAGTGAAATGTGCGTTATGTGCGGAAAAACCTGGCTCTCAGGAAACTGCTCACCGGCCTGGTTCTGGCCGATGCCCAGTCTTCCAAGAAGCACTCCAGAAGCTGACAAATAAACGAACATGAGGATACTGCAGCTTAACATCAATCACTGCGAAGCTGCGCATGACCTGCTTATGCAGACAGTACGGGAATTAAAGCTCGACGTTGTGCTTTTATCGGAGCCATATAAACATTTAGCTGGACAACCTTGGGAGACGGATATCACAACGAAAGCTGTGATCTGGGCTTGTGGTATGCTCCCTTTCCAGAGTGTAGCTACCAATGGCAGCGCTGGCTTTGTAGCAGCATCAGTAGATGGCATCCGTTTTTACAGCTGCTACGCACCACCTAGCCTCTTAATTGCTGAGTTTACTGACTTCTTGGATCGACTGACCGAGGACGCGAAGCAACATCATCCAGTGGCAATAGCCGGGGACTTTAACGCCTGGGCAGTGGACTGGGGCAGTAAGCAGACTAATGCACGAGGAAGAGAGCTGCTAGAAGCTCTTTCTACACTAGATGTAGTCTTGCTCAACAGTGGTGACACGTCGACCTACACCAAAGGTGACGCAAGCTCGATTGTAGACGTCACTTTTGTCAGTACCAGCCTTGCTAAAGGTAACTCTAACTGGAAGGTACTGGACATCTACACTGCCAGTGACCATCATGCGATACTCTGGGAAACGTCAAACGACCAGAACCTCAGGGGGCCTATCAAGCAATTTAACACCGTCGGTTGGAAGGTGAAATCTTTTGACCCAGAAGTATTGCTAACAACCCTCGATAGTGATCCGATAGAGACTGGATGTGCAGAAGAACATACTAAGGCCCTGATGATGCGAGTAACACAAGCTTGTGATGCCAGTATGCCTCGCAAACGTGTTATGAATTCAAGACCTGCGGTACACTGGTAGAATGATCATATTAGCAACCTCCGTAAAGAGTGTCATCGAAAGAGAAGAATATCTCAGCGTGGCTATCAACGACCTAACTCTGCAGTGCTGATCGCAGAGTACAAAAAAGCTCGTCGTGAACTTAATAAGGCCATAAAAGAGAGCAAAGGAAGATGCTGGAAAGAGCTCATATACGAGGTCGACAAAGACGTGTGGGGTCGGCCGTATAAGATGGTCATGACGCACCTGAAGAAACAACAAATGCCGTCACTTACGTGTCCCCAACTCCTTCAGAAAATCGTCACTGCGCTGTTTCCACAGCAACACAGTCTCAATTATCAGTCAACGCAAGGTGAACTGGACGACATTCCACCTGTCACTGAAGAAGAATTGTTGGAGGCCTGTAATCGGGTAGGAAATAATAAAGCGCCGGGATTGGACGGAATTTTACAGATAGAGTGCTGAAATACGATACAAAGAATGGTCCGAAAGAGTATGATATAACCGGTGGTGTGCCACAGGGCTCTGTTCTTGGTCCACTTCTGTGGAATATCATGTATGACGGGCTCCTGAGACTGAAGCTTCCAAGATGTGTCAAACTGGTAGCGTATGCGGATTAGGGTGTCCGTTATTTCCCAAGTTGATTTTTTTTTCGCGATCGCCCCCTAGATTTTTAGTTCTTGGCCTAAGAAAAAATATCTTACACAAATAAGCTCTGAATTACCAAATTGAACCGTGCCGAAGTCGAGATACATTTCCCATTTAAATAACATGGGAATTTGGAACTTTTTGCAATTATTTTTTTTTCTTCAAAAAAATTGTCACCACGATTATGATCAGTGCATATTCTGATGAGAAATTGAATGCTCTACAAAAAAGTTCTCTTATAATTTTTCGATAAAATCATTCCTTTAGAAGTTATTTGTGGTTAAAGTTGTGTTTATAGTTATTATCATAGTTTTGCAGTCTTGCTGTAAAGTTTTTTGTGTTATAATCATTTATTTTATCTATAAATGTTCCAAAAATTTTATCAAAATGATTAATAGTTACAGTAACGTTAACAATACGATGTATTGAATACATTTTTAATAATATTGCCGCTTATTTGTATTTTTTCTGTCTCTATTCACATTTATTTGTTAAGCAATTTTTAGTTGCATTATTAGAGTGCCAATGAAATCAAATTTTATAAACCAGTTGCATTTCACCATGCACGCTAGATGTCAAAAACGATTTATTCGCTGAAAATATATATTTTTCGGGACATTTTCGAGTTAGATCTTGAAACGCAACAAAATCTTTGGGATATTTGTTCATTCATAGTATTTATTTATGTATCATTTTGGTTTTTGGCACCTCTTGCAGCATCAGCTCTATACCAAGATATAAATTATATAAAGACTGTATCATTACAGGACGACCGTTGAGAAAATTTCTGAGGCAGTATTGCACAAATTCAAAAACCATCTGTGGTGTTTAACTGGTGAAAAAGCTGATTTGACTTTTTTCGATTCAAATACATAACTTCACGTAAAACGAAAAATGATTAAGACAGTTGGGTTCTGCAAGGCATATTCCGAGAAAATTATGAAATTTTTTTTAATCGAAAGATAAATATATTAACAATTCACTACCAAAATTTCAGATCAATTCACCACACCGTTTTTGAGAAATTAATTTTCGAAATTGCAACATTTATACGCAGAGGTATAGAGAGATTGTAAAGTTAGTATGAAATCTTCCATACCACTCGAATGATGCAAATAATTTCATACTATAGTATATAACTTCATACTATAGTATATTACGTCAACCACACTAAGTGCTGAAGAACTGAAAATAGAAGAGCGACAGAAAAGCATCGTACGATGGCAATTTCAGTGGGATGCCGCAGTGAAGGGCAGGTGGACGTACCGTCTCATACCATGGATTGACGTTTGGCTGAATCGTAATCACGGTGAGGTCAACTACTATCTAACGCAGATGCTATCAGGATATGGCTGCTTTCGAGAATACTTACACCGTTTCAAGCACGATAATTCTCAGGAGTGTCCGTCCTGTCCAGGAGTTAATGAAGATGCGGAGCATGTTTTCTTTGTTTGCCCACGATTTTATTCACAGCGTGATCAACTTGAAAATATCTTACACCAGAGTATCCGACCAGAGACACTAGCAGAAACAATGTTGTCGTCAAAAGCCGCATGGAACGCCGTAAGCACGTTTGCAACAGAGGTCCTTACAGACCTGCGTTCCATCGAAAGAAGAAGAGCAAATGACAGAAACTAGAAGGAAGGAAAAATAACACCTTACACGGTAAGAAATTTCCATTATTTTTTATTCTGCATGGATTTTAGATATTACAATGGTGCATATTACTAGTGAACCTTATTGACTCAGAATAAAATTTTACAATGGCCCATAGTAATTTCCGAAACAAATGAAATCAGACATAGTAAATGGTAGAAATTGAAATGTACCATAGTAAAATGAAATATGCAATAATTTAAATTTCCGAATGTACTATAGCAAAAAAAAATAAGAAAACGTTTGTAAAAAATAAAAAATTTTAGAGTAAAAAATGTTTTTAGCAATCAAAAAAAATATCAAACCAAACAAGATTTTTTTTGTTTGCAATAATTTTTAAAAATATTTTTTTAAAATATAGTTTTTTTCATTTTTAACAATGAATGTAGGATTTATTTTGGCAGTTAATTTTATTATGAATAATTATAAACACAATATATAACTTTTAAATTATTTTTTATTATTATTAGAAGTGTCGGTATCAGGTTAACCATCAAATGTTTGTTTTCATTTTAATTTTTCACGGTAAATTATTAAATATTTTATTATTTATGAATCGTACAAATTTTCATTAACTATTCATGTGTTGATGGATTTCTAAACTAATATTTATTTAAAACTTAATGTTTATTGCAATTTTCATAACACCGTTAACCACTACTGATAGCGTCTGTAGACTTATGTTGACAAAACAAAGCAGCACGAAAAAATGAAAGAGCGCGCGTCGCGACTGACGCGCATACGTTTATTATGGGACATTTGAAAATTTCATAGTCACAATTTTAACTTTAAACCGAGTACACGTGACTAAATGTGAAACTTTTTTATAAATTTTTATTGTCGACTGAGCAACAGAAATTTTACTATGGAACTATAATGAAAAGTTTTAAGCACACTAACAGTTTTTATTCTGTCAGTTTACGAAAATTTTTTATATATGTTTATGTAACAGTTGCATGGTCAAATTTACTATGGTCCCTAGTAAATATTGATTGGTACAATATGATATTCTTAAATTTTTATGGTAATATTTTGAATTGAGTCATTAAGGTTCAGTCTTATTATGTATGCATAGTAAATTTCTCACCGTGTAGTCATCAGAAGGAATAGCAGTAGATAGATCCTCCCCTCACGAAGTAATGCCTGACGACGGTTTCCATGAGGGATTAGAGGAAAGAAGAAAAGGGGTTTAGGGTTTAGTGGGTAGGGGCGCTACCGTCGAGTTTTAGTATGACGCTGCGTCGAGTCGCCACATATCCAGGCCAAACAACTATGCCTAGAATCCGTAAAAAGGATTCCCCCCCCCCTCTAAGGAAAAAAAAAAAAAAAAAAAACACACACACACATACAGACACCATCGCGAAAATAGTCTGGGAAGCTTCCTAGGACTTCAAAACGTCGAGATCCGATGAAAAAACTCGACTTTCGAAAAACGGGGTGAAAACAGTAACTTCCCGATTTTTGAAAATCTTTGATTTTCTTAGCGGGAAGTTAAAAGTAGTAAAATTTCCACTGATTTCGACAGTGACTCAATTTTCGCTACTTATTCAGTGATTTTCCATAATGAATCAGTGAAAATTTCACTAAAGAGATTCAAATATCTTTGATTTTTTAAGCAACTTTTTCGAACTTTTTTAATAAAAAATTCCAGTTTATAAAGGATTTTTTAATTTTTCACCAAAATTTCAATATAAATATGGACAAATTATATTTTCCTACTGTGCCAATGATATAAATTGAAACCCTTTATTGATATGTTGCGATAAAAATTTGATGGCAGAGTATTTTTAACTCAAAAAGCAGACGAAGTCGCTCTCACTTTGAAAAAAAAGTTTTTTGGTAATATAATTCATGAACTTTTGTACCAAGTAAATAGTAAAGAGGCCGTAGAAATCATCCAAAAATTAAGAGATAAATTTAGTGATGAAGAAACAATTCGAGTTGAAAAAATTCAATTTTTGACAATTCTCCTTGGTGTGCGTCATTGTGTATTTCAATTTTTTTAAAGTCCTAATAAATAGATTTTACGAATTTCATTAAAAGTAAAATATTTTGCAACCACGCACACTAAATACGTTCTAAAATTTTTTTTTTAATTTTTAAATTTACAATAAGATTTTTTTTAATTTCCGAAAATCATAAACAATCATATCGGTTACTTGGATTTTTTAATTTTTTTATTTTGTATCTTTTTGTAAAGAAAAAAAAATTTTTTTTTTCCTAATAGTCTTATGAACGTGGACTTGGCGTGATTTTTTTTACAGTGAAACTGTTTTTGTTCGGATATATATATAACATGGCCTGTCCGGACGATAGCGTCTCCAATTCATAATGGATCTTTTCCAAACTCAAAATATGTACTTAATTTTTAGATGAATACCACGGTCAAGTTCAAAGATGAGCTTAATCGGTCAAGTAGTTCAGAAATTACAGCGTTTCAAAATTTTCAAAATCGTAAAAATTCATATTTTGGCATTTTTCTTTCGCGGATAATTTTTGAATGAAATACTTTATCGAATTTTTTGTAAATTGCATTTTAAATCTCATCAAGCGAGTTTTAATTTGAATGTCATTTTATGCTCTTAGACGGAAAATAACCTCTTCGTCTGTAGGTATTTAATGAAATTTTACTAGTGCATTCGTTTTTCGTTACTTAGGAAAAAGGGATTCTATCAATGTGATTGAAGTATTTGTATTATAAGTGTTTTGATTTTATTCAAGTAGGAAATCTACTTTCACTTCGGCTGCCGAATGGCACTTTTTTACTTTTGCAAAGAATTAGAAAGTTGTTAAAAATTTTTAGTTTCATAGCAAATATTACAGACGAGTACATTAATGGTGCACAAGAATAAAATAATCTATAAATTAAATTACATACAATTATTACAATTAATAATTACAAAAAAAGTAATAATTACCATCTCCGGGGGATATAACTTCGACATCAACACCCATGATTATTTTTATAATGGTAAAAAATTGTTTTTTATTTCTAAATCTGTAATTGCAATTAAGCAATTAAAACTTTTAAAAATATCAACCCCTTGGGTAAAACTCAACTATGACCATAAGCAAGACTTGCTGGTCGTATTAGGTTGAACTAAGCATTGAGCATTGAAAGTATACCTATTTTGTACACATTTAAAACCATAGAGAATAGAAAAGAGGAGTCTGAACTTAAAAACAAATGGAATCTCTGATATGCTTCTATAATGCCAAGCTCCCCCGTTGGTGTCGCTTATGCAGCATTTTGTGATTGAAAATTTTGAAAATAGAAATTGAACGCAGTTTTATTTAAAAAAAAAAAGCGGTACAGCTAAATTGTGTTAGGATTTAAAGAACAATGAAAAACAAACGACAAGCAAAGGATTAGCTTATTAAAAATCAATAAAAATAGATTTTCAGGAGCTAGTTTCACAAGCATTTATGGAAACGAGTGTACAGTCAGCGCTATGCATTTTTCCGAATACGGTTACAAACGTTCACAAAATATAAATAAGTATCAAGTTTTATGTATGTATTTTTATGTAATAGACTAATTATATTGGTATGAAACAGAGAGAGAAATGGTCGGGAAACACAGACTTCGAGCCGTAACTTCACTTCTCCCTGAGGCTGATGCAACTGAGCACTTGCTGTAGCTGAAACCACTGAATAAAATTAATAAAATTAAGCTCTCTGTTAATTATTATTTATCATTTAAAAACAGTCCCTCTTACTAAAGTTTTTTTTTTCTTCAACTTAATCTAACAGTTTTCATCATCAAAAACCGAATTAATAAATAACAATAAATTTAAATAGATCTTGCGTGACTACAACTCACACCTCAGTCCAGAAGGAGGCAGTACGATCTATCTAGTGACCTTGTAGACATCCACAGAGAAGATTAGCATGGCCCCTGCGCAAGGATGACACGCAAAATCGTGAAGCGTTCCACATTTTTTACAAATATAAATAATGCTGTGAAGCGGGAAAGAATAGGAGTTACGGTCATTATTACGTGAAGCGTTCCACATTCACGTAACACGATATTCGTAGGAAAGGATTGAGAAAGGAATGTGGAGAGGATCATCTTAATGTGAGTTTATAGAATATGCGAGAAAAAATTATTAGATAGCTCGGACTGGGATTCAAACTATGGAGGGTAGAGATATCTCTACCCTCCATAATTCAAACCCAGAACCTAGACATAACAGGCATAATTACCAGTTCTTTGCATATATAGAGGTTTTTGTGAAAATTTATAATAACCGTACGGAAGAAATTATCTATTAACAATTAACAATTTGCTTCCGAACTCATCCACACATAAGATTTTTAGATCCTTAAGGCGCAATTTCATGCTGACGCTTGACGCGGATTCTTACAAACTAAATAGTGTTTGGTTTTGACGTTGCGTTAATTTAAGATGGCGCTTCAGTCGAAATTATATACCATTTAACCTCATTTGACGCTCTAAACCAGCGTCAAACGTCAGCATGAAATTGCACCTTTAGATTTTTAAGATTTTTGGGTGCTAAACGCTGAAAACGATGCTTGAAACGTGATGAGAGCGCGCAACTAAACCGTTGATTTTAAATTTCTCGTAGATAAAAGCTAAACGCGGTTCATCTGAACAATCGTAATAGTGTAATAGTAATTAGTACTATTATTTTGTTTTAATTCATTATTAAGATCAATACCAAAATTCGTAGTAAAAATATTATGTTATACTCTTGAAAAAATACTACTAAAAATGCACTAAATATGTTTAATGGCATAAAATTTATCTTAAAAAAACAGATTTTTATCTTAAATTTAGAACTTTAACTAGATATTGTTTACTTATACGATTTGTAGTGATTATATTCGAATAGTCCAAACGAAATAAAATATTTTGATGAAAATAATGCGAAAAACAATTTTCATTTTTAGAAAAACAAAATAATTATAATAAGTATAATAATAAGTATATTGTTACGCGAATGCCGTAGTACATGAAAATAAAGTTAGCAGACACCTATTTTATTAAATAAAATTATAAAAAAATTGAAAAAAAATTAGGAGAACGGTTAACTCTAAAAACCATCCCTGCAACTTCCCGCTAATTCCATACTCAAGCGCCCAAAACTGCACTTAGTACGTTTTTGAGCTCTTTGAGCTCAAAATATAATTTTCGTGTCATTTTGAGCCCTCCGAGCTCAAAAGTCTGATAAAAGTTTACTAAAACATCTTTTTTTGAATTTTCAAACTGCAATTACTTTTGAAGCCCCATAAAGAATCTTCAAGTTTAAATCGATCGAGCCAGGAATTTCGAAGTAATTCCAAAAAAACACTTTTTTCGGTTTTCTTTCGACAACGATAACTCACGAACGAATCAACCGACTTTGACCGGATTTGCGATGATCGACGTGATTTTTTGATCTTAAGAGCTGATTAAATTTTGGAATTTATCGGTGAAGCCATTTAAAAGTAATTCCAAAAAAACCACATTTCAAAAAATTTCTTTTAGTAGTTTTTTTGAGATTTCTAATAATCTACTGGTTCAAAATCTAAGTTTGGTCAAGCTCTTTCGAATGGCGTCAACCGCGATGAAAATGGTCTAGCCGTTCGAAAGTTATAAGAGGTTTACAACATCCATACACACACACACACACACACACACACACACACACACACACACACACACACACACACATATTTTAAAATTTCTTTACATACATATTTTAAAATAAATTAAACAAAATCAAAAATGTTTGCTAACTTTATTATTATGCATAGTACATACGTTTTATAACAGATGGCATTCCAATTATCTTTCTTGGTTGCGGTCTATATTAGGTGTGGACATATGTATTTACATGTGTCGGTGGGCTCACTGAATTTGGCCCCACTTTTTTCGATTTTCGGTTTTTTTTTATTTTTAATTGTTTGTTCGTCGTTTGTTCGTTAATTTCGAATGTAAAAATTGTTTGTTCGTCTTTTATTTATTTATAATTAATTAAACAAATGATCACCCTTAAGTTGGCACCCCCCTTACTAGATATCTTTATTTTTATCGCTCAGATTAATTAATTTTGATCAATTATCGTTTGTTCGACGACTATTGGTGATTGTTCGATCATAAAAACAATTAAATTCCCAATTATTAATTATTTTATATCTAATAAGCAAACCATCAATTCACGCCTACACTGCGCATGCGCCAGCAGTCTAATGGCGACTGAGCGATGCATAGTGCATATCATGTAAAAAAATGACATTATAAATAATGCTCCATTTCGAATATCATCAAATTATACGATTCGAATGAAGTATTTATTCAACAGTATGAGTACATCCATTAAATATAAAGGTATTTAATTTTAATTAGAAAATATTGTAAGCAGTTCCGATAGTGGTAAATTTTATGGAGTGTACATGTGTACATGTGTAAATTTAGACAAAACCGTAGAAGTAGCAGTGATATCTCACACTCCAACGATAGAAAATGTGACTGTAATTCTCACGAAAATCAGAGGCATTTTCAAGGGTCCCAAGGTTCCGAAGGACGTCGAGGTGGGTGTGGAAGTAGCTGTGGCAACTGGATTCAACATTATTTTCCATGGTTGTGGACGATGAAAACGTTATTCTGACTCTAAAAATCAACAGGGTAATGCTGTTAGTGAACCCAAGAATAATATGAAATTCAATAATGATTACAATGTTGGGTAAATTAATACTGAATTAATTCAAAAAATTTAGTTAAGCTTTTAATTGTATTACTATTTCGTCGGTGATGATTATTTTTACTATTTTTTATTCATAGATTTTTTATACTATATAAACTGCTTTATCAGTTTAGATTACGATTGGCCAAAATAAAAGTTGATATTGATACCAAGAACGAGAAAAAATATGACAGTACAGATGAAACTGGAGTTGGTGAAAGAGAACCTGCAGAGGAAACTGATGTTATTCACTACGGCAAAGTCAAATCGTTATTTGATGATATTAACTGTGATGGCGACGAGAAGACTGAAAAGTTAGTATTGCTTTCAAGTGTATTTTCTTTTTTTTTAAATTAAGAAATTAACCTTAAGTTTTTAACGTTAATATTTTATTATTTTCATTATATAAAAAAGAGACCGATGTACAAAAATAGCGATCAATGTTAAATCGATAAAAATTTATTTTATTTGGAGAAAGTAATTAATAATTTTTCTTGTAACAAGTCTATCAAAAATGCGAAAACTTTATAACAATGAAAAATCAAAATTAACTTTCTCACAAAAAATTTTTATTTCCCGATAGAAAATCTCAGCATTCGAATTGACGAACCGAGCGTAAGTTAAAATGAAAAACGAAGTATCCTGTTGGCTGGGTTCTAGATGACTGCATTTTTTATGGACGTGGACGATAAGAGCATGGTGGTACTTATCCTCCAAATCAAAAGGGTAACGCTGGCAATAAACCTTTAAATACTCTAAAATTTAAAGTGATTTTGAGGAACTCAATTTTAACTTCGATAACTCAGGTAAATTTTCATTAGCACTACTACTTATTTCACTAAAAAAAAGGTTTGCTTGATCTACGAAAATTTTTCGAAAAAATCATGTATTTTGGTACTAAAAGACAATTCCTTAAGACAAGGATATTTCATTCCAGCCAAGATAAAATTCGTTTTCCCAATTATTATCTCGAGTCGAGAAAATTAGTTCTTCAATAATAAAATTTTGTATTCTATATACTTATCATAAATTGCCCTCATAGATAACGTAAAATTTGTGCTGGATTCCTTTTAATGTTTAAGTTGAATGATAAATATGAATATCATGCTAAATTAATTAGATATGTTTATTAAAACTATTTTTTAATCAATGGCGTTTAATTTATATCATAATCGTTTACTTCTTCATTATTCTTTATTTTTTTAATAAGAATTAAAAGATGTGATGATCCATATTAAAATTTAAAAAAAAAAATTGATGCTGGCATTGAGAATGAAAAAAAAAAAGAATTACAATCGCCCTTTAATAATTATTGACGTTTGGCTTGTGTACATAGCGCATATATTTTTTTAATAAATTTCATTTTAAATGTTAATGATTTTTTATTTAGATCACGACTGGCTGAATAAAATAGATGCTAGTATGGAAAATGAGGATAAAATTGACATTGCATTTAAGACTGAAGCTAGTGAACGAGGACCTGGTGAGGAAACTGATACTCTCCATGATAAAGCTAAATCGTTTCTTATCAATATTTAGTCATCAACATGAGTATGTGGTCAGTATTTTTTCATACTATATTTATTTATTTATTTATTTATTTATTTTTACACATTCACAATCATTTTGTAGTTTAAATGTATTTAACTATACCTATTCAGTAATTAAATTTAAAGCTGATCTGTTCTTAGTGTAAAAAGTGTAAAAATTAATTATTGTACAATTTTTGTTTATTTATTTAATTATTATTGCTAAAAAATTTAAATGATCAATGAAGTGAAGTTATCATATGCCGGTATAGTAAAATTTGATTTTATCATGGAAAAATTTGACAAATTTGTTATTTTATAACTAAAAATAACAAATAATAAATAACAAATAACAAATGAATTAAAAGTGTGATGAGTTACAGCTTTAAAAAAAAAATTTTTTTTCGAAAATTCTCCTTTAATTGATCGTCAGTTATTATTATACATATATTATTATACTTGTAGTGCTGACAGCTTTAACAAATGACAACTACGTCCGATATATTATTGTATAGATATATTGTTGCTTCCATTGTTGTAAGAAAATTTACCAACTAAGTTAGGTGTAAAAGGTTAATATTAATAATTTTTTTTATTTGATTATTTTATTAATTTTTTTGTTTTTTTTTTCTCTTACAGGCAGCTTTCGAGTAACTTATTATGCCACCTGTAGCAGGTGTGCCGGTCGATTTAGCTGTGAAAGTATTAAAAAAATACATAGCTCATTTCGCCAATGATGAATTTGCACTATGGAAGTCATAAATCTGGAAAAAAATTGCAAACGATCCTGAGCTAGAGGGTAAATGGTCTATTGGTAGCGTGAGAACGAATGTTAGAGAAGTTAGAAGAGGAATTTTGAGTGAAGCCAGAAGACAGTGTGGTATCACTATAAATATTATATCTAATAAAAAATCAAACGTAAATGAAAATTGTGACATCTCAGAAGAGTCAGATGAAGATTGTGACGGGGATGATTTGAATGAAGAATCAGATTTTGAGAATGATGATATTTATAAGCATGAATGTTTTACAGTAGAAATTTCCTGGGATCTGTGGAATGAAATACACAACCTTGAGCCTCTGGTTTACAAAGGTCGCAAATATATTGGGTTTAAACCCAAGGTGTGGACCAATGCAGTATCTAATGCTTTTTGGAAGCAGCACCATTTAAAGTGTGCTTTCGTGTTTAAAAGAGGCAGAATTACTGAAAATGGAAGAAATTATGCTACTATAACCGGACGCTGTAGAGCTAAAAATTATCACAATCCAGTGAAAGGAATAATTAAAGACTGTCCTGGAGAGGTCGGGCCCGTATATATTAAAATGTTTTGTCGTGATACTCATTTCGTAAAACACGAAGATGTCAAAAGACCACTTAACGGAACAGAACGTGTGAAAGTGCAAGCAGAACTTTTGAAAACTCGTGCTTCTGCTTGGAGGAAGGATAAAACCAAAGATTATATAGATCCGGGAGATACTGGTTCGCCGTTTATGTATGATTCGAATACTCTGCATCAAGCGAAGAAAGAAGCTAGCAACAAGAAACTTGGTATTAAAACTGATGACACGCGAGACATGATTTTAGCGATTAGAAACATGAATGTTGATCCGTCTTATGTTAATTCTATTTTGGCGATTGGTGATACACCATTTTATGTATTTTATGCAACTCCAACGCAGTTTCAAGCATACAGTGAATATCAACGCACACATCGGCAATATTCATGTGTATGTATAGATGCAACCGGTGGTGTTGCAAAAAAACTCATCGATTCAAGAGGCGACAAGACAGGTTATATTTTTTTGTACGAAATTGTGATAAATTTTAATGGAACATCAGTAGCCGTGTATCAAATGTTGTCGGAGGTACATGACACTTCTTTTATCGCTTTTTGGCTCTCGCGATGGGTACAGAAAGTTAAATTACCCAGCCAAGCAGTTTCTGATGGCTCAAAAGCCCTCTTAAATGCGATGTCGATTGCATTTAATAATAAAACATTAAAAGAATATATTAATTTTTGTTTTGAAGCATTAATTATTGGAACTAATAAACGCCCCAACACGTTTATTAGATTAGATACTGCACATTTCATCCATTCTTGTGTCTAAGTGGAAGTGTTTTGAATCAGCATTAAGTAAAATAGTTAAGACTTTTTTTATCCGTTGCATGGCGCTAATTGTCGACTGTCGAGATTTAAAACAACTGGAAGAAATTTTTATTTTAATGCTAATTGTTCCGAGCACAGAGTTTGAAGATTCAATAATTGCTGTTGATAATATCTGTATGACCCCTTTAGACGCCAGAAAACGCTTGGAGGGATTTATTTCTGATAAAAACATTAAAGTCGCAGAAAGTGATTTAGATGAACCTGATTCGGACGAAAAAATTTTTCTGGATAAGCTTTCTAATTTTGATACAGATCACCTCGGTTGGTCTGTCTCCATTTTAACGTGGGTTGATAATTTAAGTCGAAAAGCTAATACAATTATTTTTACTGGGTCGAATCTAAATAGCTTTCGTGTACGTGGTTTATACGACAGACTACTAGAAAAAATTAAAGAGTTTCCGATTTTTACAAATATTTGCACTCCAGAGACGATGTCTAGAGGAACATCTTGTTTCGTAGAAGGTGACTTTAAAGATTTAAAATTGGATTTAGAGCAACAACTTAAATTACCTACTACGATTCTTAAATTTTTAAAGCTTCACATATCACAATTATTAGGTGGCATTTGTATATTTCGAGCTAAAGTCAATAAGTTCATTGTTGATAATCAATTTAAGGATGACATAAATGAATGTGAACACGGAAAATGGTTTGAAAACTGGAAAGGGCTAGGAAAGGAAAAAACTACTAGAAATGCATGGACAGCTTATGAAAATCCAACAAAAGAAGAAAATGATGAAAAAAATGATGATATTATATTTGTTAATAGTGAAAGCACAAATAACGATTCCTCAATTTCCCATGATCATGATTATTCAATTAAATCGGAGAACTTGGAAAACGTTTCATCGTCGACACAAATCACAGAAATTAGTCCAAATGAAAACAATTATAATGATAACAAGAAAAACGTAAATATTACAACTGACTTTACCTTCTATTGAAGTAAATAATGATTGTTTACTTAAAGCTGTAGAAGAGATAAATAAGAATAAGATGGACAATAAAAAAGAAACCAAATATTTTCAGAATTATCCTGAAGTAAAACTCCAAAACAATTTAATTAATGAAAAAGTGAAAAAAATTTTTGTTTTAAATAATGGCAATTTATCTGGTTCGGTTTTTTTCAATAAACAAAATTGGATAGTATACAATACGTGTCCTTTTCACACGATTGTTCAAGTATTATTTCATAGTGCACTAGAACATCCAAACTTTCATGAATTTCTCACACAATCTAATATTCCAGTTTTAAAATTTTTATCAGATTTTATGAACAGTGGGCCATCTATAAAAATTTACTCTGTGCTATGTCAGACTATTAATTGTCAAGACAATATTATAAATTTGTGGAAGATATTGTTGCAAGAGGTACCTGGAGTACTTGAAGAGATGACGTGTTCGAATCCAGGTTGTGGTTACTCTTACACAAAAATTTTACCAGTTCTATTCGTTAACCATAATGTAATAATTAAAAAAGGATTCTCTTCATTGGAAAAAGCTCTAGATTTTCATCCGAAAATTTTTAATGTTTCGTGTTCATTGTGTAAATCTGGGAAACAAACGCGTCATTATACTCCTAAAGAGTGCATTTTTATTGAATTAGATATTCGTGGAAGTAGCACGGAATCATCTGGACGTACCTGTACATTAAGCGAACTTCCAGCTAAAATTACTTTGAAAGCTCACAATAAGGATGCAATTTATATTGACTTATGTTACCGGTTAGTTAACTTTATTTTATATTATTTTTACATGTATGTATTTAGAGCTAAAAATTATTATTCTATGTAAATTTTCAGATTGTCTGGAGTAGCAGCTTATGATGTCGGTCATTATTTTGCATACTGTAGGAAAATATCAGGTAGTTGGAAAAAATTCAATGACCTCAAAGTGAAACCTGAGTATGTGTCACCTAGCACTCAATTGCAGCCTCACGGAGTTTTTTATGTTTTAGAACCACAATGAGTCATTTAATTGTGATTTTTTAACGAGTAAAAGAATGTTATGTTCTTGTGATTTTATTTTTATACTTTTTAGAAAAAATGACCAATGATAAATAGTAATAATGATAAGCAATTATAGTTAACATTAAAATATAGTATTTTTAGATTAAATATGCAATATTAAGTTTCGATCTTTAATTTTAAAAATTTTAAGCTAATTTTATTTTTAAATATAAACTTCAAAATATTTGAATTTATAATTGTGTGACTTATTTTTATCATTTTCACATTGCTATTCAAGTAGTATAGATTCTTTATTAATTAATTCAATCTGCTTAATTTTTATTATCTTTCATTGAGTAATTAATTAAAATCTTAAAGTAAATTAGGAAAAGATAAATTATTTGACTTCAGTGTCTCAATACTTATATAATTTATTTTTCTGAATGTTTTGAAATGAATCTTCACTATGTGGTATCTTATAAAAAATAACTTTAGTATTTTGACTTGGTTTTTAACTAAGAATGAACATTGATTTGTATAATTACCAAAATTATTTAAGAAATGAAGAAGTTTGGATTAAATGATGAAATTTGAGTGTACTTTTATTAATTTATGACTTAAGTGCTTAATTAAAGAGCCTGATTTAGAAAAAATTTCATAATATTTATTGTGATATAATAATAAAAGAGTTTGAAATTATTAGCAATTATAATGATGATTGGTGTTATTTTCCTTAAGAAAATCTGAGAGAAATTAAAATTCGAGACAATTACAGGAAGTCGGTTTAACTTTGATGTTTTATACTTACAATGAAATATTTTACTATCAAACGAAAATAACTTTATTGATAGATTAAATATAAAGAATTAAAAAACTATAACCAAATCATTTGCCATCTGGCCAGTGAAGGCTTTGGCATAAATCAATAAATTCAATTCAATTCAATTCATTTAACTCCATCAAGAAAATGAATCCAGTTCAATAAATATACTTATTTTAAAAACAGTAAAGAATCATTTTTGACTGACGGTGTGTTTGATGAATTATTTTATAAGACACGGTGAGTCCTTTTATTTATAAATTAAAATTTGTGATCATTTTTTATATTTAGTCTAATTACTAATTGATCTTTTAATAAGTAGGCATGAACGAATTTTCTCACTGAACATTGGTTATCAACGTTAGCTACTGTAATGAATGGTACGATTGAGTTGAACGAGACTGGTGAATAAATCTCTCTAAGCTCATCCATGGGTTAATCGATGAAACAGTTATGCAAACATATCTTTGATAACCCGTTTAAAACTTGGAATGATAAATTTCAGAATAGAATAGAAAACTGCGTTAATATACTTGCTGATTTTTACATAAGATGAGATTTTTACTGTGTTGGTGGATATTTTCATGGATATTCGACATTGTTGTTTAATAAGTATTCAATATTACAAAAGTTGAGGAACGTTTATAAATTTTATTGATGATATTTATATCATTATTACAGTATTTCCATAGTTTATTTAATAAAAGATAAATTTGAATTAAGATATCAAATCATAAAGAACAAGAATCTATTAATATTAAAGAAAATTCTGATGATTTAATGACAAAAAAAATTTATTGCTTTAACCCGCGATTGTTCAATGAAGACTATCAACCTTTGCTCTTATTCTGCCAGCAGGCTTGAAGACATAGCGGATTCATATTAAAAGTAATTTCAAAATTAGTGGGCTGTGTAGGTTAGAGTACGCATTTTGATAATTATAATTATAAACAATTAATAACTTTTTAATCATTTTTTTAGGACAGAGCATTAGACCTTAATTATGCGTTTGGTTCAAATATGTACTCTGAATCATCCTGAAGGTGATATTAAAGTATGGAGACAAATAGACAATTAGTTTTGCTTTGTTTAATTTATTTAAACATCTGTTTGATGATTTAGCTGAAACAGATCAACTACTGTGTAAAAATCGAGACGATATTTAAAACAATGAGATACGTGCTGGCTTGTTGATAACCTGGATATTGAGTGTCGTTAATTCAAGACGATTTTTATTTAACTATATGAGACTGACACGAACATACAATAAAATGCAATTTCAAATATTCTAATTTATAGTATTTTATTATAGGTTTCAAATTAGTAGAAAATTAGGAGATTTACCGAAAATAGGAGAAAAATAACCAAGCGATTGAACTCCATTAGAAAAAAAATTTCAGTCTAACAAACTCAGCATCTTGCGAACAAAACGAAGATTACTTAAAAAAAAAATATTTCACCCGAGAAAAAATGAATTTGCCTAATCATAGATAGTTATATATAATCACTTATATATAATTAGATCTGAAAATTGGCCAGATCTAATCATATATAATTAGATATAATTATATATAATTATTTCTATAAAAATAAAAAATATTCACCGCGAGCGGGGATCGAACCGGGGACCTGACGCTTTAAAGACCAACACACTACTTTTTTTTTTTTTTTTTTAACCCTTCGTTGGTCGCGCTTCACTGCCCGCCTTCATTGGTCGCGTGGTTAGGGAATCGGCGCAATGTTAATTTTCTTACAGTGTTGCCAAGTATACTTTTAAGTAAGCGCGGTAAAATTTGAGTTGGTATGAAATAAAAATTAATTTGTTCCGAAAAATTATTTTCAAAAAATTGCTTTTTTTATTTATTAAAAATTTCTACATGTCAATTTTTTGACTCAATTTATTTATTAAAAGAATTCTTAAAATTATCAAATATCTGCTAAATCAATTTTAATTAAATTATTTAATATTTAATTGTAATGTAGTATCGTGACTTTAATTTTAATCATAAACGTTATATTCAAATATTTTATCAGAGAAAAAAATACGTACCGGTTTAATGCTTTGATGAGTAAAGTATTAAATACTTTTGTAGTCACAGTAGTAATATTATTATTCTTGTGATCCAATCCACGTAATGATATTTATTTATTTATATTTATATTTATATTTATTTATTTATATTTTTATTTTTATATTAAAATTACTTACAATAACATTGCACAAATAAATTAAATAAATAACTTTATGGGACATGCGCATAACAACTATAACAGCTGATGACGGCCATATTGTTTTTATTTATTCAAGTTTCATATAATTGGCAATGCTGCGAATAAAATTTCATGGTCGGGTTTGGTCGTGCTTACGGGGAATCGCCGCGATTCCATGTTCTTACGACATTTATTATTTAATATCTAATTAATAAAAATACCTACAACTTTAAAAACTGTTTAGGTGCATGCTAAATGAATTGAAGAAGGAATAGCTAAATTTTTTAAGGCTGGAAAAAATTATTTTTTTTTTTATAACGAATTGAAAAAAAAAAGCGGGGAATCGCTCATAGCGCGACCAACGAAGGGTTAAAGAAGTTTTATTTGCTTTGAAAAATTACATTTTTGTTACATTAATTGGCTGCAATTATTAACTTAAAAAATAGCCATAGATAATTTCTGTTTTTTTTTTTTTTTTTTTGTTTGTAAAAACAAAAAAGAAAAACTTGGTTTTAACAGTAAGTCTCCTCGATTGGAGTAGCTGATGTTAATAATTATTATTGGATATTTATGTATGTTTATTTTAGAATCTTAGAACTAGTTTACTTAGTTATGATAACGATCTTATTTTAATTGCTAAATATGCAACATTAACAGTTGTGGAAAAATATTTCTTTTTTAAAACCACTTGTTTCTAATTTAAAGACCAACACACTACCTATTTACCTACGAGACTTACTGGAAGAGTAAAGCTTGAAATACCTACAAGTAATGCAAATCGAATACATAATCGATTTTTATAAATTAAATTAATTAATACAGTTCCATTATTTCATCCACAAAAAACTATAGTTTAAAAAATTATTAATCATTGGAGTAGCAGACTCTGAGATGAAAACAGATGGTCTGCTTATTAGATATAAAATAATTAATAATTGGGAATTTAATTGTTTTTATGATCGAACAATCACCAATAGTCGTCGAACAAACGATAATTGATCAAAATTAATTAATCTGAGCGATAAAAATAAAGATATCTAGTAAGGGGGGCGCCAACTTAAGGGTGATCATTTGTTTAATTAATTATAAATAAATAAAAGACGAACAAACAATTTTTACATTCGAACATTAACGAACAAACGACGAACAAACAATTAAAAATAAAAAAAATCCGAAAATCGAAAAAAGTGGGGCCAAATTCAGTGAGCCGTGTCGGTGTATCGGATTAGACCCAGAGTATAAGCCATATATATGAAAATTAAATTAGCCGACATTTAAAAATTTTTATAATTTATTTTGTTCAAAAATAATTTTAAAAAAATTAAAATAAAAATTTTTACATGCATAAAATTTTAAAAATTATACATGGAATTTTTAAAAAATAGTTTTTTAATGCTAATTTTTAATTAATAAAAAATAACAAAAATTTTTGAGTGTCGGCTAACATAATTTTCATGCCATATATGTTATTATTACAAGTCAAAAAATGAAATGACTGTGAACTTAGTCAACAACTGACAATCGAAAATTTTAACAATCGATATCTCAGCGAGGAAATCGATTTTGACAAATTAAAAGCATTTGTTTTTTCCAAAAAAAAAAAAATATCTATTATTTAAAAAAAACTGTTAACTTGGTAAGAAATAAAAAAAATGAAATTCTAAATAAATGCAGGTGTAGATTTTGGTGTTATAAAGGACCTGCATTTTTTTGTGTTTCCCGATTTTTATTTTTAAAAATTTTTATTGCTACTAATTTTTCAAAAAAAAAAAAAAAAATTAAATGCCGATCGTGTAATGCCTCCAGATGCATCCAGAAGGTGACGCTACCAGCCAGTACAAATTTAAATGTAATTTAGATTATATTAAATTATTTTATTAATTCATAATTTAAATAGTGAACACTATCCAAATTAGAAAGTTTAGGTTCTGTATCGTAGAATATTTATTATTTAGAGTATATTTTGTTTCAAATAAATATAAGCTATTATCGAGTACAAAGAGACATTGTAGTTGAGTTCTGAGAAACCTTAGGTACTTGAGATTCTGAGGAAAAGCCATAGAAGACACGTGTGAGAAAAATTCTATGATCCCTTGTTTCAACGGCTAAATAATAACGTAACAAATATGTAACAAAAAAATAAGATCGTTAAATAACATATTTTTGTTAAACTTGCTTCAATATAATATTGCAACGAAATATATAAAAATTAAATTAAAAATTTATATCCTATATCCAACTTATAAATAACTTATAAATAATGTAGTAGAAATATGGGTACTTTTATATGTACAAGAGCGGATATATGTATGGGAGTTATAGTGGGAGAAGAACGGAGTTTGTAGCTCTTCGGAAAAACTATGTGACGACACTTCTCACCGAGAGCTTAGATTGCTAAGATCACGTCATTGTAAACCTCAATTTTATATTTTGAAGCTTTTTAATATTTTGTCAACTTGAATAATAAATTGAAACCAACTAAATAATTTTGATCAAAATTAAATAACGTATAAATAGAATTCTTTTATTTAAAATGATTCCTTTCCCGCGCTGAAACCGAGTATTTCAATACTCCCGGGCGAAAGAACTACAGTAAGTAAAGTTTTCAATAAATAAAAATAACATCCACTAGATGGAAGCATAACAATCGAAATTCATTTAAAAAAAATGTAAGTACTCAATTTTAGATTTTTTTATCTGAAAGTGTTGATTAGAGCACTCGTCAAAGTTTTATTTTCAAAATTTCATCGCGAAAAAAAAATCATCTTTTATTTACAAATAAATACACCTTCAAGTATTTAAAAAAAAAAAAACAACTTCAATTTTTTTATTTGTCAAAATCGATTTCCTCGCTGAGCTATCGATTGTTAAAATTTTCGATTGTCAGTTGTCGACTAAGTTCACAGTCACAAAATGAATCAAATTTCCGTTATGAAAATTCGCCTCAATGCATTCATGAATAGAGCACTAAAGTATATAAAAAGAAAGAGCCTGTATACAGCTTGACGTATCTCTGTATCTATTTTTTATTATATTATTTTAATTAAATTGGTTAACGTTTAAAAAAACGTTTGTGAATTTGTTATTAAAATTTTGCCTTATGTAAGTTGACAGAAAATGCCGATAAAAATAAACAAAATGAGAAACAGGCATTGTGAAAGAGACAGTTTGCGGTAATATTAAATACAAGGTTTTAATATATTTTCTCAAGAGTATCAAACATGCAGGCACCGAATGGTTTGTAATCATTCATATAATTTTTTTTTTTTTTTTGTACGAAATTCGTTGTACAGTTTTGTGGGATATCATTATAGAATATTTATTTGCAAAAAGTATTTAATTATTTTTGAAGTAATAATACGTAAAATTAAAAAAAAAAAAAAAAAAGTAGATAATTGTAGTATCATATCGTTATTGATAACAATAAGTTAAATGTACAAAACGTACAAAGTTCAAGTTTAGTTTTTTCGTTAAGCTGCCTAAATGCATTGAAAAAATTCTATGTAAATTTGATGAATATTTATTATTCGTTAGAGCTTAAAAATTAGTTGTTCAAAGTTTTTAATATTTAATTAATAAATATACTTAATTAAATAGATTAACTAATGTTTGTTTAATTTTTCTAAGGTTTAAACGTTTGTATGAATTCGGTATACACTTCTATTCCTGGTATTCCTGAATTAGGAATGGTGTGGATGGGGGATATGATGATACATAATGAACCAACAACTGAGCTCATAATAGATCCAAGGCACGCTTCTGAAAGTCCTTTTATTACACATGGCTCTCATTCATTTGGAAATATACGAAATCATCAAATAGCTCCTGCTACCATGGTTAGATATTTGCCTCAACAATTTGCTAATAATTGTTCAGAAATTGATGAAGCTATAGAAGCAGCTAATAGTCAAAACATTCAGCAAGTACATACACCTATAAGCACGTATAATTGAACGGTACTATATTATAAAAATATAATTTATTAATTATTTCTCTTATTTTATAGGCGTACGACACTCAAGAAGAAAATGAAGGAATGAGTGATTATTTAACTTTAGATGACTATGTAGAAAAAGAAGAAGAAGAGGAGGAGGAAGAAGAAGATGATGAACAGCAACAACATCAAGAGCAAGACGAAGAAGAAGAAGAACGGGAAATGGTAGTAAGTAATGTAGCTACTCAAACGACTCAAGATAATAAAAATCGTAAAATTAAACCGATTAAGCATCCCGGATTAGTATTGAAGACACCGATCGCTTATCAACCTCATACTGATTTGAATTTTATTCCCATTCGCAAAGATGGGATAGCTGTTTGTGAAAAATGCGGTGCGATAGGTGTAAAGCATGCTTTTTATACAAAAGAAAGGAGATTTTGTAGTAGGGCATGTGCTAGGTCTTCAGAGCACACAACATCCACGGCTGATTCAACTTATAGTCCATCTTATGTTGAACAACAACATATTAATCTTTCAAAAGATGAAAAAAATTCAGATCATGAGATGCTTGCTAGAGTTAATCAAGTGAGTTGTGAAGAATGCTTTTCTTCTGAAGAAAAAATTGAAGATAAAATAATTCCTGAATCAGTAATGCCCGAAGATTTGCCTGTTAGACGAAAAAGAACCGCCGAAATGGCTGGTTCTTATGACTGGACTCCGCAACTTACTGAGTCAGGTTTTTGTGCAGCGCCAGTATCCTGTTTTAAACATGCACCGATATCTGAGATATGGGATAATATTACTGTCGGAATGAAAGTTGAAGTTGAGAATACGGATTGTGATGAAGTTTGCGAAGCATTTCCGGATTCTTTCTGGGTTGCTACTGTCCTCAGAATTTCTGGTTATAGAGCATTATTGAGATACGAAGGATTTGGTCAGAATTCTGAGAAGGATTTTTGGGTCTCTCTTTGTTCTAGTGATATTCATCAAGTTGGCTGGTGTGCAACTATTGGAAAACCCTTAATCCCTCCTAATACAATTGCTAATAAATATAAGGACTGGAAAGATTTTCTTATGCGAAGGCTTACTGGTGCTCGAACCTTACCTACAAATTTTTATAATAAAGTTAATGATAGTATTAAATCTCGATTTCGTTGCGGTTTGCATTTAGAAGTTGTAGACAAAAATAGAATCTCCCAAGTTAAAGTCGCAACAATTCAAAAAATTGTTGGCAAACGATTGCATATTAGATACTACGATTCTCCGCCCGAAGATAGTGGTTTTTGGTGCCACGAAGACTCTCCTTTGATCCACCCTGTAGGCTGGGCAAAAAAAGTTGGACAAACACTTGATGCGTATCCAGAATACTTGGAACGTGTAGCAAAAAATCGTTTAAGTTCGGATGATGCTACAGAAAATTTATTTCATGTGCCAAAAATTCATCATATACATCTGGGTTCTACATTCTGTGAAGGAATGAAAATTGAAGCAATAGATCCCCTTAATCTTTCAGCAATATGTGCTGCTACAGTAATGCAAGTTCTTAAAGAAAATTATATTATGATAAGAATTGACAGTTATGACGAGGATACTAGTGGTGCAGATTGGTTCTGTTATAATGTTAGTTCGCCATGTATTTTTCCAATTGGTTTTTGTGCTCAACATGGTTTACCCCTTACACCTCCAAAAGGCTACGATCCTACAACCTTTTCATGGGACAATTATTTAGCTGACACAAATGCTTTACCAGCACCAGTTCAATTATTTAATCGTGAAATTCCTCAACATGGATTTATTGAAGGAATGAGATTAGAAGCTGCGGACTTAATGGACCCAAGATTAGTATGTGTTGCTACAATTACTCGTGTAATTGGTCGACTATTACGTGTTCATTTTGATGGCTGGGAAGATGAATATGACCAGTGGCTGGATTGTCAAAGCCCTGATATTTATCCAGTAGGTTGGTGTGATCTTGTTGATCATAAGCTTGAAGGCCCTCGTGTGCCTATTGAAATAATTAGTTCAACTGTAAAAACACCTAAAAGCCTTAAGCGTAAAGCAAAAAGAAAAATGAAGAAAAGTGGTAAAATCAGTTGTCTAAGAAATGTTTTATCAAAACATACCACCCGTGTTGAAAGACTTAAAGAGTGTAAAAAAGAACTTGGACAGGTCGCAAAGATTGAACATGATAGAGAGATGAAAAGTTTACCCGAACAAGATGAAAGAGAACCAGAACCAGCATTAGAACCAGCTGGACCAGATCAAACTTTACCAATTCCTACAATCGGACAATGTCATTCTTCATTACATGGAACTCAGTGTGACGTTGAAAATTTACAACCACAAAAAAAGACTACTACCTCCAATATTCGTGTGAGTATACATATTCTGCTTATATTATGGACTTTATTTTTATTAATTGAGTAATTATCCACTTAATTATTATCAATTTTTAGATCAATACAACTAGTGGAAAGTATATTCCAAGAATAGCTGATGGATGGCAGAAAAGTTCTGACTCTGGGGAATTAGTCCCTATAGAGTGGAACGTACACGATGTTGCGCAGTTTTTGCACATCAATGATTGTGCTGCTTATTGTGACAATTTTTGTAAACGTAAAGTTGATGGAAAAGTATTTCTTACATTAACAAAGGATCAAATCATAGATTTGACTGGCTTTAAAGTTGGTCCATCATTAAAAATATTTGATCTTATTCAACAATTGAAAATCAAAGTTAATCCAGCACATGAAAGATTGAAACTAGGGTTAAAAAAAATATAGTAGTAAAGGCAGAATTATAAGTTTTTTATGTTTGTTGATGAATCTATACAAGTGAGATATTGACTATTAATAAGGCGTGTGACTAAAAATAAGATGATTATTTACTAAAAATCGTGACATAATTAGATGAAAATCTATGGACTATCATAAAAATCGTTTATTCAATTATTCGATGAAATATACAATGTATAAAAACTAAATACTGTTCCAATCTCTACTGCATAAAATATAATACTTATTTAATAGTAACAAATTTTATAATACGTACTTAACTTTTACAAAAATATGCCTCCAATAAATTTTTCAGTGAAAACTTAATTATTTTTTTAAGTCAGATATATAATATTACTCCAATTATTACATCAGCGCTTCGCTAGATGTATTAAGTTTGATGATGAGCTTTTTTTCCCTTTATAATTCATTTTGCATGTCTCATAATACGAAACATTTGAGATAATGCTGTGCGCTCAATTTGCCAAGGATGAGCAATTTCAGGCTTTACTTATCATTATAAGATTTTATTTGATAAAATATGTAGATTTAAAGAAAATATATAAATTCAACGGTATATAGTGCTGTACTATCGTTATAAAAAACAAATGCAAGCTATTTTTCGTATAATATCAATATTTTTAACAAAACAGAAAAATTCAATAAAATTAACCTTGGAATTTATATTCAATTTTTAAAAGTAATTTGTTTCAAAAAAACGTTTCTATGAGATTAAATTTTTAATCTCATATGATGAAAATTTTTCTCCCTTACTAGTTTGTTTGATTTCAATAAATTACATTTTTTGATACAATTTAAGACTTTTGATAACACTAACTATTGAATTAATTACAAGCTAGAAAATAAGATCTATATTTAATTAACTATATTTTTCTTGATTTTGATTGTCAAAATTTATTAAATATTGTTTTATGTGATAGTTATTTTAACCTCATTATAATTAATGTGAAAAAAGGAAATCGATGAAAAATAACTTGGAATAATTTATTTTATAAAACCGATTTCTATTTCTTCTTAATTTAATGATAAAATTTGTAGAGCATAAAACAAAAAGAAAAATAAATTTAAAAATATGTAAACGAGACCGTTAATGATATGGCTCCAAGTAAAAAAGAAAAGAAAAACTGATCCATTTTGGGCAAGAATACCTGCAAAGGGTGAGATATTTTAAGAAGAAATTTAATAGAATTTTCCATGTTTAAAACTTCCTACGGCTCTATTTTAATTGACTTGCAATTTTTATATTGCCCTAAACAGTGAAATAATAGTTTTCAAATTACTAATCAGTTATAAAAAATAAAAATAAAAAAAAAAGAGAAAAACGAACGCACTTTTTGTGCCCTTTTTTAACTTAATAATGGAAAAAAAAATTTTTAATTTGAACCTTCTCAAATCTTGTAATAAACCAAAAATTTGAAGATTATTTAGCGATTAATTAAAAAGTATTCCAAAAAATTTCATTATTTTCAATACTTTTTAATATTTAAAATAAACTTTAAAGGATTTTATGTTTGATAAGTACTAAATGTTTTCTCCGTTTTAATGAGGATTTGATTTGATTCAGCAAAGTTCGAATTAATTCGGTCCTTACTTTTTCCAATCATAGTGAAAAGATTGATATTGTTGACCTTTGATAACTAACATTTCACGACCATAAGAAACTTTGTAAACTATTATTTACAATTACGCGAGTATTCCGCCAAGTATGAATTATCCAATCAAAATTGAATTTACATAATATTCAAAAAGGCTGAGCGAAACTTAAGTTTTTCAGAAATTTTAATTGGGTCAATCTAGTTTTTTAGAATAGAGTTTTAATTAAACAAAAATATTAAAAATACGATTAAATCAGTCGTTAGGTTCGACAGTTATCGGCAAATAATTAAAAAATTTGACACAGTTATATTTTCTGTAGGAGTTATGGTTGCTCCAACTGGAATAATTTCCATTGAAGTTAGATTGAATCTTTGAGTTATTCGTATTTTGGAACATTTGATTTAGAGTTCCTATTAGTCCCCTTATAGTTCCTAAAAGTTCCCATCAAAATAATTTTTGAGTAAGGTAGTAATAGTATCCACGTAACCAGAAAAAGTTACGAATTTTTCACGAAAATGGTGTTTATTTTTAAACACCCATAACTTTTTCAACAGTTGACTACTAATTGAGACGTTTTTTTTTCTTCAAGTTTTTGATTTTAAATTTATTTTTCAGGAATTAAAAGATAATAATTTTCAGGCGAACTTTCGGGTTGTTTCTTCTTCACATTTTTGAAAAAATTGTAGTTTTCGATGATGGCCAGTTTTAATTTTTTTTTATGTAAAAAGATTTCGTGGAATTATCTAATGTTTGCAGTGGTGTTTTTTTGTATTCAAATTTTTTTATATCTTTTGAAAAAATTTTAATTTTTAATCAAGCTTATTTCATATATCGTCATTCTGGAAATTGTCGAAGACGTATAAAAAATTCCAGCGAAAAAAAAATAAATAAGAGAAAAAGAGGGCAATGATGTATCTAAAGTAATCTTGGAAAAATTTTGATTTTTTTCGAAAAAGTAATTGAACCAAGAGTTTGCATTAAAATCTTGATTAGAGGAGTCTCATAGATACAATGCGGTTAATAAATTTTCATACTCATACGTCAAGCTTTCGTTATTCCTACATAATCTGAAATGTTTTAATAACACTGGATTATCAAGCATCACAGAAAGGATTGAATAATTTAAATTTCCTGCATTTATGTAATAATTTAAAGTTATGTGTATAAAAGAGATAAACTAGGAAAAGCTATAAGAACAATTATTATACCATATCAACCAAGAGTGATAGCCAATAGTCCGGTCAATTTAGACATTCGAAGTTACATAAAGTCCCAACAAGCTGAATTTCTGTGAAGTTGTTCAAAACATAATTATAAACAATGTCTAGAAGTTCCCCATCATTCCCCTGTAAGGAAAAAATTTAATTCAAGGTCAAAGGTCAAAAAAATGAGTTTTTCGCGATTTTCAGCAAAACGGTAAGTTTTATCATAAAAGTACCTCAGACAAAAATTGTAGATCATAAAATTATCTATAAAAAATGTATCAATACTTTTTTTCTTACGAGCCACCGTTTCTGAGATATAACGATTCAAAAAGTTATACAAGTTGTTATCGTCATAATATGCTCACGTTTCCACGCCACCTATGAGGTAGTGTACTTAGCGCGTTTTTTTTAACGTGGTTTCCCCAGTAGGCCTACTCCACGGGTCAGTTGTGATCCTGTTTAATGTAAAACTATTGCAAAATAACGGAAATTTTCAAAGATTGGGAAAGATAAAAGCGATGTAAATGAAAAAAAAGTGTTGAAGTTTATTCGTCTTATTCATAAGTTTCAAATTCTTGTTCTTCTTCTCCTGCTTCTTCTTCATCTTCATTTTGGATGCAAGTAAATTGCGTCAATAGCGATGTATCGCATGATACTTCGTCGGAGTCAAACGAATCCTCCATTGTTTGTGATTCAATATTAGAGCACGACCGGCCTTGACAATTTGTGCATGCCAAAGAACAAGACAGTCCGACTTTTTTGCAACCACATTTAGCACTGCATCCCTTTTTGCAGTTGCAAAAAATAGTGTTCAGCAGTTTTTCCGGCGCAGATGGAAGTAAAGTTTGAACTGGCTCTAATATATTGTTGACCAACTTCCAACCCCAGTCTGTAGGGTCTAGCTGATAACCAAGCCACACTTGAACTTGGTAATATACTCGAAAAAGATGTTGGTGAGCAGCAACTGAGGTTGGAGGAAGACAAGCTAATTGAACTTGTTTTTTATTTTTAGTATTTTTAACGAAACATGCATATCGATGCTTATCTAAACAGGTAGTTTTTTTAGGAGCTCCGTACATAGAAAGAAGAAAGCGGATGTCGTTGGTAATAACTTCTTGTTGAGTTGAATTACTCTTTTTAAAAACTTCAGCACATTGAATTAAATCTTGTTTTTCAAACATTTTGAAAACTGCTGTTTTACCCCTCCTGTAAAATGCAGATGTCGTATCACAGCCAGTTATTGCGTGTAAAAATAGTACATGATCTTTACACTTCACTAAAGTAAATAAACTTTTTGATGAATATATATCTGATTGATGCTGAGCTTTTCCTGGTTTTAAGAAAAAAATAGTTTTTTCAGTTGGCGTTCGAGCAGTGAGTAATACAAGTAAGTCAACATCTTCACCAACAACAATAGTTGTATTTGTCAAATTGAATTGCTCTATTGCTGTTTCAATAATCAATACATCAGCATCATTATTAGCTTGTTTTACTAATATATTTTCAGCCGTAAACTTTTCTTTCAACATTGAAATGAACCGAGAATTGTTGTGGGTATTTGTAAGAAATTTCTGTTGACTGGTTGGGACTGTCATAAGTTCATCAAATAAAATATCAGAAGATGAATTTCATTTATTATAGCAAGTATAAGACCCTAGCCACGCACACAATAGAACAAGAGACAGATGTCTCGAAGTTACACTGGCTTAAAGATTAAGGGACTGGGTTTCATTTTACCTGATATTCTTGTAGTTAAAACTTATGTATATTTTATATTGTAAGTATAAGTTACAATGACCGATAGAAAAATATTTAAACATTTAATATATAATATATATTATATAAAATATTACAACTCTAGATGTATATACGTGGCGTACTCATGCATATTATGACGATAACAACTTGTATAACTTTTTGAATCGTTATATCTCAGAAACGGTGGCTCGTAAGAAAAAAAGTATTGATACATTTTTTATAGATAATTTTATGATCTACAATTTTTGTCTGAGGTACTTTTATGATAAAACTTACCGTTTTGCTGAAAATCGCGAAAAACTCATTTTTTGACCTTTGACCTTGAATTAAATTTTTTCCTTACAGGGGAATGATGGGGAACTTCTAGACATTGTTTATAATTATATTTTGAACAATTTCACTGAAATTCAGCTTGTTGGGACTTTATGTAACTTCACTCTCATTTTTTGGTCTAAATTGACCGGACTACAAAGAAAGGTCATCTTATGTGACAAATAACACCGGCACACAAAAAAAAAAAAGTTGTCCGTACTTTTGACCGGACCTACCTATCATTATGTATTTTGTCGCGCTAAATCTGAATCTGAAGTCAGTTTTGCCCGTACACCCTCAAAATTTTGAGTAAAATCCAAAAAACCCAAAAAAAAGCGAAAAACTGCAGTCACAGCGATGAATAAAATTTTGTGGACCCAGATCAAGTATGATGCTTACGTATTTCAATTCACTGAATTTGAATCTGAACGTTAATTAGCCCGTTGAGCCGTCAAAATTTGAAAAAATAGCAAAAAACCCGAAAAAATAGCAATAAATCATGAAAAATCGAAATTATCGTGATAAAACAATTTTTTGGATTCAGATTGAGTATGTTTTTTATGTAATTTATTTCACTGAATTTGAATCTGAAATCTTGTCTCTTTGAAGTTTTAAAATTTTAAAAAAATTTCAATAAACCAAAAAAATCGGGAAAATTACAGTTATAAATATGAGAAAAAAAATCTATTAAACACGATTGTTAATGACTTAGGTGCATTTTCATATATGGAATATGATCTTAGAATTGAAAAATTGACAAAATTTTTAAATCTTCAAAAAATAGCATGTAAGGAGAAGGTACGAAGCCATATTTTCGAATTTCAGACTGTTGTTCGTTTGTATCGAATTATTTTATCTTCAAATGACCTATGCAGTGGGTTCCTTTTACGTTTTCTGTTTTCTTCTGGTGTTTCTCTTGTTACCATCCAGCAAAAATCTGACATCATGTTGACATTCTAATTTACTCAATACTTACCCGTCATTTCATTTAAGTCTTTATAAAATCGAAGGTGGTCGACGTGAGAATCCATGAAGTGTAGTTTGAGGTTTATTAAGCAACCTAAAAAAAGGAACCCACTGCGTAGGTCATTTGAAGAAAAAAAAGGCCATTCGGCAGCCGAAATGGAAGTAGATTTCATGATGAATAATAAAAATACTACTAGGGTTTCATACGAAAAAAAAAAGTAAATTTCTGTTTGATTAAACAACAATGACGTCAAAACGAATACAAAAGTAAAATTTCATTAAATCTGTCTGAGAAAGTAGGTGATTTTTGGCCTAGACTGATAATGAGGTACACAAATTAAAGCTTATTTAATAAGCTTTCAGATGCCATTTATAGAATTTTGATAAGCTATCGCGTTCAATTGTAATTGGACGAAAATACGGTAAAAGTGAAAATTTTTACGATTTTTGAAAATTTTTGAATTGCTATTATTTCTAAGCTATTTAATTTGGATAAATAAATAAGTACACAAATTTAAGCTTATTAAATAAGCTCTCAAATGCAATTTACAGAAATCCGATAGGATGTCGCGTTCCATTGTTATTGCACGGAAATAAGGTAAAAGTGAAAATTTTTTGCGATTTCTGAAAATTTCTGAATTGCTCTTATTTCTAAACTAATCGACAGATTTGGCTCATCTTAGAACTTAACCTCGGAAATCGTCCTGAGAATAAGTATGTTACGTTTTATTGAGATCCGCATAGAATTACGAGAGTTAGAGAAGAGACAATGCCGATTATATCGTGTATATATATATATATAAATACATATATAAACTTTTGAACGATATGTATTTTCTGAATCCATTTGACGAGCTGAGTCGAAATATAGCAAAATTTTTCAAAAGTTCCGTCATGAGAACCAATGCAATAGTTAGATTTCTATGAAATCTATTAAAAAGTCTAGATGAATTTGTTATATTTGCAATAGTTTATCAGCAATATTAGTAATAAATAAAAAAAGCAGGCGCGAAAGGTAAGTTTGAATCTACAAGAGAACTTAAAATTAACCCTGATTAAAAATACTCATTAAAAAGTATTGAAAAAGATGAGAATTGAATACTTTTGAACAAATCCTATTCCACAAGTTTTTTATCTGAACATTAAATTAATACTTTTCAATTATATTGAATCTAAAAATAATGTAAGAATTTCTGAACACATAAAGAATTGAAAAAGATTCAAATGAATTGATATTTTTAATCTTTTTGAATCCTGTCCAATAACAAAAAAGTTCCGTATTTTCGGGTTACGAGTAGGATTGAAAAAGATTCAAATGAATTGACAGTTTTCAATCTTTCTGAATCCTTCTCAATACCAAAATAGTTCCACATTTCGGGTTATGAGTTGGATTAAAAAAGATTTAAATGAATTGACATTTTCAATATTTTTGAGTCCTCTTCAATACCAAAATAGTTTCATATTTTGGATCACGTGTAGGGTGAAAAAAAAATTAAAATTAATTGAAAGTTTTAAATTTTTTTGAATCTTTTTCAAAAACAAAATAGTTTTCTATTTCGGGTCACGTGTAGAATTAAAAAAAATTCAAATGAATTGATAGTTTTCAATGTTTCTGTATTTTTTATTAACTAAAGCCAAAATATCTATCTCCAATTCTTTAGAAAATTTATCTCTTGAAATCAACTGAAGTTTTTTTTTCTTAGAAACCGTAAAACTCAAATTTTTTCACTGAGTGATCAATTAAAGATCACTAAGTGGTCTATTCTTGATTACTGAGGGATCTATTATTGATCATGAGCTGATCAATAGTGATTTACTAGGAAATTATTTATTGGTCATTGAGTATTCATGAATTGATCATTCAGGGATCATAAAATAATGTCGAATTTCGGGTTACGTGTAGGATTGAAAAAGATTCAAATGAATTAACAGTTTTCAATCTTTTTGAATCCTTCTCAATACCAAAATAGTTTCGCATTTCCGATCATGCGTTGTATTAAAAAAAATTAAAATAAATTGAAAGTTTTCAATCTTTTTGAGTCCTCTTCAATACCAAAATAGTTTCATATTTTGGATCACGTGTAGGGTGAAAAAAAAATTAAAATTAATTGAAAGTTTTAAATTTTTTTGAATCTTTTTCAAAAACAAAATAGTTTTCTATTTCGAGTCACGTGTAGAATTAAAAAAAATTCAAATGAATTGATAGTTTTCAATGTTTCTGTATTTTTTATTAACTAAAGCCAAAATATCTATCTCCAATTCTTTAGAAAGTTTATCTCTTGAAATCAACTGAAGTTTTTTTTTCTTAGAAACCGTAAAACTCAAATTTTTTCACTGAGTGATCAATTAAAGATCACTAAGTGGTCTATTCTTGATTACTGAGGGATCTATTATTGATCATGAGCTGATCAATAGTGATTTACTAGGAAATTATTTATTGGTCATTGAGTATTCATGAATTGATCATTCAGTGATCATAAATTGATCGCTGAGTAATTTAATAAGGTGAAAAATTATAAAGCTTTATTAAACATTGAAAGAAAAATTTTTTTTATAATATTATTTTTGATCCGTTTTCTTATGATTAGAAGCTACTTAAAAATGATTTTTAATAATTTTTATCTGCTATTGTTTAAAAAATTGTTACAAAAAAATTAGGAAAACGGTTGACCCTGAAGGCCATCCCTGCAACTTCCCGCTAATTCCATACCTGGGCGCTTAAAATTGCATTTACGATGTTTTTGAGCTCTTCGAGCTCAAAAATACAATTTATATGTTGTTTTGAGCTCTCCAAGCTCAACTTTTATATGTTTTTGAGCTCTTCAAGCTCAAAAGTTTGATAGAAGGTTGATAAAACACTATTTTTTGAGTTTTCAAACCGCAATAACTTTTGAATGAATGCAGTTTTTTAAGCCTTAAGAAAAATCTTTAAGTTTGAATTGATCAAAGTAGAAATTTCGAAGTAATTCCGAAAAAACACTTTTTTGGGTTTTCTATCCTGCACGATATCTCTCGAACAAATCAACCGATTTTGACCAGATTAGCGGCGATCGACGTGGTTTTTTAAGGTTAAGATCTGATTAGTTTTTGGAGTTGATCGATAAAGTTATTCGAAAGTTATTCCAAAAAAACCACTTTTGAAAAAATTTTTTTTTACAGTTTTTTTTAGATTGTTCGAAATCTATCGGTCCGAATCGATCCAAATTGTATCCAAAATCTAAGTTTGGACAAGCTCTTTCGAATGGTGCTAACCGCGATCGGTTGCTCCAACTTGTAGGTGAATACCAGCTCCAACTTGTAGGTGAATACCAGCTGTTGGGGAAACAACGTAGTAACAATCTTCTCTAGGAGTTGTGGACACGTAGGTGATGGCATTGGTTGGCATTTCAAGTGGGTCATAACCACCTTATACGGTCTGCCCCATGGATCTTTTTCGACTTCTGCGACCAGTTCCTTCCAGCAACGTCTTTTGCTTTCTTTGATGGCTCTGTTCAGTTCTCGACGGGCTTTTTTATACTCTGCCAACAGCTTTGCGGAGTTAGATCGTCTGTAGCCACGCTGAGACTTTCTTCTTTTTTTAAGACACTTTGAGCGTAGAATGCTAATGTGATCGTTCCACCAGTGCACTGAAGGTCTTGAATTTATGCGACGTTTCCGAGACATACTAGCGTCGCAAGCCTGGGTGACTCTTCTCATTAGGTCCTTGGTCTTCTCTTCAGCAGTTTCTACGATGATCGGATTGCAGTCTAAGGTTACTACTAAAGCAGTGGGGTCGAGAGACTTAACTTTCCACCCAACCGCGCTAGCGCTCCTGTTGTCTCTTGTTAGTTTCTGGCCAGTTGATAATTCACATAGTATCGCACTATGGTCGCTGGCTGTATAGATGTTCAATACTTTCCAAGAAAAACCTCTTCGAGCTAAGCAACTGCTGACAAATGTAAGGTCGACAGTTGAGTTTGCCTCTCCCTTAGTATACGTTGGCGTGTCACCGGTATTAAGAAGGATCACGTCCAGAGTGGCCATTGCCTCGAGAAGTGCTTTTCCACGTGTATTAGTGAACTTGCTGCCCCAGTCTGTTGCCCAGGAATTGAAGTCACCAGCTATTGCCACGGGAAAGTGTTTTCTTGCGTCCTCAGTTAGCCGATCAAGGAAGTCTTCAAAATGCTCATTAGAGAGACTAGGTGGTGCATAGCAACTGTAGAAGCGGAGGCCATCTACCCATGCTGCTACGAAGCCAGCTTCTTTATTGTGTGTGTGTGTGTGTGTGTGTGTTTTATCTTAGGGGGGGGGGGAATCCTCTTTACGGATTCCAGGCATAGCTGTTCGGCCTGGATATGTGGCGACTCGACGCAGCGTCATACTAAAACTCGACGCTAACGCCCCTACCCACTAAACCCTAAACCCCTTTTCTTCTTTCCTCTAATCCCTCATGGAAACCGGGAAGTTAAAAATTCGTTGTTTATGAGATAATTAAAAATTTTTTTTGATAAAATTATAATTTATAAACTAATGGAAATACGATGAAAATACAGAAGGCATACTAATTCTCTATTAGCTAAAGAATAAATTAAACCAAAAAGTTTAGTTGTTACTAATTTATTTATTAAATTTATAGAAATTGTTTATGAAAAATCCTTCGGAAAAAAATTTTTTTTGCTTTAATGATTAAAAATCTTATTAACTATTAAAAATATGACTACCTCATTCAAGCATCTTGTCATTTATCGTCCATTACTAAACATTTTTACCTTTTAAATTTCAATCTCATTCATAATTGTCATTTATAAATTATCATAAGCATCATAGAAACAGAACCTGAAAATAAAAATCTAGATATCCGTAAATTTTTCTGGTATAATAAAGTGAGATTGAAATGAAAATGGATCAATAATAACATTATAAAAAAAAATTTTCTTTCAATTTTTAATAAAACTTTATAATTTTTCACCTTAATAAATTGTTAATAAAAAAACGAAAATTAACAATTAAAAAATTAAAAAATTTTTCCAACGGAAATCTATTCTAAGACCTTTGAAAAATCACTCCACGAAAGGAAAAAAATTCTCAGATTAATAGTTTAACAATTATCACACTTGCAATGTTAATGTCGTGCTACAAAAAATTGTTAATTAATTAATGGATAACTTATTAAAAAATCGCGATAAAAATTTTTTGACCACGGATTATTGTTCATTAATCTGTCCTGCAGGCGCCTGAATTTTTTAAATAATCTTTATTCATTAAAGGTCCGAAGGGGGCGTGGCTTGCGCAAGCCGGAGTACCCGTTTTTGGGCGTATTTTCAACTCTCTGGAAAAATTATAAATATTGGTCCGACATTTCTGGGAGTCAAAGCTTTTTTTAGCAAATTTCCTCTCCTTTTTGAATCTTTTTTCAAATTTAAAAAATCTTTATTAGTTTATGAGATATTTGCAAAAAACTAAACCGTATTTTTTTTAGTTAATTGTTGATAACTTTTGCAATTTTTGCAAGCGGAACTTCATTTTTTTTCAAAAATCATCCAGATGACATTCCGAATCGAATGACACTTTAATCATAATTTTCGGAGACTGCTGAAAAAAAGTTGACCAAAAAGGCACTTGTTGACTAGACTGTTTCTCACAAAAGTGAATAATAATTGACACAAAGAAAAAATTTTGAAATGAGCATTTAACGTTTCAGTTGAAGTAATTTCAGGTGTCATTAGTGAAGATGAAATCTACCTAGCTTTAAGTGCGTCGAATTTTTCTGTTAGTTAAATTGTCTCAGTAATATAAATTTTTTATAGAATTACAATTGTACATGTTTTTTACGAATTCTGTTAAAATAAGTAGCCAATAGTATATTACAACCCAAGGCCAGAAAGTAGCCGAGGCCATCATATCACATACGTCAGGGTATTCAACATTCTGGTCATGGGTTGTATACTATTTTTCTTGCTCTCCAGCCGAAAGTACGCAACCCCGTGGAAGGGGTTTTGCCGGGCGTGAGGGGGGCGCCGCCCGACTTTTGCAAAGCCGAGGCTTTGCTGGTCGGGGCGGGTATAAAAACAAAAAAATAAAAGTTAATAAATTGAAAAAAAATGTTATTTTAAACTTTACTAACAAATGCTCTGATTAAGAGTGATATGCACAGAATTTGTCACAAATATTTAAACTCATTCTAATTACATACTTCAGCTGAGAAAAAAATTTTGTCACCTTGAGAAAATTTTTCTTTTGAATATTTGATACCCATTTTATATTATTTTAGCGTGCAATTATACATATTGAATGAAAAAAAAATGATTCAATACTTGATCTTTCCATTTGACATGTTAATCAATAAAAATTTACTTCTATCGAAATATTTAATTTTTTGGAGCAAGAGAAAAATTTTCTCAAGACAAGAAAATTTACTTCTATCAAGAACTAAATTTTGTGGAGTAAGATGCTGAATTTTCTCAAAACAAAAAGATCTTCTTGACCTAAATCAATTTTCTTGGATCAAGATACGTATTTCTTAAAGCAAGAGAATTAATTTTGTCTGAATAAGTGAAATTTCTTGTGTCAAAAGAAAAATTTTTTTTTTGCTCAAGAAAATAATTAGGAAGAATAGTATATTACACATCTAGGGCAGTAAAATAAGAAATGTCTCAGATCACATGTAATTGTTGTCCGAGGCGAAGCCGAGGTCAATAAACATGTGATCTGAGGCTTTCTTATTTACTGCCCGTGGTGTGTATACTATTTTTCTCCTCGATGGAGGCGGAAAGCGGCATTTTCGTTTAGCGCAGCGGGAGGAAAATTGACGCTTTCCGCCCGAAGGTGAGAAAAAATATTTTCTTGGCTTAAGTGAACCTTTTTTTTCTGTGCAACAGTCTCCTGGGCTGTCCTTTTCCAAAAATTGAAACTTTGATATTAAATTTCAAGCTATTCGTCTATAATATATAATTTTGTCTATAATTTTTATATACTTAATTAGTTAACTAACAATTTTCTTCAGTAAAAAGTACCGGAAATTCATTTGTTTCATTATAAATTCATTAAAACAAAAAAATTTATAAATATAATAATTGTAATTAATTTCTGTTTATTGTAAACTTTGTTTTTTTATTATTTTGAAATAATGTTAAATTCAAAAATTTTTGATGAATAATGAAGTATATTGAGTTAAATCATTGATAAGTTGAAATTAGTATATTACACATCTAGGGCAGTAAAATAAGAAATGTCTCAGATCACATGTAATTGTTGTCCGAGGCGAAGCCGAGGTCAATAAACATGTGATCTGAGGCTTTCTTATTTACTGCCCGTGGTGTGTATACTATTTTTCTCCTCGACGGAGGCGGAAAGCGGCATTTTCGTTTAGCGCAGCGGGAGGAAAATTGACGCTTTCCGCCCGGAGGTGAGAAAAATAAATTTTGTTCTCTTATTAATTAATTAATTATTTTTTTCCTTCTATTCGGCTCTCTGTAACTTCATTTCTGTTGAGTTTAGAAAAACAATGGACATCTACAATTTTGTAGAGAATTAACTTTTCTGTAAGATAGTTAAGAGCGAAATTGAAAATAAATTTTATTCATGTAGTTATTTTAAAAATGGAAAAAAAAAGAAATTTCACAGTGTTATTTAAATGAGAAAGGAGACCCCCCTTGCGCCAACTCAATTTTTAAGATATTAGGCTTAAACATTAGGAGAATTTTTTTTTATATTGAAACTTTTAAGATATCGATACTGCCATTATAATACGTCGTATCCTACATTTAGAAAATTTTACAGCAGACGGTAAAAACGATTAATTTTTAACATTGATTAAATGGGATTCGACTGACGAAAATATTTATTTAAAAATAGTTATTAAACTATTTGACCTTTAAAATTTTAATACGCCTTGCACAATATTGTTATGATTCCATTTTTCAAAAAAAGTCAATTTGTCAAATTTTGTGGGATACGACACATTAGAATGGCAGCATCGACATATGTTTAATCGAAAAAAAAAGAAAAGTTATTTTGACACAGTCTAATATACATTTTGGTATTGAGAAGGATTCAGAAAAATTTACAAACTTGAATTCATATTAATTAATTTCAAGTCAACGCATAATCGGAAATGTGGTACTTTTTTGGTATTGAGAAGGATTCAAAAAGATCGAAAACTGTTAATTCATTTAAATCTTTTTCAATCCTACTCACAACCCGAAATGCAGAACTTTTTTGTTATTAAAGAGGATTCAAAAAGATTAAAAATATCAATTCATTTGAATTTTTTTCAATTCTTTAGGAGTTCAGAAATTTTTATATTATTTTTAGTATTATATGAAGATTTTTTCTTTACACATTTAATAAATTATAAAAAATTGATTATAATTTTCTTTTATTTTTAATTATAGTATAAACTTTTTGAGTGTTAAAATTTTCTCTCGTTTGGCTCTTTGTAAGAGGCCCGGGGAAATTCCCGCAATTAGTTTAGGGCCCAGATACATTAAAGGCATTAGAATCCAAATATATAGAAAAAAAAAATGGTAGTTTTGTTATATGTAAACAAACTCACTTATACTTGAAATAAGAAACACCTAAGTAATGACAAAGAACATTGACGAAAAGGATTTACCTCAAACAGAAAGATTTTAGAGTAACAATATTCAAATTAATTTTTAACAATACTCACTTAGAAAATCAAAGTTTACGTGTATTTTAAATAAGAAATTTTCTCACGCAATCTTTGAACTTTAAGATGTTTAATCAGATTTATTTTGAAAACAATCAACTCTACGTGTATGACTGATTTAACTTGATTTGTAGAAAAATGAATTTCTTATTGAAAAGTATTTGTGCAATTTTGTTGTAAAACCAGTACTTTACGAGAAAAATTGAAAAAAACTGATAAATTTGAGCAAAAATCGACTCAAGAATTTTTTAGCAGTGAGACGGTTTAGAGAACATATACGGATTAGCCATACACTTTCAAAGATTTGCCTACTATTTCACCTATGGCCGATGAAGTTACATTGAATGACGCGAAGTTATAGATGATTGAAAAATAAAAATATAAATTTACGTGTTAATTAAAGGAGAAATTTCCAAATTCATTCAGCAAGTACTTAGAATTGAAATTAATAGATAGATAGATAACTTTATTTTATGCCTAACTCTTTTAAAAATAGCTCATTTTTTGTGAGAATTTTTTTTTGTATGTGTTGACAACAATATTTTGTGAATGGAGTTAGAAAAAAACAATAATTGTCTCCAACGAAGCATTCTAATAATTATATATACTTATCTATAATTATACATGATTATATTTGGCCATTTTTCATATATAATCATATGTAACCAATTTATATAAATATTTTTTCTCGGGTAAAGATAATAAAAGCTTCAATTATATTGAATACTTTTGAATTGTATTTAAGAATTGAAAAGTATTCAAGAGATACCAGAATGAATCCCGTTCAATACTTTTGAATTCCACGTCAGAATTGAAAAGAATTGAAACGATAAAAAATTTAATCCTATTCAATACTTTTGAATTCTATTATAAGAATTAGAAAGTATTCAAATGATCGAATTTTCAATTCCATTTAATATTTTTCAAAATCTCCGTATGGATTGAAAAGAATTGAAATAATTTTCAATACTTCTCAATGAGTATTTTTAATCAGGGACATTACAATATTAAAATAGACCGGTAGATAAGACAGGGTTTTCTATAACTATAAAAATTACTAGTGCTTTTAAAGTCGTAAGTAACAAACGTAAAAAAAAGTATCCGGAATAACGGGAATATTATATCTAAAAAATATTTTTTCAGAAAAACTTCGAAAATAATAAGATTCCAGTTTTTTTTCAACTTTATTTTTAAATGATAACTTTTCTTTTTTTTATAATTGAGGTTATAATTGAGGATGGTTTTACTTGTATCACTGTAGAGTGTTTTACAAGGGAGGGTGGGGAATTATTGTCTCTCTACTTTTTTCTCCGCAATATAATCTCTCAACCCCGTCATTATAACTCTCAACCACTTTTTCGTCCCCACCCCCCTGCATGTCGGGATTTTTTCTTTCATGCCCGACACACATGTGCTGCGACTGTGGCCGACTTACGCGTTATAATCAGTACCTGCATTTGCATTAAGGTCTTAAATAGTATGGAGGTACTTCTATAATGACATTTTACCTCCATAACTATATGGGAAAACCACAGAAAACCCGACCGGTACAGAGGCTGGCAATGAAACGCACATATTCTTAGTTTATAATCATTGAAAAATATTGGTGCGCGCCGGAATCGAACCCTGGTCCCACTCTTTCGAAATGCAGGTACCGAGCCGATTAGGCTATTGCCAACCTTTTTCTTTTTTTTATAATTAATGTTTAAGAGTTAATGAAATTAATTGATGAATGAGTATCGCAAAAGAATTTTTTATGTTATAACAGTAAAACGATTTTAATCGAGTAACTACATGAATTAATTAAATCATTTAATTTATAAAAAATAGAATAATTTACTTGTCAATTCGAAGCATAATAAAAAGAACGGCAATTATATTTTTGTCAATAAGTTATACGAAATAACCATTTTTTTTATTTCTTGATAAAAAAAAGATCATAACTAAAGCATTCGAATATTATTAATAATAGAACAAATTGCTTTTATTTTTCTTGTGCTTCTATATTGAGATAAGAATGTCGAAAAATGAGAATCACTGAGTTAATATAGTTTAAACTACTAGAGGAGAAAAAAAAAGAAAAAATTGTGTATTTTACGAATCTTGAGCAGTTCTTGAGCAAGCCATGTGTAAGAATCTGTTGTGGATTTATTGCGCAAGAAATTCATCAGAAATAAAAAAATTTATCCATTTTGCGCATGTTGAGCAGATCTTGAGCAAACCATGCGCAAGCGTCTTTTATAAGTTACTAGTGTAATAAATGCACCAGACACTTGTTCACTGCAACATGTTCAAGATATCACCAATATTCTTGCGTACAATGCCATGAGCAAGTCATATACAAACCTGGACAAAAGTTTCTTGTAACTCAATCTTGCGGAAGACATATACTTAGAAAAAGACACTAGTGACTAGGGGTCTTGCTCAAGATACTTGCTTAAACACATGTTACTAGGGTAGTGCGTACTAAAGTTTGACCTTGGGTACGAATTAACTGCGTTGTACAATTCAACCGACGCTTGACTAGTCCGTGAGAAGACAAAGGAAATTTCTCGAAGAATTTATTATTCGGTTTTTATTTTATTAATTCGTTAAATAAAATATATACAACTAAACCGATTTTTCAGATGCTTAAAATTGTTAATCAATAATCAAGTAAATTAATTTATCAGATAAATTCTCCCGACAACTTACACCACAAGGTCTCTGAGTAGTCTTCGGGTAAAAAATCCCGTTGAGGGACGCTCAACGACAACTAACGAATAAAAAATCAATTTTAGTTAATTAATTATTGAATTATTATTAATTAAATCGAGAATAATTAATCAGAGGAGAAGTAAACCGAGTATAAACCCCGCGGTCCACTCCTAGCCCACAGAGTTATTATATTCAATACCTTGATGAATATACGACGACCTAACTCACTACTTGAGATTGAAGTCCTAGATGTTGTTGGATTCTTACGTCTGGTAACTACTCCGGGGATCGGTCCCTCTTGATTTCTGTGGCACACTGTCTGGCGGTTACACTACTTCTCCCTGTCACAACGCATGGCTCACCTATATAATACCTCCAAACTACCCCCTCCTACTCTCTCTTTAGGCCCGAAGATCGAGACGCGCCAGTGCTGCGTCGAACAATTATCGATGTCTGGCGACTTATCGATTCAGGGTAATTTTACCCTGTTACAAGTTGAATTAAGAAAAAATTACTTCCACCAAGAATGGAATTAAAAGTAAAATTTTTACTACGGCCAACACAACTTCAGTCTTCCTTCAGGCATCCGAAAATTTTTTTGAGCCAAGAATTTTGTTCTCCAGTCAAGAAATTTTTCTTTCTGTGAAAGCTTTTAGACTGAAATACATTTCGATGTTGCTGAAACAAGATTCATACTCCAAATTTTTTCTTCTCAGTATAAAAAAAAATTTTAATTGAAGATAATTTTTATTATCAGTATGTAAGAATTCAATTTTAGAAAAATATCCAACTTTTGAGGATTCACATTTGCAAAAGAATTTATATTGTAAAAAAATTGAACTTTTTGATAATTAAATTTTTATCCATACAATGAAATTTTAAAAAATAACTTACGTTTCAAAAAAATTTTAATTTTCAAAAAAAATTTTTTGTCTTAGTATAAGGGGGATTCCAAATTAAATCAGACAGTTTTAAGGAATTTTATTTTTGATTTTTTTAATTTTTTTTTTAATTTTTAAATTTTTTATTTAATTTATACAAAAATTGTATTTTCACGTCAGTAAAGTGGATAAATAAATATTTGGAAACAATTTGTTTGTTTATTTAACATAAATAAAATTAATAATACTAAAGTTAGACGACGTTTTTAATTTTTTGATTTTTTTTTAATTAAATTAGAAAAAAAAAAACAATTTCTTAAAGCTTGAGCATAACATGAATAATGTCTCAGTCAACTGGTAAAGTTCATATATATATATGAGATAGGAACTTTCCTCATCAGCACTCCTGCTTGGACCAGCGCTAACGTCAAGAACTGAGGACCTAAAGGACGCAAGATCGAGCCCAACTCACGACAAGGATTTTTTCGATCAACGATTTCAATTCAATTCAAATTAAGTTTACTGATGAGATCTATTATAATATGAGTATCTGATCCTAAATTATTTTTAATCTTTTCGAAAATTATAATATTTTTTCTTCCAAAATTTAGATTGGGTTCTGATGAGGATTTCCCCATTGGGGACCTAAGAAGGATTGCCCAATGAGGGCTGCATAGGACTTTGCGTGACATCCCCATGTGGGGTCCCTATTAGGAAATCCAACGAGGGCCCAATAGGTCTTACATTAAAATTTCTAGTCGGGAACTTTATTTTATGCCAAACTCTTTTAAAAATAGCCCATTTTTTGTGAGAATTTTTTTTGTATGTGTTGACAACAATATTTTGTGAATGGAGTTAGAAAAAAACAATAGTCGTCTCAAATGAAGTATCCTAATAATTATATATACTTATCTATAATTATACATGATTATATTTGGCCATTTTTCATATATAATCATATGTAACCAATTTATATAAATATTTTTTCTCGGGTAAAGAGAATAAAAGCTTCAATTATATTGAATACTTTTGAATTGTATTTAAGAATTGAAAAGTATTCAAGAGATACCAGAATGAATCCCGTTCAATACTTTTGAATTCCGCGTCAGAATTGAAAAATATTCAAACGATAAAAAGTTTAATCTTTGGAATTGTAAGATATTGAAATAATGAAAGATTAAATTCTTTTCAATACTTTTGAATTCCATTATAAGAATTAGAAAGTATTCAAATGATCGAAGTTTCAGTTCCATTTAATATTTTTCAAAATCTCCGTATGGATTGAAAAGAATTGAAATAATTTTCAATACTTTTCAATGAGTATTTTTTGATCAGACGTCTGAAACTCTGGCTATCAGGGAAGTTTTTAGTTCATTTTTATTTTTTTCAATCGTACAAACAGAACAAAATTAAGGATAATTTACCGATAGAATGAATTGAAAAGAATTCAAATTTGTTAATTCATTTTAATTCATTTCAATTCTCAGCATTGCCGAAAATTCAAGAGTGTTTCCGATTAAAATGAATTCAGCAGAATTAAAAACCGTGAATTAATTTCTATTCTTTTTAATAATTCGGGAAGCCAGAAATTGAAAAATTATTTATTCATTAAATAGAATTGATTTGAATTCATTTTCTAGATACGGTGAAAAAATTAAGGAATTGAAAGTATAGAAATGAATTTACTTTTCGTCATTTTCAATTCTTTTCAATTGATTTTTTTAATCAGGGATATGCTAATTAAAGATCAGATTCCAACTTTTGTGAAAAAATAAAGTTAAATTATAAGTTTTATTATTATTTTAAGACCGATCAACTATTGGATCCGTCAAAGGCTAATTACGCAGTAAGAAATTCATTCGGTCATCTACTGGACCCTCTGATTTTATCACGATCCAATTAATGACCGTATATTTATAATACAAACTTCTTAATCTCAAAATTAAATCTGTTAAGTGTTTAGAGCACTTAAGTCATTCAATGTTTTATTAAATGTTTTTTAACTATAAACATAATTATAAAATGTATATTTATAATTAAACAATAATACTTAAAATCTTTTTTGGTTAGTAAATTTGATTTTGTTGTAATTTTTCTACGGTTATTAAAGAACAAATTATTAAAAGAATAAAAAATTGCCAAGCAATTAAAAAACAGAGATTTGCAAGCTTGTAAAAAAGCTTTAATTGAAAAAAAAAAGAATAAAAAAATCGCAAATGAATCAGAAGAATTATCGTCATCAGAATAAATTTGTGATTATTTGTGATCTAAAAAAATATGATTATATAT